>NC_053403.1:17970447-18292947 GCF_016859285.1 Xiphias gladius | reverse complement strand
GTATAAAGAGAAAGAGAAGAAACCTGGAGCAAATTTCTGTGTTTACTCAAAATATACAGCGCCCAATTCCCTCTTGCCCAGCTGAGCACTGACAAATCCGCCAACTGCTTATCATATTAAACCCCCATTAGCAGCATAAACACACAGCCTCACACACTTGCCCAAACAACCTATTACCAGCACAAATATGCTAGCGACTCATACATGTTTAGCTACCCTTCCTGCTCAGAGTGTGTCACAGGCTCTTCAGATAAGCCTGCGCACAAACTAAACATGTCTCCAAACCCGGGTGAACGGGTCTATGTGTCATGAACTGCCCCATACAGTGTGTGCTCCTGACCTGTGCAGTTAACTGTCAGCGCCTGTCAACCTCCGTGTCCGGAATCACGCGCAGATTTAGCCTCATAACATCACACCTGATGAGACACGGCACCCAGCATGGAGTCCACAGTCTAATTCTTTCCATACACGCTTGTTAACATATAAGATTTTATTTGCAGCCACCATAAAGCAGTGTGTTCATGTAACACAGCCTCATGGAACTTCCCTCTGTCTGGCAGCTGCTAGAGGGATTTACCTAAAAATGTAGTAATGTAAACCCTAAAAGTAAGACGTCGCTGTAAAAAGGACAATTTCATCTGTCTTCCTTCCTCTTCCTGTGTGGCCCCCAAGGGACGCCTGGCCGGTAGTGGAGGGTGAGAGAATCTGGGAAGTAAAGACTAAATGCAACCCTTAATATACACTCCATCAGTATAAACCAATCATCAGATGATTGTCAGGTAGACAGGTTGTTTGGATGAACATGGTGAGGTGTGTTTATAGGCCGTGTCCTAGGAACGGATAAAGGAAGAAAACCCAGGAGTGAGCAGAGAAGTCCCAGTGGTGGCAGCCAAGACCAAAAATCAGGACATATTACATGGAATAGAGGAGGGACAGAAATATTCCAGCGTTGGCTCCAGTAAGGACAGTCTACACATGATTAAACAATGCGGCTGATGCTACATCAACACATTTCATACAACCTGCGTGCTTCTCTCAGCCATATAGTTTAGCTCAATTATGCTGACGTTAAATGATTCACTCAATCAAACATAATAGAAGGCACATCAGAAATATGTTTCCCACACTTCCCTCTTATTAAATTGATACAAGCAAGATGTGCCATGTCTGAAGGTCTTTGTAAATGTAATACCAGTTTGCCAGAACTTCTTTCACATCATCGGGAGTATGAGTTATTTCGGATGCTTGTGGAAATGGAGGTAACCAATGCAACTGTTTCCCTCTTTTACTCAGCATTTGGTCTTATTTGTAAAAATTTTATAGTCATTTGCTGAAACATGCTGAAGAGCCATTTTGCTGCTGGCGAAATGATTTCTGAAAGCAGACCTACTTTTGGATTGCATTCAGTATTCTAAGTGAAATTCCTTTACTTAACATTGCTTTTATAGTCTGGAGACTTTCCTTGCTTACCACTGTAAAAAGCATAAAATCACCTCTATTTAAATATACTTACTGATAAAAAGCAGAAAAAGATGTTATTTTCATTGTTTGTTTGTTTCATAGAAATGCAGTCTATGGCTCTTAAATGTTTGCCCTGAAATTAATCCAAACAGAAACCCTATAGTTCTGTCTCTTTCTTCCCTCCTCCTCTTCCTCTTCACTGGAATTCTACTATTCTCTCTATTCTAATAAATCTAAAGGGGCCTTTTCCACTTTTACAGGAACAGCAACTCATTAAATGGTTGATTTCAGATGGCAGAGTGTGAATGTTTTGAGTTAACTTTATTGATCTATGAGTGGGTCTGCGGGCCAGAGAGAAACGGACGTCCCCTTCGGCACATGGGCAGTAGATTTACACCTCCGCCATTTAAAGACACCTCTAAACCCAGATGGCCACTGGCCCGCTCACTCCTGTGCTCCCCTGGCACAGACAGTGTGGTTGTCTGTCTTGTACACATGCTCACATAAAAACAGAAAAAATGCCTCAGAAAAGGATGTTTTATTCACTTGCCTGAATCAATACACCTCTCTCATCCGAGCACGGTAGTGATGTGATGCTCAACTGCCCGTTAGTTCATGCCTGGTTTACTTCAGACTCCTTGGAGCTTCAACTCTGGTTCTCTATAGCACATAAAGAGGTTGTGTGGCGGTCAAACAGAAGAAAATTCAAATAAATGAATCACTCAATTTTTTAATTATTTTTTTTGCAGGGCTTTTCTGTTTTATTAGACACTATATATTAAGAAAGATGGAGAAATTGCCAAGTCCAGGGTGGTTGCAAGACAGGGAGTGTTGATTAACAACACACGCCAAATTTCAGCCCATCACACAAAATTAATGGCATGCAACTTAGTTCAATGAACCACACGAATGAAGCCAAATTATTTTTTTCTTCTATGACATGATTTTGAAATATGCCAATGCCTTTTCTGAGATCTTTGAGCATTAACTAACAACTAGAACTGAGGGGAATACAAAGGGCCTGAAAGAAGTCACAGTTTGACTTAATTAAGGAGTATTTTAGATCCTGCAACTCATATTTGCCCTCCCTTCACCGTATCAGCCAGGGAGAGCTTGGTCTGACTCCTACGTATGACATCACTCCCAGTGTATGAGCCATTTCCCATAAACTTATATGGTCCCCAGGGTTTCCCACCAATGAGATCAGGGAATAGGCAGGGTGATTATGAAGATGACCGCTTTTCATCAGTAGTAAGTCATTTTTTTGTTGTCTATTTTATTTTAACCAATGATGAAACGCCTTTGAAAATCAAACATGCAGGACGTCATTCATTTTTCAACTGTTTTATTCTCCTTTATTCATTCAAACCTCGACTCTGTGTATCCTATTAATCTGTTTAGACTCTCTCTTCCCTCTTTCTCTCCCTCTGTATTTGTCTCTCTCTCCCCCTCAGGGTTGAAAGCTGCGAGGCTGTAAGGTCCCTCTCTTCCCACAACTGCTCTCAATCGCCCCTGTGACTGCTTGGCTGTCAATCACTTCAACATCAGACCCAGACTGAGCAGATCAAGCCTGTTGGCATACACATGCACACATATATATATACATACACACACACAAAACAAGGCTTGTAGGGGGAAGTGGAGAGATGAAGGGGGTCCTGTCAGCACCTGCTGGGCCTCACCAGACAGTCTGTGGAGACACAGATACACCCCCACACACAGACACACCGCAGGGCACTAGTTGTAAAGGTACCACTTTCATTTACATCATATTTACTCAGCCTCCCTCTATGTTGCCTCCAACCATGCTGTCCCACAGTGTGAGTATGATCTGCTCTGCCCTCTAACTGAGGAAAGCAATGGGCAGCTGAGAGCGCATCGCAAAAGACGCACATACAGAAATTACACACAAACACACAAGAGTAAGCATGTACAACGGGTAAAGGGAAGCCTGAGGTCATAGTGTGTCAAACATGTATGTGTACAGACACACGGACATTTCAACACACACCTGAAGTCAGGTATTTTATATGAGCAGTGCAATCTCACAGAAATACACAGACTCAAGGTTCCGTCTTATGAACGCACAGCCTTTCAATTAATTTCATGTTTCAGTCCAAAACCAAATTCACACACACACACACACACACACACACACGCACACACGCACACACACATATGTAACGTATGTAGACAAAACGCATGCACACAAACATACACACAGAGTCCATTAGGCTCATGTGTTGGGCCCAAACCACGACCCACAGTGCTTTTTCATGGCTCCATCATTACATCAATAAGTCTTCACATTAATCTCAGCAAAGCAGAGCACACAGGCTATTACCAGACCAGCCTTGTACCACAGAGGCTCACTCTAAAGCAGACATGGGCAAAATAGTAGTCAAATATATTCTGGTTACTTGAAAAACACAAGGCGTGCTAGGTTTGTCTGGTTTCACAAGGGATGTGTCCAGTTTTGAGGCTGGTTAAAACCCTGGAGGATAAATTACGTTTACCTAGAATAACTCAAATGCATGAAAAGCATATCTAGATACATTTGGCCTCGTGTGTTCTGAAAAGCCCTCAAAAAGGCTTTTAAGATTTTTTTTCTGTGTAGACTGTTGATTTAATGCAGAGCACAAAATTATTTTTGAGGAGCTGGTTTTAATAGTGACTAACAAGAATCTTTCGCCAAAGCCTTTTCAAATCTGTGTAACATAAGATCATGCCCTTTTAATGAAGCACTTGAGTAGTCTGAATAAAAACCAACTTTTCAGTGATCAACTTACTCCATCGTATTATTAAATCAGCCTTTGGTCTGCAGTTAAGCGCTCCTGTGAGAAAAGGGCTGCTTGGTTAATAATCACTAGGATGATCTAAGGCAACTTAGCCGAGGCTGTTCAAAACACAGCATCAATCACATTCAAAACACAAAAAAATACATTTTTGTGCAGTACAATGAATATCAACTTCAGATAGAGATAAACCAAGAGAGAAAGCGGGAGAAAGAAAAACAAGGAAGAAAGAAATGGAGTGGAAGTGAAAGGAGGGGTGTTTAGCCCTCATCTGTCTGGACAGGAAATGGGGTTCTTTAACCCATGACCCAGGTCCACCATTTGACTGTGAGTGTGAATGTGTGTTTTTCCTCCTGCATATGCCTTAGAACAGGTTCTTTCAGACACTGGTTTGATGGACAGATGGTCCTTGTCATGGCAGCCCGTGCAGGTGCGTATGTATGGGGTTTCCTGCCCCAAGGTGCAGGAGGGTGGTGTTTATTATCCGCAGTGCCAACAGGCAGCAGGCTCCTGCTGCTCCCAAGAGGTAAGAGGAATGATGGAGGGCAAGGAAAAGAGGGGGAGAATGAGGGACGGTAGAATGAATGGAGAAAGGAAAGGAGTGAGAGTGGTAAGCTGTAAAACTTTGGAGGAGCATCCACTTTTATCGTCTTGGATCTGTTCTTGGATGAAAAAAGCTGTGAAGTATGTTTTTCACTCGTCTCTGATTCTCTGCCATAATAAAAGAATAAAAGAATATTGCCTCAGAAACCTCCACTGTTCCCGGAATGGCAGCCTCAGCTCAGATGACCTCAGATTTTGTTCCGTTGTATTCTTTTATGCTCCTTTCAACATTTCGGAACCGCGAATGCGAGATGGGAGAAGGAATGGGGGGGTTGCAGCATGGAGAGAGTTGAGCGGTAAGGCCAAGGGTCACTGCTGGAGATTCTCCCCTGAAGGCAAGTCCGCTGCAAACTGGGTAATAATAAACGTTTGGCGTTTTGTGTTTCTAAACCCCACCACCCTTACCCTCAGTACTGAGTCCACCGGCTTCAGCTTCTGTTCCAAAAACACTTAAGTTGTTGTAGATTTGTTAGGCCCCGTTAGCTCTTGCAGGAAAGCCCAGCATTGTTATTGCCATCACTATTTGCAAAGTTCGGTTCAAAAACACATATGAGAAAATGCCTTATTTGTGGTCTTTCGTAGCTGTATAGCTAAATTCTGTGGAATCTAGTCCACTTTATTTTAGCAGCTTTAAACCAAATAATAACATTAATTTAGTTAAGGATATAGTGAAAACAAAACTGATGTCTGTAAATTTTATAACAACCTTGATTTGCAATGTGCAGCATACAACATCTTTTTTTAAAAAGTATTTAGAATGTCATTATACTTCCAAAACATATGAACCCATAAAACTAGGACTGAAATTACATAAAAATTTGAAAAATAAAAAGTATCCTAAATTTCCTGAAAAAAAATTTACAGCAAAGCCCCAACTTAAAAAGAATTTAAAACAAAACAATCAAATCTAAGAATAAATGAAATAACCCTGATCCATACACACGGTTTGACTTAGGGGAAATATCTCTCTACCACCGGTCTAATCCCAAGCCTTTCTGTCTGGGTTGTTTGTTTTCGTGTTTACTCTGGAATTTCAGACATCCGAGGACATGGTGGAGAGCAAGGTCAAAACCAGCAGAGCGCCAAAGACTCAACAAATATTATTAATTTCTAATTTGTTATAAAAGGTTTGTGGAAAGTAGTGTAGTGAAACCATTAATGATATCTTTGGTTATTTTCTTGTCTGTAAAGGTCTTTATGCACTGTGGGAGCATGTCCACTTTACATCTAAAGTACACATACACTTGACAACTGTGACATGCACACAAAAACAGAAGGTTTGCACATCATGTAAGATCTCAAGCACACAGCATATCTTGCAAAAAAATTTGATTACAGGAAGTCATACAGTGCCATAAAAAGTGGAACATGAAACTAAGACGTAACTGAGGAAGTGAGGGGCTTAAAGGTATAAAAGCATTTTAGTGAGATCACACTTTGTCACCCAATAGGGTGACCAGAACCTACAAAAGAAAAACATTTCTTATGAACACGAAAGCTGATAATGAGAGAATTTGAACACTTAAAACAACAGAAAATGTCTATGGAGATGAATCTTAGCTTAGCTTTTTGATCATTTACATTTTTGAATGTCAAAGGCAGCATAAATTGAAAAACAGTATTGTTTTAATGTATTCATGACACAATCAAAGAGCTTTTGCTATTTGAGAGATCTGATGTTATAGGAATCACACTTTCCAGTTCATCTGTCATGAAAGCAGCCTGATCTATTATTTGGAAGAGAGGAGAGGGAGAAGTGAAAAGAGGGAACAAACAGGGACAGGGTGCTGAAAGGGTTGTTAAGTCTATGATAGATCTTTGGCACTCAAAAAGACATGATTCCTGCGGTAACAAGAGACTTTGTGGGGAATATCGCTGTAGCCTCCATGAGGTGAACATGTGTTGTTGTGCGTGGGACTCTGAGTGTGTGTATATGTATTTTTTTTCTGTGTGTACGTGTGTTTGTGAGTGTGTGGTCAGTATGCTGTGCACTCATTAGTGAAAAGCCTCAGTGCAGACTAGCTCCAGTTACAGTAGTAAATGCTGCCTTTGAACTTTTAATAGAGCCCTGAAAGTCAACCAGGCCTTAAAAAACACAGATCTGCAGGAAAAGACAAAATGGAGAGAAGGAGGTGGAAATGGTCAATATTAAACCACACATAATGTATGTAAATGTAACAAAAAGAGAAGGTAAGATGAAGAGCTGCATTAAGAACTAGATCATTGAGGTTGTTTAATCATGAGCCACAACACTGCGACTGTAATACTCAGTCACAAAACAATATGATTTACCCAGGTCAACGCAGAGGCCAATAATGCTAATAAAGCACATATATAAACACACACCTGCTGACCTGGCTGAGAGACAAATATAGTAGCTTTCTGAAATGGGTAGACACATGTCAAAGCATTACTCGCATATCAAGGATCTTAAAATGCTGTTTCTGTAACACACATACACACCTCATTATCGTCATCTGGGGCACTGCTTAGTGCCGGCACCTGTGTGTATGCTTGGACACAATAATTAAAACATGCAGACCTTTCTGTGTGTGTGTTTAAGTGGGTGGGTATTTATCTGGGTGGGTGTCTGTGTTGCAGAATCTTCTAGCATGCATTGAAATAAACAGATGTTGAGTCTTTATGAGGTCTTTACAACAGGTTCAGCCCCAATTGTGTGTGTGTGTGTGTGTGTGTGTGTGTGTGTGTGTGTGTGTGTGTGTGTGTGTGTGTGTGTGTGTGTGTGTGTGTGTGTGTGTGTGTGTGTGTGTGTGTCTAACATATTTAGGCCTAACATGGAAACCTCTCATCGGTAAACCATAAAAGAGACCAAAAATGGAAATGAACAGGAAAAAATGCAGAATTCATCCTAAATGTTAGGAGAAATTTAAGCATTTCAATAATGCTTTCATAACATTACCACAGTTACAAACAAGCTACTCTAATCCACATACATAAGAACAATGCTCAAACTAATCACAGGAAATTCTCTGGCAGCCATTTTAAGTGTAAATTCGACATTTCCATTCATCATAGCCAACCTATGAATCTTTTTTCAAAGGCAAACATGTTGAATTGTCGTTGCAGGAAAATCACTAATAACATTAACGGTGGCTCTGTTTCATTTAACAGTCCTGGTAAGTCATGTCACTGAGCCAGCATGCGCAATTCCACAACTATTGAACTTGTACACATAAACACAATGCATTATTATTATTTATGCAATTAATTATACCTGTGCTTTCCCTGACATGTCAAAAATATCGGCTGTTACAAACTATTCACTAATGGGAGTAGAGAAGGATTGTGGACAGGACTGTTTATTTGACTATCACTTGTTTACAGAGATGGACGCTGTGGAGCTGAGTGACAGCATGAGAAAATACCTCTGATAATATACTAACATACAGAGAACGCAGCACTGAACTTGCATCCTTGCTCGACTCTCAGGACCCATGAGCATCACTCCATATCTGATGAGAGCCGTTGTAATATTTCTGTGTCCAATTTAAATAATTCATATTTTGCAAAATTTTATAAACTATTTGATAAGATCCTATCCAATAATATTTAAACTTTCCTTTTATTTGCAGTTAGTTTGCTCATCTGGCCCTGGGAGCCACCATGAAATTACTTGAGGGGCACACCATGTTATCTAAGTTTAGGTAATTATCAAATCACCTACTCACTTTTAGTAATTACTTAAAAATTACACCCTACCAGGGTGACATTATGATTTTAGACTAAATATTTTTTGTTTGGCTAGTTTAAGGTCAACAAAGCAAAACAAATAAATGTTATGAAACACCATTTAGACTTCCATGTTGGGAAATATAATATAGGAATACATAATACAAAAAATATGAAAAATCCAAGTAACTTCAAAATTTTAGAGACTTTCCTTTTTGTATTTTGTCTGAATTGTCTGAGAGCATTGAGAAGGTGGTCTTGAAATTTTTAAAACCGTGGCTATGGCCAGGACTACAGCTGAAACAGAAGTCAGAACAGAAGGTTTACACATTCATGTTCACCTCCTTACACATACAAGAACAAAAAACTACAATCATGTTTTGTGTAATTTGTCCTTTTTTCCATACTAGACAACAGCCCATCTGCAGGTTCACAGTGCAGAAATGTTATAACCTTTTTTTGACTCATGCTATCATTACACAGTTGTTCCAACTTGCAACATCCCTTAAAGCTATTAAAACAAATAAGTAAAACATCAACATAACGATATGAGAGAGAAATTATTCATCCAACCAATGACCAAGAAGTTCCAGCTCAAGTTGTGAGCTGACTATGAGCTCATAAATTCAGAGTACATCCTGCTGATGAACCAATGATCACCACCTGAACCTACTGTTAGACAGAGCTGAATACTGTTGGTTTTATAACCCCTAAAACTGTTCATTGGAAGAGTTTGGAGAAGTAAACAATGAAAATCTCCATTTACTGTGTTTTCTAATTCTATCAGCATCTGTTTTTAACAGGGAGGGAGATTTGTGTAGGGAAATAAAAAATGAAACTAGACTTTTTTTCCTTTCACAATAAAGTCCTAGACAGATGACAGCTGTGGACACACAGAGTGTATACTGCATGTTTTATCGCTTTCACCCATAAATAAAAAATGCAGAGTGGAAGAAATACAGTCAAGATATACAATTTATGGCAACAGGCACAGGAGGGAGTCTGGAGATTTCTAGGACAATATGAAAATAAAACTGCAATAAAACTGCACGGGCCTTGATTGTGGTCTATGGAGAAACATGGACGGCCTCCAACACAGCTAACTTTATTACTTCATCTGAGAGAGAAAGAGAGAGGGAGAGACACATCAACAGATTCAGAGACCATTACAGTCAAATCTTTTTCCCTAAGTGGCCGCAGTCTCCATCTAAGGGCCCCCAGATCCTTTTCACCCAACATCCAGGGACACTGTGGAGGGCAAAACCTCCTCAATTTAGTTTACCCAAAATTTTATTTACACAACCAATCATTTTTTTGGTTTACATAAATCTTTAAAATATTATTTCATGGCAGGCATCACAGTAATTACTATTAAACTGATGGTAGTTATATAAACACCGGGGAGGAAAAGAAGAATTAATGCTTTTAAGAGTAAAATGGATTCTTGTTTATGTAAGTGGTCGGTAAACTTATGATGATCCCTAACTGAACAAATAATTTACCACCATTTTCACCACATCACAGTACCCAACTATGTTTTTGTAAGCCTTTAAAATCATTTTGAGTGAGCCATCATTCTAGTCAGAGAGGTAGAGGGGGAGAAATTGAGACAGCAGAGTTTAGAAAAGATACATTATTTAAGTGATTAAAGCAACAGATCACTGGAAGATGGGTGAAAACAGCCTGATGATTTGTAGGCCACTGAAGGAAAATGTTCTGGACTTCCATGGAGATTTAACAGTAAGGGTCTTTTTATCTTCCTCGTTCTCTCCCATATGAAAATAGCCTATTGTAGGGTGCTGCATCTTTCTTGGACAGAGTCGCACATCGGCTCTAGGGTTTCACAGAGCATACTAGGGGACCGGCGAAACTGGAGACAATAACAACAAATATGGCCCTGTATTTTTAGGATGTGATTATAAAGCCCGTTTCACAGTTAAATACTCCAGGGAGACCAAACAAACTTTGCTGTTTAAAGAAACCAGGGTCTAGAATTGGATCAAATCTCTGCCGTTCCCAAATGTCCTTGAAAAATGAAAGAAGAGGGCACATAATAGGTCTACTGTACATGGAGAGACTGCACCTTACAAACTACCTTGACAGATTCAAATGAGACACACTAAGTGCTAAGTAATATTTCCTTTACCCTTCACCATACAAAAAACAACCAAAAAAAAAACTAAAGAGACACTAAATTTAAATAATTAATACAATACACTCTTTTGTATCATGATTATTACTATTTCATCAGTCTATTGCTCTGCTATTTTTTTTACTATTATTCAATTGTACAGGCTCTTAAAAATCCTGTTCCCTCATCACAAAACACTGCTTTAAAACATATAAATAAAAGGTGAGGAAATGGATATTGTATCCATATATATATATTTATGTATTTTTTAGTAACTAATAATGTCACAGTGTTATACAGTTTAAGCCAAATACAAGAATCATTATTAATATTATTAGCCTCCTTTTCTTATTGCTAGAAGTATTTAATTTATATTTTTGATAATTAGAATTATTCTCAAAATGGTAGGAAGCTATATCTTAAATAATAAAAAAGTAACTTCAAAAGTATCTATATTTCTTGAAAGAAGATTCTGTACTGTATCTAAAAGCGTGTACTTACCCCATCCCTACTTATGCGCTGGCAGTTTTACTATTTTATTACTGTTATACTTTGCTGCCACCTGCTGATGAAGTTCCCATCTCATCAAAACCATTTTCTGACTAATATTAAGCTTTTACAGTGCATTATTGGATGTTGCTATTCTTTGAATTGCCTCATTTCCTTTCTTGGGTGTGTGTCTAGATGTGCAGAAAGGTATTAGGACTAAGACTATGAGTACTTCTGCTATATTAAAAATTAGAAACCCGCTATAGAGCTGGTCACTGACCAAAAAGTGGGCTCACTTAAACTAAGGGAAACTACTTCTTCCACACATCCTCTGAATACTCACCAAAAGCCCACATTTGAACTAAAATAGCTGTTATTTATGATGAAATGCAACTACACAGTTACATATGGTAAAACAAACTGCTGCATGGAGTTATGTCCTTTATACAGAATCTAATTAACAGAGATTGTAGTGCCATTATCTAACATAATAATTTGTTCACATTGAAGACCACACCACAAATGATACACACACAGTTTATATCCAAATGTACAGAACAAAGTATGACTTTGATCTTAGTAAGACAGTTCAAAATTGACATAAGCCTTGCTTACAAACTGGTAGACTCAAACACACAGTATTTAGAGAGTAAATATTTCAGACAAGCATTTAAATAAACACACAAAACTGAACGGCTGCCGACCTTTTTCACAATACACATTTTGATTCGTCAGAGCAATAATTAATATTATTACTAATGGCTCTGTTCAAATTAAGTGCCCTAGTAAACCAAACCAATGAGTAAATATGCACAACTAGTATTACCCTCAAACCGGTAATACAGTGTGTATTTGTTACACCTGTGTGGGGTTACTAGTTTGTGTTTATAGCGGACATAGCTGGCTATCTACCTGCTGCACTTGCTTGTCTGACCAATTCGTTTTAGCTAGCAGCTGGGGAAAAACATTAAAAACAAAAGTTGGGTACTGAGACATTTATATGAAGTCAGTAAGTGAAGTCAATAAATTATTTCTTAAAAAGTTAGAATCTACCTGAAATTTCATGTTTGGGGTCGGAGGGCAGATGTTTCATTACTGGTGGGACTATGCAAAGTTAGAAAAGCAGGCTAACTTGAGCTGCTTTGATATTCTTTTTAAAATATATAGCAAATATAAAATATATAGCAAAAAAAAGCAAGTGTTTCAAGCATGCATAATGACTTATCAAGTAATTAGGATAACAAATCACAAAGGGAACGAAAATCTCGTGATCATGAGCTCCACATTATTGTGTTGTGAAACAAAATTTAAATCACACAGTCTGACTTCTAAATACAATTATATCCAGACACTTCCAACATAAATCGAATATATATGAAATCGTTCAGAAAACCGAATATTAAATAATAATAATTTACTTAACTGATTTTACTAAATTTTTAATGTCTTAACAGAGTGAGGGTGGTTAAGTCTTGATGTTAATTCTATTGGAACAATAGATGAAGCCTATTAACATCAATTACTTCTTTTGACAGAAATTAGACATGATAGAATTTCAAAGAAAGGGTGACCACATCACCAACCTTCTTACTTCCTCTACAATATTACAAAGGCTGGGACATCACTAGGGCAGGTGGATAACTATTATGGGGCATAAGATTCCACACAAGTCTAAGGTTCACTGCCTGTCTGATCCTTCCACAATCAGCTCTATGACAAAGAGAGGACTGAAAGTCCCTCAAGCTGGAAAGCTGGGGGAAGCATTTAAGGCCATTAAAGAGAGACGGAGCGTATCTGGAAAGATGCCTGCATGAACAGAGAGATAAAAATGAAAGATGGAGTTCTGTACTGACCCAGGCAGAAGAGCACCTGGAGAATGAGAGGCTCCAGGTGTGGAAGAAAAGTCTCATCTACTCAAGTCATTTGAACAATATCCAGCAGATCCTAAAGCAGAAGAAGAGAGACTGGAAAGCCAGAAGGGAAGACATGATGGACAGAATTTTTCATCTGGAGCTTTTAATGAAGGGGCTCCAGAAAAAGCCCAAAAAGCTTTCCATGTGAAGGAGATTCCTTGGGCTCTTCAAATGAGCTGGATAGATTTTAGATCTCTCCTTTATCCCTCCACCACCAAATCTTCCTACAACTTTTACCACCCTGCTCATCCTCTAACCTGCAACCCCGTACTCCTAATCTTTACCCTCCATCCTTTCCCCTATCTCTTTTGCCCTTTTTCCTAAATATAATATAGAAAAAGAATCAAAAAGAATAGCCCTTTTTTTTTCACAGGTGAACATACTGTATTCACAACAATAAATATGGCAAAGGTTTTCTATCTGTGGGTGTGACCGTGCAGTTTTTTTGGCCAGTTTGTAACAAAGTGTAGAATGTCTCACAGAATTGTGGCAAAGCTCTTGAAATCTGCAGTGTCCTGTGCACCTTCTTCTTGTGTAGGTTTGATGTCCCGTACCATTCTAAAGAAGAACTTTGTTTCCCAAAAATCAACAAAAATATTAATGCTGGATACTAATAATAAAACACCCCAGTGGTTTAGGATGACGAGTAAAAATTTTGTTTTATTTTATTGAAATGCGTGTTGAATATGCCGTTTAATTTCCCTTTTGCTCAAAACCTGTTTGTATTGGAACCCCCTGTATTTTTTTGGCGGAAGTGGCCTACACATCCCGACGAGCATTTCGGCTACTGCAATAGCAGCGGGAAGTTGATTTGACTCTGTTTCCATCATGGAGAGTAGAATGTTTCCTGCGATGCCACCGTCTGCAGGTCGTGAGTTCGCTGGCAGTGAAAAAGAGCAAGGGCTGGAAGTACGAACAGTTAACCGACAGAGCCCCAGTAACCGTGTAAGGGAGGTCCAGGTCACGGGAACAGCGGAGGTTTGTTGCCTGGCGGACCGAGTGTCAGTTCGGGTCAGCGTGGCCAACAGCAAAGAGTCAGTCAACGAGGTCACCAACCGCGTTTCACGGCGACTCGAATACATTTTACAGACTCTGAGGTGAAAACGTACGCAATGGTTTCAACAGTAGTACGAGCGGACTAAAAGTTTAATAGTGGAACAGTAACATTAACCCAACGTTAGCCACTTGCTACATGTATCTTCCACACAGGCAGCAGTGATGTTCACTGAGGCTGTGTTATGCGTTAGTTGTGGTATCAACAGAATCACAGCAAGGGCTAATAGCCCCAGCTATAAAGTTGTTTAGGCTGTAGCATGGTTCTGTTTCTACTCAACAAGCAGCACACTGGTGCTCTCACTGCAATAGTCGTATCCAGTGGTGGAAGAAGTATTGATAGCTTTTATTAAAGCAAAAGTAGCAGTGTCAAACAATCCGACTGTAAGTAAAATCCTTGCATTCCGAATTTTAGTGAAGTAATAATACAGAAGCATTAGCAACAAAAGGACTCATTTGTCCTCAGTCCTCACTATTATGAGATGATCATATATCGTGTATGTAAAACCTTGGCCGTCAGTGTAACTAGCAACTCTCTAATATGCAACGGAGTAAAACGCACATTTGAACACAGTGATTCCTGAATACACTACACATTATAATACACTGAAATGTATTGGAATATTATTGTTAAGTAGCTTAAAACTGAAGTACTCATGTAAAGTACAAGTTCCTCAAAATTGCAAAAGTACTTTACCTGAGTAGATGTACTTTCCACCATTGGTAGTAGCACAACTGAGTCATACTCTCCTCAGTAATAGGTGTCCACTGAAGCATTAAAGTGCCCGTAATGTCTTTCTAGTAGTAGTAGTAGTAGTAGTAGTAGTTGCTCAAGTATTATAGTAATAGTGGTAATTGATGAACCAGTAGTTAAAGAATTGGAGCTGTTTGGGGCATAAATGGGCTGGCAGTCCAGTTAGTGTTTCTAATACTGTGTATGCTCACTTCTTATTTTGTGTGAAATATAGAAATTTTTTTAGATTTTTGACGTGCAGTAGCTTATTCCACCTTGTTCTCTAAGTCTTAAAGTACAACTTTATTATTGCAAATGGTGTATGATAATATTTTTACATTTGTTCATCCTGCTTAGACACCATGGCATCAGTGACAAAGACATCTCAGTGAGGAGGTTTCTTCACCGAGAGGCAGAACTATATCACATGGATGCAGAGGTGGAGAATTTGAACATTAGCGATTAAAATGTGTTATGATGCTGTTAATATTTCATTGACCCTACAGCATATATGTATGTGTGGTGAGTTGTATCTGACATTGTAAAAAATGTTCCCGTAGGTCGTGGTAACTTTTTCAAATTTTGAGAAGATGGAACAAGTGTGTAGTGTCCTGCTGGAAAAACTGGACAAGAGTGTCTGTGTGGGAACACCCCAGTTTTACCACAGTGCAGGATGCCTGAGTCAATTGAGGTAGGAAAAAACAAAGCACACCTCTTCCCAGTACTGTGAAGTCATAGCTGGACAGACCTCTCCTAATATTTCTTGAATGCATTGCATAAGCTTGATGCAGCACTTGAAACTAGTGAGCATTTGTTTGTGTTTTAGGAGGCAAGTGTGTGTATTTGCAGTTGAAAATGCTCAGCAGAAGGCCAGCGGAGTCAGTCAGCTCCTTGGACAAAGTCTGGGACCCCCCTTACTGATCAGAGAGGAGGAGACAAAGGAGTGGAGGAATGAGGAGGAGGAGTATGGTAGCAGAGGGCAGGGCGCTGCACCCCTATCTCACCTTCCCCGTACACCCATAGTCACTGCCTCCTCACGGGTGTCTGTCTCCTTCAGCCTCAGAGACAGAGACAGGAAAAAACTCTAAGGACATTTGTCACTGACTCATGAAACCAAAGAGGTGATTGTCACAGTGAACATTTTATTGCATAGTTGGGGCTGATTCAAAGTGCTGTTTTTCAAGGGTTTTTTTCCTTTTCTGGAGCTCAGCCAAAACAGTCATGTTAACAAAAAAAAAAAACTATATAGATTTTCAAAAGAAATTTGTAATTTCAAGCATTCACCATTATCATTTAACTTAAACATGCCAACCATTCTGTGAAAACTCTGTGAAACATTTAATCTCAACATTTTTCAACACTTTTTAGACATTAAATTAAAATACTGTATATTTATACATCTCAAAGTAATAAAGGTTGAACAATTGATAGCTCAAAGTCGTCATTAGAGTGTAATTACAACATTTCTTTCACATATCCCACTATTAACGGTCTCCAAGTCCCCAAGAGACACCATCACTTTGAGATCCAGCTTGGAGGGAAATGGTGATTATTCTTGATCTGCACAAAGCTTGGCGCTTAGGACTACCAGGCCGGTAATCAATGACAGAAGGAAGAAAATGAAATCGTCACTTGGATGGATCTTTCATACCGAGCACTCAGGCGTCCTCAATCTCATCTTCAGGGAAGAGCTCTCGGAGCCAGGGCTGCATGACAAACCGCTGCCCGTCAAAATGTGTGAAGTAATTCTCCAAGGTGGGAATGTCCGGCTAGAAACATCCAACAGTGAGTCCAAAACATACAGAGTGTGTTGGATTGCGTGTGTGTGCTGTGATTTTCCAGTATTTACCCTTATGCCAGTGATGCGCTCCAGTTGTGTCTGAGGCAAATATGCAACTAACAGAGAGGAGGGTCCAGGCCCGCTGAACAGTACCTTGTAGTGAGGCGTCTTCTCTGCTGTGATGCCCTACATGCGCACACAGTCACAGAACTCCATGAGCTGGCTAATTTTTAGGTTCCCAACACTTATAAACTGAGTTTGTGAAACAAAACGTTGGTAACGGGGGGAAAAAAGTTGTGGCTGCTAACCTCAGGGCTGGTAGACATCCTTTCAACCCACTCTGGAGGAGCTCGTAGTTCAGAGTCCCAACTCACCACCACCCCAACCATATGGTCCTTCCTCTCCATCACCACCTCTCCAACTCGTAGAAACACATACGGAGGACGAGGGCTGCGCACTGTTTTGGATGCTGTAGGAATGAAGAAAAAAAATCTGAATCATGTGAGACAAATTTTACTTGTGCTGCTTTCAATGAAACCATTGGTTATTTACTGTCTTACAAAAAACACCCATTCAACACTCACTAATATACTTGAAGACAGCCAGGGTATCATTGCATCACTTGACATGTTTTCATGACATGTATGACAAAATAAGTTTAATTTATTTTGTAAATGAACAATGAGAAATGACTGAAAAATACAAAATACACTAAAAATTTGAATTAAGCTTCACACAATTCAGAGTATTCATGAGCATAAAGACTTAATAAAGGTTCATTTAATTTAGTACATGCTGAAGGGCTTCAGGCATGTCACATGGGTGAAAAAATGTAAGCATTGAAATGGCAGAGTAGTGGGAGATATGGGGGCACAACACTGACATACACAAAGTTAATTTCTGTCATTCTGAAAAATTCTCAATATTCGTACATTCTTTATGAATAGGTCTACTGACCAAAATTTTCCAAATATATGTATGTATGTATACAGACACACACCTCCAAAGAAGCCTTGCTCGTTGTCATAAAGCAGGATCTCTACGGGAGGTGACGTGTGTGCCACTTGGTCTCCTTGTCCCAAGCCAACCAGAGACCTTTGGAAACGCAGAAATATTGTCAGTCTCGACATAAAAGTGAGTTGTGGTTTTGTTTCCTTGTTCCTTTTCTGTAGTGTTCCTACAAGAACTTCAAACATCCGAGGTCATTTTGTAAAGTGACTGGAATTCTGCAAATCAGTACAGAGGAGCCTTGCAATATCAAAACACATGTTTGACTCTCAATCTGAGTTGTTATTGGGACTCCACTCACATGACATGGGACATCTGCTGGTTTGCCCAGTCCATCCATGCAGTGCCATTGAGGTATGATGCTCTCCAATCTTTCCAAATTCTAAGCAACCTGAAAAACCAAGTTTATTCATAAAATTAGGATAAAAAAGAAAGTATATAGTGTCACTATACTCCACACTATTATAGCCCTGTATTGACTCAATCGTGGATGGATGAATATTTCAAGCCGTCCATCAATTTTCAAAACATTTTTCCAACTTCAGACACGTTTTCCCTCTCATACAAAGTTGTCTCACCCTACACCGACGCCTGTATGATATGGAAATGGCCTTTTTTAACGCACGGATTCAACCTACCGTGTAGTTGCGTGGTAGCGCTGCACCGCGCTGGAGCCGCTCCACCGGGAGATGAAGTACTGCGCGGGCACAGCAGAGAGCAGCAGCACGAGCTGCAGCACCGCGGCGGCCGTGAGCTGAGGCATGACTGCGCAGCTGTCACCTGGGAACGGAAACGCACGTCAGGTGGAAGTGGCAGGTGCGGGACCCGAAGCTAAACCAGGGCAAATGCGACGTGTAAGCCATGTCTTCAAATGAAATCCCACCAGTGAGCCTTTTAGTTTAGGTGCAGAGCTCCTTCCAGTGTGAACTGACACTTGCGCGTCGTCTTCAAGTTAAACCTCGATAAACGACATATGCAGCTGCAGAAACTTAAGAGGAAATGCAAGTCAAACGACGCAACTGTTAAAGTTCATTACTATTAGTAATTATGACTCTTACCTCGTATTAAAATCCAAAGTCTTTTCTCCAACTATCTACCAAGCATTGCGCCTGAGCGAGTCTGTCTGCGTCTGGAAACCAGAACAGAGTGACACGGTTTCACTTCTGCTGTATTTACATAAACCAAACGCTCGCCCATGCCGCTGCCACCTGTGTATTTACATTTTTGACAAAATTGCCAAAGTTGTAGTCTGCCCAATCGCCGTAGCCCACGGATAACCGGCGGACCTTTAGCGGCTCGCCACGTCAGGAAAGAGCAGAGCCCGCGGGGTCCGGGCGGGGAATTGGGTTTGACGCAGTTACACTTTGGCGACACAAGGTGGGAGAGACACACAACAATGCTGTAATGTGAAAACGGACTGTAATGAACTTTCTCTGCCGTTTTACTTTTTAATATTACAGTACTACTGTATTTTATTTTATTTACTTTAGCGAGCACCAAAAAAACCAGCCAGAAAAAAATCACGTGCTCTCTCTTTTTTTTAAAGGCCCCAAATCAAACTTTTATTTTTAAAAAGAGCCCAACTCAAAACTATAATTGGTTGAATAATATGAATTTATAGTAGGTACATAAGTATTTGGACAAATGCCGACAGATGGCAGAAACTCTAGGAGTGGCTAAATCAACAATCTGGTGCATTCTTAAAAAGAATGAATGCACTGGCGAGCTCAGCAACACCAAAAGGCCTGGAAGACCATGGAAGAAAACTGAAGTGGATGATCGCGGAATTCTTTCCTTGGTGAAGAAAAACCCTTCACAAAATCTAACCAGGTCAAGAACACTCTCGAGGAGGTAGGCGTATCATTGACACAGTCTACAATAAGAGACGCCTTCATGAATGTAAATACAGAGGGTTTACCACAAGGTGCAAACCACTGGCAACACTGAAGAACAGATGGGCCAGAAAACATCTAAAGAAGCCTAAAAAAGCCTGCCCAGTTCTGGAAGAAGATTCTTTGGACAGCTTAACTTGTATCAGACTGATGGGAAGAGAAGAGTATGAAGAAGTAAAGGAATGGCTAATGATCTAAAGCATACCACGTGATCTGTCAAACGTGGTGGAGGCAGTGTAATGGCATGGAAATGTAGGGCTGCCAATGGAACTGGGTCACTGGTGTCTACTGATGATGTGACTCCTGATAGAATTAGCAGGATGAATGCTGAAGTGTATAGGGCTATACTGTCTGCTCAGACTCAAAACTGCAAAACTGATAGGACAGTGCTTCACAGTACAGATTGATAATGACCCAAAACATACAGTGAAAGCAATCCAAGAACTTCTCAAGGCAAAGAAATGGATTATTCTTCAATGGCCAAGTCAGTCACCTGACCTCGTCACAATTCAGGATGCATTTCACTTACTGAAGACAAAACTGAGGGCAGAAAGACGCATAAACTGAAGACAGCTGCAGTAAAGGCCTGGCAAAACATCTAAAGGGAGGAAACTTAACATTTGGTAATGTCCATGGGTTCCAGACGTCAGGCAGCCATTGTCATGAAGGGTTTTTATCCAAAAATTAAAAATAATCTTTATAATAATGTTACTTTGTCCAATTACTTTTGAGTCTCTGAAAATGGGGGACCATGTATAAAAATGGCTGTAATTCCTAAACAGTTAATGTGATATTTTTATTAAACCCCTTGAATTAAAGCTACCAGTCCACACTTCAATCAAATGTTGATGCCTATGTCTCCCATTCATTGTGGTGGTGTACAGAGGTAAAATTACAAAAAAGTTGTCACTGTCCAAATACTTATGTACCTAACTGTAGGTCTAAAAAAACTGAACAAGTTGTTGTTTTTGAAATGACCCAAAAAATAAACAGGAAGTAAAAGTGTATATGGAAACACAACTGTTTATTTACTTAAAATATTGGTATTAACTAACAGGACAGCAGTACTCCCCTACACATACATTCTAGCTTTATGCTTCTGTTTTTGCATTAATTCCTTTATATATAAAAAGTATCCAAACTAACAGACATCCTCTTCAATCAGTTCACGTGAAACACTCCCCTTTCCGTTCCGTTGTTTCCCATACCACTTGCCGGTAAAACTTTTTCGAAATGCTTCCCAGTGGCTCACATGCAGCCACTTCACACAACATCGTGACCTTAAACCTCTGACCCAAGACTGTGATGCCCAGTCAGAGGCTACAGACAGCACAACTCTGCCACACATTAGCACAGGCCTGTGGTAAATGAATGCATGTGTAAATGAGCATCAAAATGCAGTATGGGTCTCCTAAAGTAAGAGGGCTGATCTGAATTGCTGTGTCAAGGTGGAAAGCACTGATACATGAACCTAATGAGGTCCACTCTTTGAAGCGCTGCAGACAGGGCAGGCAGGACAGATGTGACTGATGTGTGTTTGAAAAGATAAGAATAAATTAATATACCAATTCTGGCTAATAACCAGTAACTTGCTTTTAAGGCCCCTTTGAAATGATTAGAGATTGTATATTATCACCAACATGGTTAAGGTAACCTGACCAACAATACTAAATCAGCTCTTTTACTTTGACAGATTTAAAAATACAGGTAATGTGGGTGATTTGATTAAGAGGAAGTGGCAGCAGACTAAACAAGCACGATGTCCACTTTCATACAATGAATGCATTCCTACTTTGAGTGTATTTCAATGGGAAATTAGAGGGTACATAATGGGATCCCCATCCAATTATTAATTGCGGATACAATAGCTCCTACACAGAAGGCCAAGGATGCTGTTAGCCAAAAATCATTCCTATTTTAAAATGGTTAGAGCCTCGTCAATATCCTGCAAACATTTGGGATTCTCAAGTACTGTGTTTTTTAGCTGGCTCATGTAAACATTATGTTTAAAAGTGAGTTTGAGAAACCTGGGTCTAAAATTTTGTTTCCAAACTCTATTCATCATGATAATCTGTGTATATACTGTATGCCAATTTGATTATTTGTGATCGAGTTAGAAAAAAATCCAAAACCTTTACGTGCATATGAAGAGTTTATAGATCAATTTTATCAATGAAAGTAATTAATGAACACTTAAAACCAACAAAATTGCCTCCCACAAAATAAATATTTTTATGGGCAAAAATCATTAGCTTCCAATCTAAAAAACCCAATAATAAAGTTTACTGTGATGTCAAGAGTCAATTGTGGGAGATGGTGTCTGTGTTTAAGCCACCTCAGTTTTGAATAAAACTCTTCATACACACAATATTAACAAAGCATTTGTGAAACTGGCTGAAAAAAAATTGAAAATTGTGTTCTCAGATAAGTGCGGCAGAGTGTAAAACCCCATTCCAATGGTATATCTCCACAGATCTAGCCACTGAAGCATTGTCCTATATGGCAGGGACACGGACAGAAAACATTTGACACATTATATATAAAAGAGCTCAACACAATCACTGTGGAGACAGTAAAACTAAACTAAAATAAACACATTCAAAAGCCGTGTTCTAAAACTTCAGTGCCCAAAGACAGAATTCTGCATTGACTTATCTGTTACCAAAAAAACAAAGCAAGAAAACAAAAAAAAAGATAAACAGATGAGCTATATGTTGAATAATAGGTGAACAGGAAGACCTATGAAATGAATCAGGTGTATACAGATGATACCATCCAGTTCTCCCCAGTCAATCATACAAGTGTCAGATTTTGGCATTCACTTGCTCTGTGCTTGGGTAAAAACAGAAATATATCAAATTGGAGGCCGCCATCTTTGTAAATTCAGTCCGTTAGGTGTGTGTACAGATAGAGAGAGTGACATTTGTTTCCTGTCAGATTGTTAATTTTTCTGTCTTTTCTCTCTTTCCGAAGCCTTTCGTACAAGCCTTACATGCCTGTAAGGTCCAGTCCAGTCCCCGGAGTCCAGTTCTCTGAACCCAACAACAAGCGGAACCAGGAATTCCAAAAAAAAAAACAAAACAAACAAACAAACAAACAAACAAACAAACAAAAAAGGCCCCAAAGGGAGAAACTGAGGATATTATGCCAGAGTCGCAAAGGCACACAATCAGAAAGATGAATGTAAGACTTGTCTCTCTCTCCGCTTTCCGTCCAAATTCAGTCCAAGCCAGTTTGATCTGGCTCCATCCTGTTTGCTTCAGGCATGAGAAAGTGCTAGAACATGCGAGACAGAATTATGTGTGTATGTTCGCGCATGTGTGTGGTCACCATAGAAACATATCAACATTTAAAAAGTTCATTTTTATATGTTAACAATTTTAAAATACACAGGGTTACTCCCTACGACTGCATTGATAACCGGTCTGTGGTAAGTGCATCTCAAAGCTAGTCACCCAAAGCTCCACTCGCTGTACCTTAGGTATAAACTGATGATAGGTTGGTTATAGGATAATATATTGACATGAATAATGGTATGCTTACAACAACAGTAAAATCTTTTTTTCAACTGCTATAAATACATTTCTTTGAGAGGTTTCACAACGATCAAACTGTATGCCACTGTTTGTACGCTGAAAGTGAATGACACACTCAACTGTGTTATAAAAACACACACACTCCTTCAATTACACATGCTCGCATAGTCACAACATAAGTTCATACACAGGCACATGTACTTTGCAGGGCAGAGGCCAAGCACGCTTATACTCACATGCACGCACGCACACACACCAAAGACATAAAGGCACAAGGTATTGCTAATGTTGAGGATGCATTGGAACATGATCTATCTAAACATATAAATGACCCCTTTCACCCATACCTCCTTTTTCTCCACCTCACAGTAAAAACAGCTTCTAGAAAAAAAGAGATGCTTCCTCTTTCTAATTAACATGCAAAAAAAAAAAAAAAACACGCCCACACGCATCACACACACACACACACACAAACACACACACGCACACACACACACACACACACACACACACACACACACACACATACACATATCAATAGTAAACAAACCCTACTGATCTACAGTACCTACAAAGGTACACCATTTGGTATTTTAGCGCAGACAGACACGCTCAGGTCAGCCAATGTGTAAGACTTCCAAAACAGAGGGGCCGATCATTACGTACAAATCTTAGAAAAAGCTAAGAGAGGGTTGTATAAAAAAAGAGTGGGAACAATGAAGATGGGGGCAAAAGATGTTGTCAGGCCAGTGGTCTGTAGTCCATCAGAGACCTAAGAATTTTTAGCTCAGTGGGTGTCTTTGACCAACCCAGCAGAGACACTTGAAAAGTTCTCAGAAATAATAAGAGCGAGATAAGATACATCCAGCTCTCCTCGTGACTTTTTCAAGTACTAAAACTCTGTTCAACTACTGTCTTGCCCAGTCTGACACCAACAGCGTTTAAGGTCAGACAGGTGAAGAGTGGTTCACTGGACAGGAGCAGGTCACATGACCACCAACACAGGAGTCAGCAAGCGTCTATCGGATCCAACATGGACCAATAATGTAAGAGGAGCTGGAACAAATTAACATGCGTTGTCTGAAAGCCACCGGTTGCCGTAGTGATGTGCTTACTGGGCCGGAAGGAAGGAGGACTGGACAGGAAACTGCGCTGTTATGTCTCTCCACAGCCACAGCTTCAGATAGCAGCAGATGAACCAGCGTCTACCCGGAAGTACACACACATACGCGCACATAAATGCCTACAAAACCAAGTATGACTTCCTCAGCTCAGCCCCCTACTCCTCCAACACATAAAATAAGAAATCTTAATCTCTCAAGATTTCTTGTCTGTTAGGGCAGTCTGCCGCCACCTCATTTCCTGTGTATCTGCTCTGTTACCAGCCTATAAGGTTGGCTTTGGCCTTTTCTGTCAGCTTACGGACACGTCCCTTAGAAGAGGTGCCAAAGGTGATTGATGAGTCCTCAAACAGCAGCTGCCTCTGCTCCTCCTCAGAGTCCTCCTCCATGTACCAGGCCGACCGTCGCCCCTGGTTACGTGTGCGCATGGACCCTCCTGCCCCCTCCCCTGCTTCCTCCTTTGGAGACTCCTTGCGATTGGATCGTGGAGGAGCAGTCTGCAGAGGAGGGGTGACCTCCTCGTTGGTTCTCCTGCCGCTCCTCCTCAGCGGCGAGGGCTCAGGTGACTCAGCTGGAGGAGTGGATTCATCAGTTCTTACCACTCGAGGCCTGCCACGCCGTCTAGGCGTCGACGCCATGCCAGAGTCTGACAACACAGATGTTTCCTGTGCAGAAGACGTCCCACCTTCGTCGCCTGTGGATTGGTCAAGCTCATCGTCAGGCGTGGAACTCCTACGGTTACTGCTCCTTCTCATCTCCTCCAGTTCCTGTTTGCTCTTCCTGCCTCTCTTCTTGCCAGGAGGGCGGCCTCGGGGTCTGGAAGGACTCGCCGGAGTCGTGACTTCTGGAGGACTCACCGGTGGGTCAATTCTGGATTTCCGCCCCCTCCTCCCCACACCCAGGGTCATATGACTGCTATGACCATTCAGGTGGACTGTGCTCTGAGATGAGGGGCTAGCAGGAGATCCTGAGAGGGAAGGACATTTATTCATAGGACAAAAAGCGTAAAATACCAATAGCAAGCAGGTTCCAGTAAATACTTAATTTAGAACATTAATCATAAAACCTAAGAATCACACCTAAGTGACATCATCTCTTACCAGGTGCGTGTCGTACAGGAGTCCTGAGTTTCCGCCGGGTGCTTCCTCCACTGCTACTTTCTGCAGCTGGAAATGGTGTCACCTTTTCGGGAGCTGGTGGCGTTGAAGCTGACACAGAGTTATGAGCCCTCAGCGAACGAGTAGACTCTGAAAATGACAAAGAGATACACAATAACTGAAGTAAACTTTGTAACACGCTGTGATCAGTTCTTGATAATTTATTCTTAACGACTTGTTGGCTAACCAGCTGCTAGGAGTAGATCCATATTTAATGTACAGACATGAGACTGGTGTTGTTCTTCTCCTCTAACTCTCAGCATGAAAAGCAAACAAGTGCGTTGCCCAACATGTCAAACTACTCCTTTGTTTTAGTATTGCTTTAAGTGAGAAGTTACATGTATAAGTGGTCTCACCTGCTGTGCTCGTTGTGTTGCTTGTGGCATTATGTGAGGAGGATGAGGCAGGTGGAGAGTGTGCAGAATGGCGTGCTGTACTTCGTGTTCGCCCTGCAGCCGGTGTATCCGCCTTCCCATTGAACTGCTGGGGGGGCTGTTTGAGTGGGATGGGATGTCTCAGGGAGGAAGTTCGTGAAGGAGCTGGTGATGGCTCCCTTTTTGCGGTCATCCTGGATGATACACGTCTCTTCCTCTCTGGGCTAGAAGCAGCATGGGAAGAAAGAATACAAAAGATCAAACCTAATGCATTTTAAGAGCTACAAAAAAAGTAAAATAAAATGTCCTTCCTTCTACCTGGATGCAGTGCTGCTTGTGGGAGACTCGCTCCTCCTCCTCCTCCTCTTCATGGCGTGCCGTGTCTGTCTGTCCGTAGTGAGTCGTGTCTGTCTGTCTGTGCCCTGTTTGGTCAGTTTATCTGTCAGGCCGTGGATGGCCTTGTAGTCGGCCAGGATGGAGCTGACATGCTCCTCAAACAGTGCAGAAAGCCTCAGACTCATACTGTAGATCTGAAGACACAGTAAAGGATACACTGTATCAACTGTCATACTTAGAGAAAAAAGGGATAAATGTTAATAAGCACTGGTTAATTTGTAGATTTTATTTTATGGACTCATCAAAGTATGAATACTGGATACAATTTGTAAAATATTAAATTGTATGCATTTTGGTTTCAGTGAGCGTATGCAAGTCTGTGTGTGTGTGTGTGTGTGTGTGTGTGTGTGTGTGTGTGTGTGTGTGTGTGTGTGTGTGTGTGTCTGTGCATGCATGTCTCACCCGAGACTTCTTACTGGGCGTATAAGCTTTGGAATTGCTGAAAATGAGCCGGACATCTTTGCAGAGCTCAATGGGAGACTGGTACTTTCCGTCTGTTAGCGTGTTGAGAACGGTACCGAAGTCCATTGGAGAGTCAACTATTTGCAGGTAGTCCTGGGAGAATCAGAGTGAAGTTAGAACATTTCAATATCAGGTTTCAAAAGATGTGAACAGAATAAGGAGTAGACGAGAGGAAGACGTAAGAGACTTGGGGGATCTGATGTTTCATTTTGAATGGACTGGAAAAAACCTGAACCGACTGAGAAATAAATCCATCCTTCTGTTAACAAAAGAAGCCTAGCCGACTGAAGCTGTGAGTCCTTCACAACTTATACATCTATTCAATTTGATCTACATTTCAGATGCTGAATGGAGAGGCCTGTTCTTCAGACCAAACAATTCCTTCACCTCAAATGCCACTCCTTGTGTAATTGAATTGTAGCCACTTATTTCCCAGACACACTGCAGAAAGATTCAAGGACCAGAAAAGATGACTGAAAATGCAAAACAAATGTGAACCTAATGGAAATCCACAATGAGTTAATCTCAAATCACATCCAGAAAAGTTTGGTTTGTTACTGAGGAGGCAGAGTTCACATGTGTGCACCATACTTAATCGAGTAAGTAAGACTTTTGTTGCCTATGTACCGGGTACTCCTGTAGGTCCACGGGTTCTCTGAAGGGCTCTGAATCTTCACACTGAAAGATCAGGTCCAGCAGCTCCTTACAGCGTCCCCTCCATGCATGAGGGTCATATGAAGGAGGTCGAGTTCGCAGTTGGCGCTGCATAGGTCGACGACCCTATGCAAAGAATCACAGTACACTTAAGTAAATTTACTTAAGTAGCTGACACAAAACAGTCTGTTCTTCTCTTGATGATGGAATATGTGTGAATAACTTCTCATGTGAAAAGTTAAAGGTTAGAGTTAAGAAATTGTTTGTTTTCACTCATGTGGAAAGCAATCTGGAATGTAGGGGAGCACGGTGTTGCTGTGAGGTATGATACCTTATGGTTTCGTGTGGATGTTCCAGGAGTATTACTATCTTCGTCGTCCTCCTCCTCATCCTACAAGGGAAAAGAGAAAAATAATAAAGGTAATGCATATCGTACTCTACCAAGCTCATGTATTCTATTCAAAGCACAAATCATATTATTTTGACTAATGTCCTGCCCTACAAAGCTGAAACGCAGAAAATACAAACTTGGTCAAAACTGAGTGAAGACAAGATTACAACTTTTTGACTTCTGTTTTATCATGTTAAAATGATTATGCCTTAGACCTGTACAATTCCAGAAAAATCACTTTACAGTTACTACATAATAAACAACAGCCCCACCAAAAAAGGCAGCCAACTAGACTGCTTAAACAACAGAGCTAATGCTGTATCAATCTAAAGCTAGCTGGGGAGATAACCAAGGCTAACCCCAGCAAAAACTACATTTTGTTTTTCCGTGAGCTCTTTTCTAATTGAAAAATAATACATTGTAAGAATAAACATCTCGGTAATTCAGTTTTTTTAATCACACATAACTAATGGGACAGTAGTCAAAAACAAGGCTACAAGCCTAAACAAGTTTGGCTCAAAGATAACTAGCCTAGCTTAGCAGAATATAGCAATAACTGCAGTCTCAGCTTTTGACTCTAGTGGAATTCATGTGATTTGATGTAGTTAAGTTGCTTTAAAACACAAAATAAGGGGAAATAGCTGGAACAAACTTTCTATTTGTTACAGAGTTCAAAACTTTAAACCCTTTTTCTCAAGTTAATTGTTTCTGTAGTCACTGGTCTCTGGGATTGTATGGCAGTGTTTGTAACAGCATTTTATGATATTATTACTACTGGTAATCAAACATTTTGTGGCAGCGTTTTATGCATTACACATATCAAATTGGCAGCATCTTGAAGGAGGAATTAAGATATTTGTGTATAAGGTTGACAGTTAAAGTTTTTCATATAAACAAATTATATAAACAATATTCTGCCCCTGTGAGAAATCATGTAATCAATGTCAGTCATTAATTAGAGTAAAAAACAACATGTGCAGGACAATTTTAAGACAAATTGGCCTGTAAAAATGTATATATGCAAACACACCTCATCTTCAGAGTCAGAGAAGGTTGCCTTCTTCATAGTTTTGTAGAGGGGCATGAGGTCTGTCAGACTTTGGTCCCTGAAGAAGAAAAAAAGAAGATGAGAGAGCAGAAATGAATTCATACCTGACAGTGCAAATGTTGTGAGATGTTTAAGAAGAAAACATGGAAACCGGTCTTAATTGTTAACAAGAAATGTACAATGTTTAATAGCTATAACTAAAAAACTAAATACTAAATATTGTTAAATACTAAATATTGTTAAATTCATCAGATGTCCTATTGTCAGTTAAATTTAAAACATATTACTTTTTTTGATAACTGATTAACTGATGTACATTTTGTTAATAAAAGCTGGGCAGCTGACATTGTTTTCCTGTAAAACAACATACAGGCTTTTAAATTAATGATACTGTATGTTTAACACACTCACTTAATAAACTGCAGCATGAGGTCAGAGACAAACTTGGCAGTAGTGACAATGAATGATCCTGGCTCATTGAATGTTTGGGCGTTGTGTTCAATATAACGAACCTCCCACATCAGAGAGGACAGTCGTCTGAAATGAAAATACAGTATGTTTTGAATTGTCTTTCTCACATACACACATTCTGTATCTTCCACCATCTCTTTTACTGAAACACAACCTGATGTGAGTTACCTGTAAAAGTGGTTCACCAGCCTTTGGCGTATAGTGCTGAGGTCAGTGACGTAGGCCACTACTGTGCAGTACGTGGGGTAAGCCTGTAGGTCCACTGGAAAGGCAAATGGCGCTGCCACATCTGAGGGTGGCGAGGTTGGTCGGTGGATAAAAGACAGGGGAAGAGATGATTATTACTGGGACACATCAGCTGTAACAGACAAGCTTTTATTACAACTCAGAACAAAAACATATTCAAGATAACAGAAGAAAAGGTAGAAGTTTTCATTTGTGACAAGGGCCAACGACAAAAAGGCAGGATGGTGTGGGTGTGAGAGTGTATGTTTAATCAACAAATAAGCTTGCATGATCAAGTGCAGTAAGGTAGCAGGTAACATAAGGGAGGTGAGGATATTTAACAAAGGTTGAAATCTTTATTCGGCTTAAAATCTGTGTATATCAGATATTAAAATCTCAATATTAACTTACACCTTTATCCCTTTTGCGAAAGATTTTTCTACCTATTGTAAGTATTCTTACCTAAATTTAGATGTTCAAAACGCACTTAAAAGAGTTTATATAAATCCTGTCCTGTGAGCCGCAGCATAAAGCGTAGGAGTAACAGGGAGAGATCTAGAAGGATTAAGTGTGCTGGTTGCTGGTAAATTGTCACTAGAGGGAGCCATCAAACCAGCTTTCTTTCACTGGGAAGATTAAAATAACACAAAGTCTGCACCTAATAGAGCAGTCCTCAAACTGGGGTCAGATCCCTTGGGTCATAGAGCTACTTTGGGGGGGTGTATTTGGCCGGGGGAAAAATATGGAAGTGATACTAAGTTCATTGAATATGATTTATGTAGGGAAAATAAACAAGAGTTTGCTAATGCTATCATGCTAACCTTTATTTCACTAAAATGTAACTTAGATCCTTCTTACTTAGTTGCTTCCCCTACCATTGTTAATGATTGATAAAAAGTGTGTGCATGTTTGTGTATGTGTGTGTGCAGTGGGGGTCAGCCTCTGAAGGGGGGGCTTGCCAGAAAAAGTTTGAGAACCACAGCTGTAATATGACATGACATCACTTAACAGGAATTCAAGCCAGCATCTGAAAATCTGGCTCAATGTGTTAGCAGTTCATTCCTTATAACATATGATCCGTGGACCTGCTGGGCTCATGCCGATGAGGTCAGAGTGGTGACTCGTGTAGAGTCATTTGCTCCTGCCTCTTTACAAGAAATTTGCCCTCGTGGGTTAACTTCACATCCCTGCTTACATGACATAATTGAACTGTTATTTTCACAGTGGCTTGATGACATCATACCAAGTGTGCAGAGCTGGTCAATGGCTTTGATGATGCGTTCACACTCCTCTGCGCGTGTGCGGCAGCCCCATTCCCCGTCCAGAGGGACATACAGCAGCTCCTTCTGCTCTTCTTCTGTCAGTGGGACACTCATGCCTAACTCGTCAGGGAATGTGGCTACACAAAGAAGATTATCAAATTTTGAAACTGTAAAACACCAAAATTTTACTTTGTTAAGAAAGAAAAAGTTTGTGTGTATGTGAGTGTGTGTGCACCATAATGTAGGTGTATTTTGGTTAACCCACCATCATCAGGGATTGGCTCCATATCCCAAGGACTCATCTTCTCCGTGTCTCCATTATCCCAGCTGGATTAGAAATAGTGTTGATATGAATCGTCATCATTCTTCACACTGTAGTCTTTGTGTTTGTCATTTCTTTTCTATTTTACATTGGTAACGTGCAGTATTGCAAACACTGACATTAGTCTCCCACGGCATAAAGTGGATTTCATTCTCTAACAAGGTTTTTCAAATAATCTTAGAAGGGCTGAGTGTTGAAGAAAAAAAAACTCAAACAGACAATATACTTATTAATGTTTCAATTTGGAATGTCACTGACTGTGAAAGTCAAGCAATACAAAACAAAGGGGCACTGTTAGTTTGGCATCATTGTAAATATCAACTTCAAACTGTCATTCAGCGTGGTTCTATAAAAGTGTTTATGCAGGTAATGAGTGTTGTGAGAGGTGTTGACGGCCTCGATTTGTCCAAACAGACAGATTCCTGTTACATGCAAACCATTTTAATGAAACTGTTTGAGATTTCTTATTCTTTTAGTTTTCTGTGGTAAGTGAGGCCTTGAAATCACTAAATCCTAGGATTTACTAAGACACTTTTTGTACAGAGAGACAAAGTGTACGGTAGACAAAGTGGGGACTGAGACAAAGTTTTCACACTTTTGCATTAGGTAACTTCAGTGATTCCTAAAAGCAATCTCTAAATTTCAAGTGCAATTTCACAGGACTTTAAAGTCACAGGACTTTAATAATTACATTTTTTGTAAAAGTTTCCCTTTTAATTAAGCAAATTAGTGCTGCACGAAATTCATAAAACAAGAATAATGATTTCTCGCGAAGAGATTACAATTTTCCATCCATACCAGTAAGTGGCTGAAAACATTTCGGACATTAACATGCAGTGCTGCAACTATGGCAAAATATCATTTGCAATGTATATAACTTTGACTGTTGTTATCTCCTTTGAAACTTAAAAACAATGTGACACTTCTTCACTCTACTTCCTTTTCCTCACCACCACCAGCAAGGTTTCCTCGGTTCTGTCTTTATTTCTCCCCCTTCTGCCTGTGCACAATTTGTCATGTGGGATAATGCAGTCTTTTCATTGGTTGATGCAACTCACAGAGAAATTAGGAACTCTTGGTATGAAGACGCAAATACAGCAGGTTTATCATGTGAAATTGAGATTGTGTACAGCTTTGATTGAAACTGCAATTTTGAATGTGATTAGACCTACAGCCCTACTGCAAATAGAGTGAATCCAAGATGTGGTCATACCAGACATTGTAGCACTGGAACAGGCTGTCAGGATACTGGGGCTGGTAGGGCTCCTGGCTCTCAATGGTCCCAAACCACCAGGCATCATCAATCACTGACCGAAACCTGTCACCTACACAGACATCACAGGACTATTTAGGTCTTTGCAAAAAAGAAGTTGACTTCATAAATTGAGCTAGAAAATGTAAGAGGACATATATTTTATATTTTCTTGAAATATTGAACATGTTGCTAGTTAGTCTGGCGTAGTCAGTCAGCAAAGACAAAACTGACTGACCTATACTCCACTGCCTCTTTCTGGCATTGTCAAACTGCTGACGCAACACCAGGAAGTCGATAACATCAGGCATGTCGTGGTATCTACAACAAGAGTAACATTTACAAATTACTAAAACAAAGCAATTAAACAATAAATATAACACCCATATTAACAGTGCATGACAGATTATGAATATAAAATTTGTAGTAGCACAGTTAACCATTCTCAAAAATTATTCATTTTATGATGTAAAGATCATTAGATTAAATGTTTTATGAGCCCTGTCTTTTCTTGTGTCAAGATGGGAATTCATTTAGGAAAGAGAATGTTATATTTAAACCTAATGGAATAGATTACTTAGGAGGATAGTTTCACACTGAAAATATACGAATGTGAGAAATGCAAAGTTCATTTAAGCACAGGATATGACACATTGTGAAGCAGCATATTTACCCTATAACAAGTGTCAACATTTCATCTTAAAAGTCGAGATGTTTGACATTTTTGATATGAAGTGCAATCTTTAAACAACTGTGATACTGAAGCTCTTGCTTGGAGAAAAAGAGGGATGCTAACTTCATAGAGAAGGATCCTCCGGTCAGTTTGCCGGTGTCAGGGTCCAGGAAGGACAGTTTCAGACAGCACAGTGTGGGCAAGCCGACCTCGTACTTGATGCCAACTATCTTCATCAACTCCTGCTCCTGAACACAAGCAAAAGAACAAATAAAACATGGAACCTGTTAGGTTAACCATACTTCAGTGCACTACTCTTCACTTCATATTGATAGATTTTTTTTTGTGTATATGTGGGGTGAGAGAGTGTTAGCAATGTTGGAGTCAGTCTTTCCAGCTGAGAAAAAGTGAGACTGGGGACAGATGCTTTGGCAATGCCATGCCTGGTTGTTCAAAATATAAGTTCAGATATAGAAGAGAGTGCCGCATTTCACACGCTATAGGCAACACAATCGATGAGATGCACACCGTGCCTGCAATGCATTAAGGTCTACCATCTGCACCGAAATTGCTGTTCCTGCCTCCTCACATGGAAAAGAAACGAAAAATACACCAAGTAAAAATACAGTCCCATAAGCTTTTAAGAAAAGTGTCTGATGGTGTTCTTTCAGAAGCAGTTTCATATACAGGGACGACAATTTGTACTCAGCAGAAATTTCTCTTTTAGTGGAGGGACATTTTTAGGACGGAAAAAGGATTAAAGTCCAACTGAGAGTAAAACTAGACAAGTGTCTGTGCTACAGAAGAAATACCGGTTAGAAAGACTGCATCTGTGCGTGTGTGCTTAATTGTTGATAACGATGAAACAACAGTGAATTCTAACATCATTGTAGGCTGCAGCTACAGTATGTATTCCTAAGGAGACCGTGGGTCATTTTTTCATCTCTAAGGCACTGGCCTTTTTAGCGATTAATTTGGAAATTCAGCCCCTTTAAAATTGAAATGTCACTGAAAATATTATACATCCAAAATGTCATGTTACATCGCAAAACATGATCCGGCATCACATGTTTGCTGCATATTTATCAGAAAAGTTGAGGAAATTGCTTGGCCAGTTTTGAGTTTTTCACTGGGATTTTTTACTTTTATGTTCTTAATGAACGTCAGTATAATTAACTTAATCGTCCAAGTATAGTTCTCCTGTGTGAAAACTGATTTTTGTTACATTGCTCTACTGTGATTTTTATTATGGGCTTCTCCTCAGGGGTTGTTGGGACACAAGTAAAGGGACAATATAAATTTCCAGATACATGGGATGCAAAAAACAATGTCTCTCTTCAAAGAGTCCTTCCTTACCCGTAGCTCCATCTTGTGCCAGGGCTGCTTCTTAGGATTGATGCTGTAAATCTTTTTCTGTTTGGCCATCTCCACATAGGCTTCGTGGCCCTGTCTGAAGTAGTATACCTGCACACACACACACACACACACACACACACACACACACACACACACACACACACACACACACACACACACACACACATACACATACATAATTTCAAATACACAGCAGAACACGACATCTTTAACTGTATCTTGTATACTGCATCTGTCTGGTACATTTCTTGACTGTAGTGCAAGTAATTCTACTCAAAAATATAAATCTTAGGGCCACATATTAAATAGACCTTTTTAGCAGCTGGGGATGGTAATGTCAGGTAGTGTGCCCTGTCTTTTCCAACATGTCATGAGCATTATAGGCATTATAGGCCCGCTAACTCTGCTGTACACTTCTAATCCTGTGGCTATATAAAACGCAAGCCTGTGTTTTTGGTGTAACCAGATATGTGGTGCACATGTGGTGAAGACACTGTAACAGAAACAGGAGGCGTGTACCTCGTCTCCCATCTGGGGTATGTAAGGACATCTCCGGGGGACCGTGTCTGTGATCCAAGCAGAGGGAAGCCACTCCTCCAGAGTTAGCCCTTGATCCTGAAGCTCTGTCCTCTGATCAACACACAACACAATAAATACTCAATAACAGTTCATTCCAAATTCTGGTTTTTGCATTTGTAACAATTTCATTTATTTTCCAAATTATGAAGATTTTGCATTTATATAAGGGCCTACACTTAGTAGTTAGTTCCCATAATCCTCACCTAGTGTGTTTGTCTATTATTACTATCATCTCTTATTATTCTGTCTAATTACTGGCAAAGGTTGAATTGCATGTAAACTGCAATTTTTACATCATTGAATTTAAAATAATTTTTCATGTGCACAATTATTTGTGAAAACAGCTGATGGGTAACAACTCTAAATCACACAGCTACTTCACTTGGCATTCTTCCCGTTGCTACAAGGAGGAAAATACAGTTTTTTTTTCATTACTGATGACAAACCTTCCTCTTCTCCTTTGGCTTCTTTTTCTTTGGTAATGCACCATCTTTGTCTGGTTTGTCTTTTTTTCTTTCTTTCTTCCCATCTCTCTTCTTCTCTCCGTCCTCCTCAGAGCTGCTGCTCTTCTTTTTTACTTTAACACTCTTCTTGGGCGGTTCAAGGTTGATCCCTGCATCCGCTGTCCAGTCAGAGTAATCGCTGGAGTAGTCACTGCATATGCATCACAAAACAATGATTAAATACACAGATGTATCTCCTTGTGTTTATTTTTTATGATATGCGTATGGTACATGCATGTATATGTAGGAGATACATGATATGATAAATGTGTGTGATATACTGTATGTATCTCACCTTGAACTACTGTGGTCATCTGGCCAGGGCTCTTTTTCCTCCTCATCCTTCTCCTCCTCTGAGGAATGTCCATTGATTTGTCGTACCTCCACCTCTCCCTGAAAACATAAAACACACAGAATTAATTAAAAAGAATGAAAGAAATAGATGAAAATAATGGGAACAGAACTATTTGAAATACTATAACACAGAGTTAGTTATTAGTTTTGTTAATGTACTGTTGGATTTCAAGAAAGGTTTACCACATAGTTCCCACATAAAATATAAAACTAAATCCAAAAAAAGGCAGTAACAGTAGTGTATCTACCTCTGAGGTGCTGTCATCGTCGTCTGCAGCCTCAGCACTCTGGCGACTCGTCTCCTCCATGGCAGCACGAGTGTGATAACCATGGTTACCCTGGCTCCTCCTCCCCTCATCAACTACACACTCTGATGTGGGATGAACCTGCAACAACAGAGAATATAATGGTTAATATGAAGGACAGACACAAGAATAACTCAGGGGATATTACAGCTGACAGCAGAATAATAATTAGGGACAGGATTGCAGGAAATAACAATGAGTTGAATAAGAAAATGTTTAAGGAGAGAAATAATAATAACAAACTCTGTAAAGTGTTGTAAAACAATAATGTCTGAGAGTGTGTGTGCAAATGTGTTAATTCACTTACCCTGCTCTCCTTGGGGAGAGAGTGGATTGTACGTCTCCTCCTTTCTGACTGATAAATATTGATTTCCTCCTCCCCTTTAGCTTCACGCCAGTTCACCTGTCTCCTTCACAATAGCACAGACACACAGATCATGATGTGGATCAAAGCTAACACTTCCAAAACAGGGAAATCATATGACGTTCTATCAAAAGTCAAAAGTCTGACTTTGTGTGTGTGAGTACTGGATGGATCCATGTCTGTGTTTTACCTGACAGAGGCGTCCTCGAGCTCAGGGACCAGCACCCTGCGGCTCCAGGCTACCAGGTCTCCCTCTGTGGCCATCTGGCTGCGTGGGGCATTGCTGTGCATTTGGCGGACACCCTCAATCTGGCCGCTGCGACGCAGACCCACGTTTGGTGGGGAGTGCACCTCTGTGGGCGAACCAACCGATCCTGAGGAGAAGAGACGTAAAAGAGAGAGAAGCACAGTGCTTTGAGTCAATCTGTCCAAAGTATTAAAAAGAGACACTTTTTTTTGGGGACATTTTTCCATTGTTTAACATACTTGATAAAGAATTAGAATGTTACACCTTGTAGGTGTTGCATATGATAGCACTTTAGTATACCTTATAAAAAAGAATAAAAAAGGACTCTAATCATCCCAAAAGTTAGTAAATGGGAATTTTTAGCCCTGAAACTATTGGGGAGTCGTCCAGGGCTGCAATTAATGATTATTTTCATTATTTTTTAATCATTTTATCTATAAAATGTCAGAAAATAGTGAAAAATATCCATCACAGTTTGCTAAAGCCTAAGGTGATGTCTTCAGATTTCTTGTTTTGTCAGACCAACAGTTGAAAAACCAAAGATTTCTCAGATTTTAGAAGCTGGAACCAGAAAATATTTGGTATTAATGTTTTGTTATAAAAATGTATAAACCATTAATCAACATTTATTGATTATTCTTCTGTTGATTGACTAATGATTTAACAAATTAAGTGTTTCAGCACTAAAAGTGATTGAGTGAGAGATACAAAGAAAGACAAGAAAAAATTATTCTAAATAACAGTCAGTTATTTAGGTAATTATATAACTATATATATTATATATTACATATATTTCAGTTACAAACCCTAATGGAATTTACAAAGCGTACAATGTGAACACAAAAGGCTGCTGTTTCTTTCTTTTAAATTAAGACAGTTAAATGCAACAACGTAACATTGTGTATGCTTATGCATGACAATGGAGCACCAGAGCCAGACACATGGGTGACTGTATGTTTTCATCACTAAATGGATTAGCTGACCAAAAGGCATATATCCCAAACACTCAGTTTTCTGTGTTCACACACTGTTTGAGACACAGTTCAAAGCTGTTTTATTGAACTTTTTAGATTTCCTTAGCAATTCTCACTGAGATGTTCAAAATGCTTGTCTTGCATAATTGGACATTATGTACGTTGCATATTTCATTTGAAAAATCTTTTTAGTTCCACAATGCACTAATTCCAAGCAAAGAAAAGTAATTATTATAACTATGATAAAAAAGTAATTATTATAAATGTATTGTGTGGTGTAATTTTCATACTGTTAATTGTATAAATTCATCATATTTGGATTAACATAGCGTCTGTAAATAATTTTCAGCTTGTTTGAACCTGCTTCAAATATAAGTAGAGTTTGCAACATACAAGAAACACAATGTTATTTTAACTCACTTACAACACTGAAATGACATCTTGATTTGCCTTAAATAATGTCTTCACTACTTAAAGCAGGTGACAACAAACACTAACAGTAAGCATGTTAACCAGATGCTTACATGAAACGATATCCACATTAAAAAGCTGCCCACGTTACAATAGTATGGGCTTCCTGTCATGACTTGGTCCTACCTCTACTGGCCCTAGAGTTTGCAGCAGCAGAAGCAGAGGCATCATTTGTTCCCAGTCTTTGGTCTTGTTCCTGCTGCAGCCTCTGAATCATTGTATCCAGAGGACTGGGACCATCCAACGCCTGCTCACTCACCACTTGGTTCAGGCCTGACACAGACAGGAATGGAGCAAGAGAAAGACACTTAAAAAGTGAAAGAGAAACCTTGGACATCACCTTACATTACATTAAGTCTAAATAGACGTATCTGATATAAATAGAAAGAAGAAAAAGGCAATGGCGTTTTCCCACAATCCTGCAGTCACCTCAATACCCAGAATGCTTTTCAAAAGCTGACAGCAGGGCAAGGTTGGGTAACACTATTCTTTTTGCTGTGAGGCAAAAACTTCAGAGACATTTTGGAGCTTCCTGAAAGATCTGATCTGAAGTGTACAAGCAGACAAGGGCCGAGTTCAGCTACAACTGACTTCATGACCCCAAAACACGAAGAAGCAATACTACGATATTTCAGCCTCAGTACCTGAGGAAGTGACTCCCATCTGTGGGATCAGCTGCTCATCCCTGCAGCCCTCCCTTCCAGGCACCAACCGCTGGTATCTAGGAGGGTGGGGGTTTCCATCCACGTCCACCAGGAAGGGCGGGGGCATTAGGTGTGGTGCCTGCTGAGTCTGCTCGTCCAGCACGTAATTGTTGGCGTCCCGAATGAGTGGCCGATAGTCGGTATGGAAGAACATCTGGTCCGCTATCTGAAGCAGAGGTGGAATGTAACAGGTACATTTACACAGCAAAATTTAAAGCTAATACGGCTATATGTTTTCATTGAGGATCTTCCCACATTTGATCTGAGGAGGTGACATGACAGGCATTTCTGACTACTGATAACATCAATTACTCGAGTTTTTGTTTAAATGTCAGGTATAGGTACAGTATGTGTGTAATATGAAAGATGATCCTGTCACTTTACCTTGTCATACTTGCTGCTGGAGCCAAAGCCAAAGATGAGCAGGTGTCCATGGGAGTCTGTGGCTGCAAAATGCTGCCCATCTGGACTACATTTGCAGTCAAACAACGCCCCATGCCCTTGGCCCTCAATCTTTCCGCAGAGACGGAGACAGAGGGAAGAAGATAGGGAAACAGTGAACACTGTAAATCATAGTATTTACACTACCTGGGGGAATGGACACTGTCAACTCAAAATGTGTAATACACAAGATCACATGCACTATTCAGTAAGCCACAAAATGCATTTATGATTCAGCAAATAGCCAGTTTATGAAAATTATCAGGTATTTTTTCAGGTAAAGGTATTTCAGGCCAGCAGCATTTCACATTTCCCACAACAATAGTGAAATAAACCGAATTTGATGGACAGCAAAAAGAGTGATATCCACTTTTACAAAAGAGAGAACCAGTAGACCTGTAGAAACTGAAACTAAGTGTTCTCACCATCAACTGCCTGTTGCTTTTAGTTGTTCTGTGGGTTTCCTTCACTTTCACAATAGCACCATTCAACACAAGATGAAATCATTTCTTTAGTTTTTGCCTCTTTGTCCCTTATTCATCAAAAATACTCTGAATCCACCAAGCCTGAAGTACTGAACTTTGAATCTTCTTCTACTTAGTTATATGCAGGAAGGACACAGCTGAAGAAGGGCTACAGTAGCAGCAGCAGTGATAAAAAGTGTGTGAAAGAATAAGCAGTGTATGTTAGTTTAAACTTTGCAGAAGGTGTGTTGAATACATGATGTAGTGAGTAGATTAGCAGTGCAACTGAAGTTGTCTGCCTGTAGTGGCTTTTGGGCTTTGCTCCATTAAAAGAATAGTTCTGCATGTTTGGAAATGAACTTCCTCCTTTTCTTGCTGAGAGTTAGAAGAGATGATTGATACCACTCTCACGTTTGTCCGTGAAATATAAGGCTACAGCCAGCCACTGCTGAGCTTAGCCTTGCACTAAGACAGAAGGCAAGGGAAACAGCAAGTCTGGATCTGTCTAAAAGTAGCAAAATCTGCCTACCAGCACTTCCAAAGCTCACTATGCAATAGTTTGGCACATAGCCCTTGTAAAAAAACATATTTTGTCTTTTTAATACATTTTAGAGGTGCTGGTACATTCAGACAGTGTTCCCCTTTTTGTAGTCTTTATACAAAGCTAAGCTAACTGGCTGCTGGCTGTAGCTTCATTTTTACAGTACAGAGTGTTATCTATCTTTTCATCTGCCTCACAACAAGAAGGTGAATAAGCCTATTTCCCAAAATGCTGAACTATTCTTCTAAGTTTCAAACTGAAATCTGGGGCTTTTCACATACTTTGTGTTATTAAACAAAACTGTCCACTGTCTATGATCAACACCAAGATTTGGCCAACTGACCAGCTCACTCAGTGACTCACTTGTTTTGAGAATGCGATTAATGCTGTCCTTAGTTACCATAGAGACACAAGCAGGAAATATAACAGTGGCTGCAATGATTAACACGCTAGATGAATTTGTACAGCAGCATGTGCACATGAGTGTGGTGCCATGTCTTAATGTAGTGAAAGCATAGAGGCAGGGGAAGAACAGTTAGTGGGTGAGAGGGAAAGAATGCAAGACAAAGAGTGACACAGGGAAAGGAAGGGGAAAGAATGTGTGGTGGGAAAGAAGCAAATACAAAAGGAATATTTTAAATGAAAACCACATATCCCTGCAGTAATGAGAAAAAAAGTTTTAAAAAAAAATGCTTATCTTTGTATCTTTTTGCTAATGCACTGCATAAGAAAACATGACATCTGTGCCACAGAGGGGGGAAAAAAACGTATCAGGATCTGGACACTTTCAGCTCCAGTGTGAATGTAGCCAAAGAGAAGTGAAAAGACAGTGAGGGAGAGACACAGGACGGACAAGAATCTTACCATGTTAAAATAAGAGCGAATCTTGATCCCTCTTGCCAGGTCCCACACAATGCAATTCCCATCATGCCCCGCTGAGAAAAGGATTCTTGGATCAAAAGGGTGTGGCTCCAGAACGAACACCTCATCCTCGTGACCCTATCATTTAACAACAAGAACATCTAGATTAAGACACTCTTAAGAAATAAATATAGACAAGTTAAAGACCAGTGGCGTTTGTTTCTTAAAGGACTTTACCTGTGTTTAACATTTTCTAGCCCATTAACAATTAAGCATACTTTCAATGCAAATATGTTTAAATGGACTCTGACTTCCCACATTTCAGAGTCAGCTACAAAACCACAAATTTTTTAATGCAAGAAACAACCAAATTCATATTATCTTTTCCCCAGTGTCCACATCTGCTTTTTGTTTTCATCTGGGTTTATATGCAATTTTTTCCAGCCAACTATCAAATGTCCCATGTCCTGAAATGCATCACTGTGGAGAGTTTCTGACAGTCCCTGCTGACAACTGCATTACCATCCAATAATAAGGTAACTTTGACAAAAACAAGCAGAAAAAATAAAATTTTCAGGCTAATGGATTTTGTGTTTCAAGGTAAACCAAAAAAATCAATTTAAAAATCCATTGTATGTTTTGGAAAAAGATCAACAATAATAATCCAGATCTGTATATGGTATTTGTAGTTGGAGGGAAAACATGCAAAGGATGATCGTGTGCACAAATCTGTGGTAACACTGCGAACTAGCAAGCATGTTTGCTGTTGTGGGACGCAGCAAAGTTAAATACTACCCGAACTACTCAAAGTTCATTTTAGCAACATCACATGGTTCATGGAAAGTGTTAAAAAAGTGTAAGTGTAATGTTAGAAAATGAAGTTCAATTTGTAAGACTGACAAAGAACCCTTGAAATACAATTAATGTTAAACTCATGCTAGCGTTTACTTTTTATATTGTCTTTTTACCTGTGTGTGTGTGTGTGTGTGTGTGTGTGTGTGTGTGTGTGTGTGTGTGTGTGTGTGTGTGTGTGTGTGTGTGTGTGTGTGTGTGTGTTTAATCGCTACATACCATCAGGACATGGACGAGGTTCCCGGTGGTGGAGTTCCACACCTTCAGTGTCAGATTGTTGGCTGCTGTGATCACCGTGCTGTCATGGCGATCCCACGCTACCATGGTAACCTTCAGCTTGGTCACCTTATCTTCCAGTGGAGGAGGGTTGTACTTCCTAAGGGTAAGACGTTGATGTCATGTTTACACGAATTAAGATCAGTTTGGTTGACTTCAAATAATAAGAGAGCTATTCAAAGAGATATTGTAAAATGGTTAAAATGGCATAAAAAATTAAGAGGATCCTCATTCTAAACCAATGATCAAAGGGATCAGGGAGTTCCTGTACCAAAGACAATTATATGTATCAGTCTTGTTATAGTCTGAAGATTGTGTTTTTCACTGTTTAGTATATTATCTAAGCTTGAGTGCCATTACCACAAACCAGCTACAGATTTTATTATTGTAAATAACCAGGTATCTGCATTTATTCTCATTGTTGTCTCCTGTTGGTTGTTTTCATTCAGGCAATAAAGACTTAAATAGCCTGTCAGTGACATCTCCATTCATTTACTGTCAGTAATGCCTGCAGTGAATCTATATTCTGTCCAGAAGCAATTGGGTAATCAATCATTGTCACACTTTATACCACAGGTGTCAAAGTGTTGTTTTTTTCTTTAACTTAATTATTTATGCCCTGTACATTATGAGGCACCTCACACACGCACATAATTGAAAGAAAAACATTTTGCTGGTGGCACAAAAGGATTGAGGTCTCTTCTAATTATTGCTAAATAAATGTTTTTTCTTCAAGACTGCATAGTTTTCAGCAGGGATTCCTCACATACAATAGGTCTGGGACTTTTTGTATACAAAATGATTGATTTTTGTACATTTTAGCCAGAAATTAACTCGTAGGATCATCCCAGCCTACAGCTCTGAGTTCTAAGCACAACAGCGCTGGTTGAAAAGCCAGACTTTGACAGCTGTACACACACTTACCCGGGTAATTTGGTCTGCATGTCCAGCAGAATGCTTCTCCAGCCCTGAGGCTGCAGCTGCCAGATTCGTGCTGTACCATCCCTGCTGCCGCTAACAAACCTACAACAGACAGAAACACACACACACAAACACACACACACACACACACACACACACACACACACACACACACACACACACACACACACACACACACACACACACACACAGATTTGTGAGCACATAATCATGCAGCAGCTAAACTGTAAATATAGCACTTGGTTCTATTTCAGCTTTCTGCAGTACAATGGTTGCTCTCATCTGCACACATCGGTATACACTAATTGTATGTATCCTCCTCTCCCTTTCTATGTCTCTTCCACACCTCCTTTTGCATAGACAGTCTACCTCCCTCACTGCTGAGATTACAGCAGCCCAGGGGAGTTACAGCTGAGCCTGTTTTTCTGCAAACTCTTCATAGGCACACAAAATTTTACTATCAGCTAGTGTATGCGTATGTTAATGTGTGTGTGAGAGAACGTGTATTAGAGCATGTATCAGATAGTAAGTAACAATGGTGTTTCTGCTGACACTATCAAGACACATTACGACACCCTTAGGTTCCATAAAAATGAACAGCAGAGCACACACAGAAATTAAGTACATCAACTATGAGGCTCACCGAAAAAAACACAACAACCTATGCAAACATACCTGTCACTGCAATGTGAAAATTGGATGCTGTCGACTTTGTCCTAGGTGAGAAAAATACAGGAGAAAAGTTAAAGCAAGACAATACGTAACAATCATATCCTCTGCCAGTCTTCAAAATCATGACACTTTCATTGTCTATTACCAATGAATGCCATTTTTTTCGACCAAAAAATCTTATCTCAAGGTCTGCTTTTTCCAGAGTTTTCACACCATCTCACTTTCTTCTTCAGCAGATGGAGTTTGCTCAGTTTTCATGGGGAATGATGACAACTCTCAGCTTGAGAACAACAGTTATCTCCATGACAAACTTAAAATCCAGCTGGTGAGGAAGACTATGAGATACAGCTGAAAGCTTTGGGAAAAAAAAGCAAAAGTAAGTGGACCTCAAGTTTATTTGTCAGTTTGTTTTTTTAAAGAATGAACTTGCATGACTAAAATATATAATGTAATCGCACAAACAACCTGCTGACTGATGTGGATACAAAATACAGTTTTTATAATTTTTTTATGTAACGGTTTTAAAACAAAAACATATCACGCACAAGAAAAATAGTCTTACACCAAGTTAAGTCAAAACAATGTACTTTTTTTAGCATCTTACTCTGACATACAGAGAGTTTCTCTGAAGCAGAGTTTTTGTAAAAAAGGCTCTTTGTTGACTCACTGTATGGGACTCAAGTTCAGAGATCTTCTCTGGTTGGCCTGAACCAAAGTAATACACCCTGATGATATGGTCGGTGCTTCCTGTGGCGAGGAACATACCACCTGTACACATACAGGATTAGAATAATTCTTGTTGGGCAATTGCACCCAGGCATTAATTTACAATTATTTTTAAAATCAATTTAGCAATCATTTCTGTATATTTGTTTCACTTCTATTTCATGCCTGGGACATAGTTGAATCACAAAATCCATATATTACAGTATTTTAAAGATAGATTTAAGATGAATAATAGAACACATAATAGTTAATACGCACTTCAAGGATCAAACTGTGGTGAAACCCAAATTTGCCTTGTATTTTCAAGTTCAAACTTTGCAAACTTTTAAGTCATTTATCAAATGTTCATGGTCAACAACATCCCAAAACAGAAATATACTCTCAACAACTGTGAAGAACCCTTTTTCTACATTTACTGACAAGAAGCAGACCCACTTGAGTGTGCCTGTTTACTTTGCTAACTCCTCAGTTAATCTGGGTTAATTGTGCACTTTTTTTTAAGTTCTGTGGTGTGGAAGCATGCATAAGATCAAAGCGAGCTGTGTTCACCTGCGCTGAAGGAGGAGCAGATCATCTGGACGCCAGGTCTGGAACGCTCTGTGAATTTACTTGGCCTCTGACTGGACACACAAGAACAGAAATAGACGTTTACAGTTAAATACAGTGAACAACCACTCCTGCCTCAATATATTGATTTATCTATGTTTTAAAGAGAGTAGCTGTCACAGGTGGGTAGGTTTGCTGAATTAGGATCAGTTTACACATTGTATTACTTGTCATATTCAGTGCATATAAACAACAGAAGTCATGTAATGACACACTTTGGAATCACATCCCCCGTAAACAGGAAGTTGAAAGTGATAGTAGTCTTGTAGCAAAGTCTCAGTGTAATAATTTTTCAAATCTATGTATAGTTTAGATCAAAACAGGCCTAAATAATGTACTGCATATGGTAATATTGCATATCTGTATTGTCAAGATACCACACAGGATAATGAAAACCCAAAAAACTATGATTTTCCCCATGTAACAAATATAGCTTTGACAAGAAAATAACATTTTAAAAAATGATATACAAATATGTCATTTCAAAAGGTGTGAACAGCACTTTTACAGGTGAGACTTTGTGACTATATGTTTCTCACCCAAACTTGAGCGTGCGTGCATCCCACTGCCAGAAGCAGATGGTTCCGTCAGCTCCGGTGGAGGACAGGTAGCGCTTGGAACCACTACAGAGAGGAGAAAACTGCAAACACAACCAATTAGAGGTTATAGCTGATCATTGTTGACACTCAAATGACGTTCCTAACACTACAGAAAAAAAAGAAAGGACAATTAACCCACACAAGCTTAAAATGCATTCATAACAAGGAAGTAGGGAGAGGTGAGGGAGAGCATGGAGAGGCCATCCCAAACGCAGTGGGCGATCAAACGTGTCACAGTATACTGTATATTCACAGGATAAGGCTGGCAATGTTCTGTATTCGTCTTACTGTGGACAAGTCCCATAAAAATAGTCCTCAACAAATGCACTATTTACTCTTGTTTGAGTAACATTTGCTAAAAACTACAGTACCCAGCTATTTCAGGAAATTACTTAGCCTTTAAAAAAAAAAAGAAAAAAGGATGCTAATTAATAAACTACAACCAATGCACTGTTTTGATCTTTTAATGGGAATTTTGACACTAAGAAAAACAACACCCGTCTTATCCATTAACGGCAGACCTGATCTTATTACACTATTATGTATACTTCTGACTCTAAATATGAGTCTCGCAGAAATAATGTTGGCATTTTATTGCATACTGGATATCAGCCAGTCATGTCATCAAATGCCCATATGTTGGAGGTTTGTTCTTGACCTCATCTACTTAACATATAAAAGCTACGGTGGACTGCAGTAAAGTGTCACCTGGTCATAATCCATATATAGTTTTAGTGAATCTCCATTCTACAAAGAATAAAGGTACACAGAATACATAATATCTGGCTGTATGAAATTAACCAACATGATAAATGCCGACAAAAACATCAGCTAAGCTCCAATTTTAGTCTACCAAAAGTTGCCTGAACTGTCTATCCAACCAGTTTGGATGAAGTTTTCATAATGTACCCTTACAAACACAGACACACACTCTACAGACAGACCACCATGGGGGCAAGGATCAAAAATACTGTTAGTGGTTTTCAGATCCTCCTTTAAACCAGTTACACTCAAACATTCATAAAACCACATGCCTTGACAATCCTCCTACCTGTAGTGAGGTGATAGACGCTGCATGTCCCTCCAAGACGGCCAAAGGGGCGCAGGTCTGTAAGCACCACACTCTGATGGTCTTGTCACAGGAACCAGCAGCAATCATGGTGTTCTCGTAGCTGACGGCCATGTCGGAGATCTCAGCAGCATGACCACGCAGTGTCGCCAGCAGACGTCCGTCATCTGTTCCCCAGATCTTCACAAGGCAGTCGTCTGAGCCCTGGGAAACAAACGCAAAACCATCAACATGGCTATTAGACATGAATGAAGACTAGTATTTTAGATAGTTTGAGAAGTGGTGTTTGGGGTTCTGAGGCACAGTACTAGTAAGGCAAATTAAACATGTCAAGTTCAAAAAGACTTAAAATCTATCTGAGCACACTGTAGACTTAGACTGTCAGAAGATTGGCCAACTTGAAACACAAACTGAAGAGAGAACGAGAGTCCTCAGGTGCAAAAATAAAGGTGATTAATATAAAGTGTGATAAAAAGTAACAAGGAACATTCGAAGGCACTAGATTGTCAACCATTTACATGTAATAAATGTAAATAAAGTAAGGGGAATAACACTGCAACTGCCATGTTAACACCTTCACTATATTATTTTAGGTCAAGGACCAAGTAACACTAAGAATTTCTCAATTAACAGGCAGATCACTACCATGGTATGAGTAAATATAAATAAATAGATTAACTACATAAATACAAGTACACGAAGTATATACGTTTCCTCTTCTATTTTGTAATGTTTTTTGTTGGCTAAACTACAGTATATTCGTACATTAAAATGATTATTAAAAAAATTCATACCAAATTATGACATTCCTTTGGTTATTCACAATGACAGGGTTACAGTGTGCAGATACGCATACTGAATTTCTTTCGGCACTTAAACAGATACAAACATGAAAAAAAACCTACTGACTCCCTACCCAGAACTGAGATTTCTCACAGCACTGTGAGACAGACTGGCCTGCACTGTGAGTACACCTCGCCCCGGCTGAAATAAAGCAGAATGGCACTGAAGAAGATAGAATAACCTCAAACTGTGGAGAAACTATCTGGTTGAGGCTTCAGTAAGACCTCACAAGATGTCTCATTTTGAAAAAATCTGTTGTGTATTTCTTTTAGAGGGAAAGTTCTCTTAGTAGAATATTTATTATAAGTATTAAATTTATTAAAAGAATTGAGAACAAAAGCAACTCAACAAAAAAGACCAAGGGAAATTGATAAATGATAACAAATGTTTGTGATTCAACATGGTGCCAGAACCACCTGTGCCCCGACTAATATCTCAAAATAGTTTGGAAAACCAACAGGTAACCAGTATCAAGATGCTAGAACTCAGTGTGATGTGAGTGAATGTTTTTAATCCAAGAAGAGCCTGATTTTTTCAAAGCTAGAAATAAGAGGAAGGAGTGCAATTTTAGAAGAATTATAAATTTGCAAAGACTGATTGTCAGCATTCAACTTTCAATAAAAAAACTGTCTTTTTTGACAAATAAGGGGGTCAGATTAGATTACAGTTAGTTGGTGACAGAATGTGCCAAAACATTCATCCTTTTATATCGGCAAAACATTTTAAAAGACAGGCCATGCTATCAGCGTCCGCACAGATTTTGGAAGAAATGTGAGATGAAACCACCAATCCCTCCTTTGAATAAATCATAACCACTCGCTCCATCACCAGTAGAACAGAGTCTGACTTGAGCTGTTATTTTCTGTGTACTGATCAAAATAGCAAGCAGTCCCTTACTGATTTAGAAAAAGGCCAAGGACAAATTAAAGCTGTGGCAAGATGGACAAAAAACCAAATGATAGCCAGACTTGAGATGTGCAGGGTTTGGAAAAGCCAGAGACTTGGCACAAACTTTCCTTGTTGCCATAGATGTGAAGTTATGTTAGCTACTGTCACAGGGACAAACAATCCATACCAGCTAGTCTAATTTGTCCTTCCCCATGACCATGATAATGAGCTCGCAACCATTTTTATAGCTATATTACTAAAATCAATATGGCTGTTTGCATATCAATTGTTTAACCAAACCTTTATGCATGTGCTCATTGATCACATATGATCGCAGTGAATGTTCAACTAAACAAATTGATCAATTATCAGTCAATCTGCCTGCAACTGCAGCAAAGCCTGAGTAAAAAGACTGAAGCGTTCCAAAAATAAGAAAATATATAAATAAAAATGATCTTGTGATGAAAGGAGACAGCAAGAGAAAAAATAGAAAAAAGAGAGAAAAAACAAGCTGAGAGAAAAAAGGGAGAAGGAGAAAGTGAGGGAGACTAAGAATGAATTTTAATTCTGGCACTTAGCCAGCGCCTCAGAGGAAACATTTTCTCCAGTTATGATGAGAAATAGCAAAAAGGAGGGAGGGAGAAAAAGGAACAAAGGAGGGGCAGTGCAGGATAAGGGAAGGGGGAGAGGTAAAAGAAAGAGCGAGAGATAAGGGGAAAAGAGAGACAGAGAGTCAATCGCCCCCCCCCGCCCCTCTCAGCAGACAGCCATTTTTAGAGATTTAAGAAGTGAAATCTGGAAATGGTGTATAGCAGCAGGCAGTGTTTGACTCAAGGATCCAAACAGAAGGATGGCAACATTAAATCAACATTATCTCATTGTTTGTTCAATATTTAACACATTGCATGTGCTTTATCTCTAACACACACACCACATAGAAAAGGAAGCTAAAACAGCATGATATACACAAGAGGCATCTAGAGGGCAAAGGTCAGCTTCATTTTGAGAACTTGGGATTGCTTTGTTTCACCTTTTTAAAACACGATCATTATCATTAAGTTGTGTGAATTTTCTCCCCTGCAACCTGAATTAGACTATAGCTGTGCGTCACTGAGTAAAAGCATCCCACCACAGTAAGGTAAACAGTAATTACCTCCTACCAGCACATTTACAACAGGGAATACAGATACTTGGTCATCTTGGTAAGCAAAAGACACCTTGTAACACTCACACATACACAACATACAAGAGGTGACTCGAAACAAACAGAGCACCAACACTATCAAACAACAATGTCAATGAACTCACTTTGAAGAGGCTCCTTCAACACCTGTACACACACAGGCATCATACCATGTGCATTTGCACACAAAATTTGCAGCATTACCGTGAAGATGCGTCGTCCTGTCCTGTCGAAGGTGACACAGTACACGGACGACAGGTGTCCTAGGATCCTTTTGTGCATCTTCATGTGCTGGTACACAGCAGTGGGCACCAGTTGCCGGAGACGGTAGGAACCATTCAGTCGACGGCCATAGCTCGTATCCACTGGATGTCAAGGAAAGATACACATCAGTAAGGACAGCATGATATGTGGAAAAGACAGAATCCATGTTATGAAAACTCTCTTATTTAAAGGAAGAAAATGAAAATGGGCTACAACTCTGTTTATTCCCTACACAAACAAACACACACTGTAATTTTCAAGGAAATCAATACTAACACTACTGTCAAATGCTACTTGCAAAGGTGACCAAGCAAAGATACAGCATAGTATGTAAGATCTGACTCATACCCTGGAGATCAAATGAACAAACCAAGAGTAAAACTAGTTGAATGTTATTTTCTTCTATAAAATTCAAGCTTTTTCTAACATACCAATATTAGGTGGGCTCCCATAGATAATTGGCGGCTCTGGTGGTCTTCCACAGTGAAGTGCAGCCAGTGCTGAACCCTTCCACACAACATTCTTGCAACCTGGAGGAAGAAAAACATCATTAAAACATTAAAACCACACATTATACAGATTCTATTAAGACTTGGCCTGTGTGAACTTTTCTGTACTAATCTACACTTATGTTTGCCTAAGGACATGAAAGAATGTATTTACATGAGGGCTGTTACTCCACACAAATATGTGATAAGACATAATATCTGCCTGAGAGGTTGTGTTTGCGTGCATGTACATTTAAGTGGCTCATTTGCACATGTACTGTATATCCACTCACTCTTGCTGGTGCGGAGGAGATTCTGCCTGCCAGCTCCCAGCAGGCTGGTGAGTCCAGGCACACTGGCAGGGACCTCCCTTTCCAGCAATGGACAAACTCTGGAGCAGACCTGCAGCAGGTGGTCTGGACTGATGTGCCGGTAGAGCTTCACCTGAGCACACACACACACACATATTTCAGATTCTAATCCGACTGATAAATGACAAAACACCTGTTAGTAGTGAGCAGGGAAGTACAGTAAAAAAGGGAAACTGAAAGAAATGTATTCAAGTTTTTGCCAAATGCTGAAGCATAAAGATATCAAACACCTACTAGCTCTACATTCTTTGTTGCGCAGCCTGCAGTGACCCTGACAAAAGTGGCAAGGAATGGAAACGCTCCCTATAAGAATTAACATGGCACAACATTATTACACCAGATCTGAAAATCTAAAAGTCTAAAAAAAAAAAAAAAAAACATTTCCAGAAGGTCTTAATTAAAAACAAAATGCTGGTTGGCAAGTAAAAAAAGGAACAGTCAAGGATTCCATGTGTGTTTAACTGTGGCCTATAAACAAAAAGATTCGTCTTCTGGCTTGAGTTCATTTAGTTTTAAATTCTTAAGCACAGAAATAAAAAAAATATTTTCAGCAACATTAGGAGAAGCAGAAAATACGGTCTCTTCCCCCTTTTGGCTTGCTGAGTGCTTCAGAATTTCAATAGGAAAAATGTCCTTTTAAAAACTAAATTATTACTGCCAGCCTATTTCTGAGGGTTTCAACTGAGATAGGATCATTTGGAAAATTTATAATGATCGCATACTTTTTAAGTGAATGAAAATGATAAAATAATATCTGCAACCAAATGAATGCTGAAATTCAGTTATACTGTTTGTCTTTTAAATGGATATGGATACAGTTTACAACAGTGCAGTACAACAGCAGAAGAGGGGGGCATGGCATGCAACACAAGCATGAAGCAGAATGAGAGCCACACTGTTATAAACACAGTGTGTCTCTGATTCCACTGACACATGCGGACACTCCTGCATGGCCTACTTCTGAAGAAACACACACGCCTAAGTGACTGGAATAGCCTCTAAACAGCACAGGATGAGAGAGATAAACATGCAGCATGCAGCACTGCATTTATTTCAGGATGCAGGATTATTTTAAATGTATCAATTTAAATCAGACATGCGGTAATCATCTTTTTTTCAGACACATCTGATTTAAATATCCGAACTGGGTCAAATAAGCCTGAAATTAAACAATTACTCCTCTCACACATACACATATTTCCTCCATTCCTTTATCTGAGCACTGACACTAACACTTATTCACTCCCTGAGACACACACACACAAACACACACACAATTAATGACCCCTTAATTGCTTTCAACATCCTTGCTGGTTCAGAGACGTGATCAGTGTTTCTAAACACATATCAGCGCACAAGCCTCTCTCAGGTACACACAAAGCCCTGACGAACACACACACACACACACACACACACACACACACACACACACACACACACACACACACACACACACACACACACACACACACTAACACCACAGGAGTGATGTGTGCTAACAATTTGCTCCATTTTACTTGCTTCTGAAGGGTAAAGGATAACACTCCTCCAGCCACAACAGCACCACCAGAAAGCACATGGTCCTACACACGTCTGCAAGGCACCTGCTGTATGACTATCACCTTACATTTCAATCCACTGTTTACAAATCTAGAAATATCTTTCACCTAAGATGTTACTGTCGTTAACATAGATTTATAATATGAAAAAGTACCTCCATGTTGAAATTTGTTAATCGTTAATGGGAAAAATTTAAATAAAAATAAATTGATGTAAATATATTTCTGGTCATAATGATTACAGGTTTTTGTTTCATCCAAAAGAGGTCTAAATATATATATATATATATATATATATATATATATATATATGTGTATGTATGTATGTATGTATGTATGTGTGTGTGTGTGTGTGTGTGTGTGTGTGTGTTATGTTCCTGATCAATATCTGCTAAATGAAACTAATCATACATCTAATTACTATGCTCTAATTAATTAGCCACAATTAATACTGTAAATTATTACAAAATCAGTGAAGTCACCGTTGATTCCTCATAACTGCCCAACCCCCTTCTGTACCAGCCCAGACATCAACCTTACACCGCTGACAAACAACCGCGCTCCTGCCTCTAAACACTCCTTTTTTCTTTCTTTTTTTCCTTTTGTCTTTTTTTACATTTGTTCTAATAATTAAAAACCCTCCGCAGTATTTTTAATATTGGAAATTATGCACAATAGACAGGAGGCAGGCTGAACAGCTGGGAATGGGAGGAGGAGGAGGAGGAGGAACGGACAGCCGAGTGAGCCAAGCAGGAAGAGAGAGAGAAAAAAAAGCACACAGGCAGGCAGAAAGACACTGTCAATAATATCTTAAACGTATAGATTTACATTCAGTTCAAGCAACCCCTCATGCGATCTCGTCTTCAGTGTTCATCTGTCAGCTTTTGTGGATATGGGAGGAAAAAGCCATAAAAATGTAGGTCTTTGTAGATTATATAGACCATAGGTCGATATTTCTTATATAGTGTTAAAATAAAAACGTAAAAAACAGCAAAAAATGTGGATGCACGCTTTCAGCAGGCTGGCTAAGGAATAAATATGTAAGCATGATTAATTCTCTCCACGCCCCCATGCGTAAACGGCGCTTTCAGGCTAGCCCAGTTTGTTTACATGACAATTAGCACGTCAATTAATAGCGCGATTAGAAGATATCAGCTCAACGTTACCTCGCATCTTCCCATAAACTGATCTCCCTCTTCTCTTCCATCCGAGCTTGGACCTCAATCCCCCACAACTGCTCTTCAAAATAACTCCACAACAAGCGGCCAGCAGCCTCCCCGCGAATGGAAGCTGTAACCCCAGCTTTGCCGAATATACTGTTTATACTCTCCACAAAAGTCCTGTTTTCTAACTCTTGCCCCCTGTGTGTTTTCAACCCATGAACACAAATTATGGTTCTTGCAGGACAAGAGCGCCTCCATCTCTCTCTGGCTTGTGGCGCAGGGAGTCCCTCCTCCGGATCCTGGCGCTCCTACACCACAACACTCATGACGTATCAACATTTCACACACATTTTTCCAACAACTATTAAAACCTTTAGGATATGCCTGGTACCAAACTCGCACACCACGGTGCACATGTGGCTGGGACCCGACCCCTTGGTGCCCAAAAACGGCCCCAACTTGCAGCCAGCTCGCCCTGCAAAGTGCTTCTCAGTTTTTTCTTTACCACCTGATTTAAAAATTGCGGGAAATTCAATTTTTATTTTGCTCTCTAAAAACTTTTTCCTCAGTTATAGAGCTCCCTTACCAAATTTTCGTACGTCCCGGGGTGTTCCTCCCCTGTCCAGTCCAGCCTTTTGGGTAGCAGCTGAGATGGAAAAATTGTGTCGAGTGTGATCATTCAGTTCATATATGTATCGAGTGATGTTTTAAAACAGTAAATGATAAATCAGAGTAAAAGCAACACCACAAAGTACAGTGCAGAGAGATGCATCTCTCTCGTACTGCTGACTGCTTACCTCCTTCTCCTCCACCTCCCTTATCAGAGTCTGAAAATAGGATACAAATACAAAATTACACCCCATGACAATTTCGGACATATTATAAATTATCCTAAAATGCAAAAACACCAACCTCGGCTGCTTTTTGACACGGTCCAGCTTCTAGAAATCGGGCTATTAGGAAGTACAGTTCTGGTATGGTTGGAGGGGGAGAAGAGGACGGGAGCTGCGTTAGAAGAGGGCACCGAGGAAATTGGGGGGATATTAAAACAACCATGACATAGTTTCCGATCTTCTTTACTCACCAGAAGTCAACTGCGCGATGTGTGTACTGTCTGAAGCCATTTTGGTGTTGTTTGCCAGGGCAGCGCCAGAGCCTGTGTGGTGGGTCTAGGTGGCTGCCCTGTAGCTGTCAATGTTTGTCCACCAGGAAGAGGTTGCCTCCATTCAGCACTGCTCACACAAAGTCCCGGCTGCGTCGAGTATTCCTCCGCAAAGCGGCAATTAGGGCGCACTGAACGGTTTACCCCGCAAACCACCGTCTCTTTCTCGCAAAGAACCAACCGCCACAACATTCCTCGGTTGACTACCCCTCGTGCTAAATTTTAGTGACGGTCACTCGGTTCTGGAGGCATGTTTGTTTAAATCCCCCTCCCCCTCAAAGGAAAAAGCGCAAGCCCTCTGCGGAAGAATACAAGTGGTGTGTTTCATGCACGCCACTGTAGAAGGGTCGTAGAAATGGCAACGTGCTAAAGGAGAGGATACATTGCCGTTACTTCGTAGCTAGATGACATTTATCATGTTTTAATAATTACAGTCTTATATTTACATACATTTAATGTAGTTGCAGATTGATACAACGTAAATTCTGTTATATTTCCCGTATTTTTAGATGCGGATGTATAACATGGCTCCCGTGTTTGAGAGGGATTTATAGCCGATCTAACCGTTTAAGCTAGGTTTTCTTAAATAATATAGCTAGCTGTGATAATTCTGTGTTTTCGTTGGCCTCGCTTGTTATTACTCTGTCGTTGTTGTGTAACAAGATGTCTAGCTAACACACCCACTCTCTCTGGGAGCCGTTTGGTGGGGAAGTCGTCCATTTCTCTTCCAAATACTGCCAGGCAGTAAAATGGGGGAAGGGTTGGAGAAGAAGGGGAATGCAGCTTAATGAATGAAACCTCGAGTTACAGGAATTTAAAGGCAATGAGACATTAATACAAAATAGACCATCAATGAACATTATTAAGGAAATAGTAACATGACTGCATACTTTCTCTGTGGTTCATGAGACAGCTGTGAATAAAAAAGGAACACACTAAGGCGTTATTAAATCACATTGTCCTATTTATGTGAGCAGGGTATATGTTTATTATATAGCTATTTTCTAAAGTGGTTAATGTACTTTAAAACAAGAATCTAGTATCTTATTACTGACCTCATGAACTGTTCTAACTTGAAGGAACACATGAATGAAATCATAAGTAATTACTCTAATTACTACTTAATATTAGTACAATCACTTTTCCATTATGTTGGAACTGTTATGAGATAACTTTATTAATTGCAAAACACTCCACCTCCCAAGTGAGGCCTATACTGAGTTTTGTTAGAGCAACCTAGGGAACCCACAACCTCAAATTCAATGTGTGAGATATTTACACACCTAGGAACCAAATAATGCATTTCAAACACTACCGAAAAGGCATACATTAATTTTTTTTCACACATTTTCTTCCCAATGTTTTCTTTTCACCTCAGTATAAACCATGTGAATGTGAGCATGTGCCCATATGGTGTAATCTAACCCACAAGGAATTATGCCTAGCTTTCTGTCTTTGAATGTAATATATATTGTACCAAATAATTTTTTGATCCAATAGTGTAATTTCGGAAAGTCACAGACACTGGTAGAGAAACCACTCTCCTATTTACATAACAGGTCTCACTTAAATCCATGGCAGAGACATCAGGGAAAAGGCCAGTTTGTGGCTGAAAAGATGCTGATATGAAAAAAAAAAACTCTTGGAAAGATGACTGACCAATTCTCATCCTCTGTCATTTATTGAAATTTATTTGAATGACAATAAAGAAATCATTAGTTGGCTTTAATACAGCTTTACTCTGGTCTTTCACATTACATGTTTTTTTTTTCCTGTGAGATGCAGACACACTTATAACATCAATTAACACACACTTACCATTCCCCTCGTTTAAATAGAGTAATGTAATTCAGTTTATTTGTAAGAGCTAACAAAGTGTGAATAATCAAATCAATATTCAGTATATACATCTTATATACATGTAGCCACATCATGTCTTAACTGGTATTCGTTTTTTGAAGGTGACAGAGAGTTTGGAGTACATGCATTTTACCCCAAGTCCTGTCCAGTGCTGTGTGTGACCATAATTTATGTTATTGTTATTTACATTTTTATATGCTTTGCACTTACGGATTCGTTTTGGTGGTGAAAACCACTAATAATACAGATAATGTATAATCAGAAAGGCAGAAACTCTACAGAGGATATGTTGATCCAGTGGTTACTACAACTACGATTTTTACCATGTCAAAAGTGTTGTGGAACATAGGTGGGTGTACTTTTTCCTTTGTGAGGAAGCAGAAGGCTTATTCTGCCTTTTCTGCATCCACTAAATTTTCTGAACTGCCAGTGGTAGAGTTTGACACTTAAGTTAGCTGTCCAGAATGTGTCGTGTACAGCTGAATTTGTCACTTTCTTCCATGGACTTGGGTTTGGGTGCATTCACAAGTAAAAGTACAAGTGCAAGGACTTTTCTTTATAGAAATGTAATAATGTCCAGGTCTGATAACAGTGTAAAGCTTAATTGATGAGTGTTGTTTTTTATTTCTGCATGCTGCCCGTATTGATATTGGAAACTCATAGTGAAAGTTCAACACCTGTACAGCATCCCTGCGGCTTTTACGGAGTTACCACGACCTTTAGATGTGTCAGTCACTTGAAGGATGGTCTCTTAAACCTCTAGACCATCTTGCAGTCTGTAATACATATTTCACAGGCTTTATGGCCTGTTAAAAAACATTTTAGTGTGGAGTAGGGCCAGATTTGAATTTTTAGGCCTGTTCAATCTCTTCCATTTTACCTTTCATTCTGACCCATCAAATGTAGTTGTTATTGTGCTGACTGACGTGGCCACAAGGAGGCAATCTCATTCTGTACCTCTCAGCTGAGCAGGGGGCCATTGAGTCAAAGGTTATGAGTACTGAGGAAAAATGTTACAAATTTTCTCCTCCTGTAACATGAATAGGAATTCACTGATTATTCGTAACCACACAAAACCCCTGTCTTAACATATAATCCACCAGGAGATACCTATTTTATTTGTTTGTAATGGACACAAAAGTATCTTCTGTAACTGGTGCATCCTCTATTCATTTGAAACTTTTCATGCTTAATTGGAATTGACCAAGTAAATCCACACCCGTTACCAAACCTCTGTGGAGTGGTAGTTTTTACCACATCTTTTTTTTTTTTTTTTTTGCACATACACTGTGAAAATTGCCGAAAGGTTTGGAGATTTCGTTAGCTGCAATGCTCCATTCCCTCTGTGTCAAAGATTCATATGAATGCCACATGAACTGAAAGATGTTAGTCCAGGAGGCTGACATCTTTATGCACCTGCTGATCCGTTAAGTTATAGTTTATATCATACCTGCTTGTAGTACCCTTTTAGCTCTACCGAGAGCTTCAATTGATTTATTACAATTAATCATCATTATTGTACCTGTGCAGCATAACTTCAGATTTCAGTGATTTGGTGTATGTTAAAATATGAGATCGTCCTAGTAGAGGATTTTTCACTTGGAAAATCAAACCTTTCAAATGAATATTTATATGTATTCAGCACTTTCCTACTGCTGTTACATCATATTAAAAGAGGTATACTGTGAACTGAGGATCCTGATAATACATTTTAATTGGTCTCTCCAGTATCTGTGGTATTCAGACATCATCACTCCACACCTCCACATGTTAAAAAGGGGAACTTGTCATTGGTCTATGAGTGTGAGTGACAGCTTGTCCCGCAATGAAGAGACTGTATGGTTTCATCAGGTCCCACCCTCTGGCAAATGCTGACCTTTCACTTCCTGACACAGCAGTTGTATTTAACACAGCCACGTGCCCCTGGCGACCTCACACACACAAAGATATACACAGACACACAGCAGTGGCTTTGTGTTGATTTAAAAACTAACTCTGAACATGAACACATTGAAAAGGAGCTCTCGAACTCAAGTAGAACACATGCTACATGCATACACATGCATAGAGTTTTGCACAGATTACCTGAGTTTTCCAAACTGCAAAAAACACGGTGAAGGTATACAATTACAGTAAACTAGTGTTTAGAACAACACTAGTTGTTCTAAACAGGCATTTTTGTCTAATTAGAGAAAATATACACATAATGCACGACATACATAACTGTGCACATGTAGTTTTATTCACCAATAAGAGAAGAGACACAGAAAAACAGAAAAACTTCAATGTGACATCAACTTTTTCTTTTATTTCAAAATATTTTCCCAACAGGATGAAACTCAGAGAAACCCAGAGGGTCCAAAGCCAATAGAGCTGTCTAGAACAGAAGCACCACTCATTATTGCTATGTCACTCTGCTGCAGGACAAGGCGTTTGAGGAGGGGGGTGCCAAAGTGAACAAAGTCAAACACAGAGACCCACAAACACATTCACTCCAGCACACACATACAAAAGTAGCTATGTGAAACGCAGTGGTGTTGATTCTAAAAAGAAAGATTTTTAAAAAGCTGCAGATGTTCTCCATGGCGACTATGGACCTGGTTTCTTGTAGCTCTCTATCCACGCTGCTGACAGATATCCACAAATCCCCAACTTTACCATCGGGGGGGGGGGGGGATATAAGGCATCCCCTTATTAGTCAGAGTGACCAATAATAATGATCATCTTTTGTAGAGAAGAATAACTACAAATATAGGCAGAGCTGGTTTAAAGATTATAACAGTCGTGTTTACAGCCCCCCTTCAGGCAAAATGAAGAACATTTGCAGCTGTCTGATAAAACCACTTCATTCTGTCTTTCTGCTTCTGAGAGGCATACTGTAAAGCGATACAGAATGGAGAAGGGAGGAGAATCGAGCAAAATCATACTGTACGTGGAAGAGCTGAAAGGAGTGTGAAAATATGGGGATGGGGCTGCTGGTTGTCCATCTCTACTATCACAAGTCTAAAAAAAATTCAGCATGGTACAAAAATCGTCAGTAAAAAAAGATGCTTTGCTGCCATGGAGTCAGAGGGGACGAGTTGGTGAACGCGTCCGTGTCTTTATGCCTTCTCCGCAGTCACCTCCTCCGCTGCCTCAGTTACCTGGAGGATGGAAGAGGGGAAAGTAAAGGAGTTACACACACGTTAAGTCTCAAAGATATTCTCAAAGTGTTACCCCTTATTCTCTCCACAGGTAGATTCCACTGAGAGTAGCTTCAAAAAACCAGTGCACGACTTTCACTTGGCTTGTTTTGGTCTGCCAGGGCTCAGCCGGCAAGTCTTCGGTGGGTGCAGACCAAATTCATTCTGCATGTAACTAAATCAGCCTTTAACTAGCTGGAATGTGACACTCACTTGGCTGCACTTGGTTTTAGATTGATGGGTCTCTTGCTGGAAGCATCTTTACTGAAATATCTGTATGATTTTGCATTGTTCCGTGCTCGTGATTTGAAGTGGTTTGGGGTTTTACTTTGGGGCAAAGTAATCAAATAACTTGGTAAGCCTGCTTCTTTGAACAAGCCAAACTGTTCTTTAAGTAATAAAATTTAACCTTAAATCTTCTCTGAATACATTCAAGGAGAGAAAATAGGTCAGAAGAGGAGTTAAAGGAATAGATTGGCATTTTGGGAAGTTAATTTAGTCACTTTCTTGCTGAGAGTTACATGAGAAGATCAATACAACTCTCGTGTGTATGATAAACATGAAGCTATAGCCAGAAGCCTGTTAGCTTAGCATAGTGGCTGGAGAAAGCATGAAACAGCTATCCTGTCTCTGTTCAAAGTTATCAAAATCCACCTATAAACACCTGCTATCTAAGCAGTCTTTATGCTAAGCTAAGCTAACAAAAAACCCTACATTCTTTCAATAACGGCTAGTGGTGACTAACAGTTTCAGGTTTTTTATTTTTTATTTATTTTTTCAGATATCCACCTCTGAAAGTTAACAAGTAGCCCGGTTACCAACTGCGCTTTGAACCAATACCTCTGGGACTACTTCTTTGCTAGAAAGTAGCTCCAATGATAACTGTTGACAGTAAGGTCTGTGGTTTATCAACAGTGCCTGCAACGTTGTTTGTGGAAAGACACACTGCCATTAAGTTTTTCAAGTGTCATTTTCAATGATTTGAGCATTGAAAAATTCCATTTCATCCATCTCAAAAACTAAACAAATAAAACTCATAGCTGCATGACTAGACACCACTAGACAGTATGTTTGTGATTAGGCTGAATTTACTCTTAAATTTGAAATTGAGACCAGCCTCAAGTTGCCAGCTCAAATGATCTTCAGTGAATGATTTTCAAAATCATGTGCTCACAAGACTGTCTTGACAGCATATGTGCAATATCTTTCTTCACTAAATTGCTCTAAAAAGCTACACAATTAAACCCATAACTCCTCTGGTATCAGCAGGAATCAACATTATCTCAACAGGGGAATCAAAATCCGGCTGTGTGTGTGTGCGTTTGTGTGTGCAATCTCACTGGAGTGAACATCTCCTGTCTGTTTCCTCTGCCTCTCCACTGGTGGAGCCAGCTGTCTATGAAGGCATTGCGCCAATCATCTTCCATGTGACAACTCTGTGAGCAGCAGTGAACCTTCTTGCTTGTGTGTAAAAAGTTCTCCTTGGCCCACTTCACTGCACACAGCAAGGAAAACGCCAGACATCCTCACTTCTTCTCTTCTTCACTCTCTCTCACTGTACTCCCTTTCATTCCCTCTCTCTTGCCAATACACACAGCACTGCAAAGCACACTGGGTAAATGTTTGCTCGATTATTGTTCAATATCAGTACAAGTTATACTATATATTAGTGTCTAAAACACACCAAAGATGGATTAGAAACACTCGACCATACCCTTAACTCTGACTGTCTCACTCTGTCCTCTCACTGACATCAAAGAGGGAGCCGTGCTTCTGATGGAAGACACACTGACAGACGGACGAGACACATAGATCTGTGTATGTGTGTGTGTGTGTGTGTGTGTGTGTGTGTGATTATTAGTAAGGAACAGATGTGGTTATGCAGTGGGTTATTGAGTAGTATAGGTGTGGTGCATGCATACATGTGTTTGTGTTTATACAAACATTTACAAAATGGGAATAAATATTGTTATTTTCTTGTCTTTCACTGACTGAATGTACATTTTCTTCTTTGAGATGTTTTTAATCATTTCAGTTTTCCCTCCATGTACCTCATTGGTCTTGGTCTCTCCGTTCAGGGCGGGGCCATCTTCTTTCTTTCCCTTAGTGCCGCCTTTTTTTGCCTTCGCCCCCTTATCATCTGCGACCTTCTGCATGGAAAAACATACACTGCATATAAAGTCATATAAATGCATATAAAACGATGACAGATGTTATCACATGGGGCACGTGTTTCTCTACAATCTCCAAATGATCTTTTGTATGTGTGAGGCTCTTCAACTGGATTTTTACTAATTTTCACCAAAAAATACCCAGAATTTGCTATAAGTATTACGTATAAGAATGTTTTTTTTCTGTTTCCTGCTGCATCTTAACAGTGCTGCCTCATAATAGAAAGGGAAGACAAAATGTTGATTATGCTTCAGCAGTTTTTCAAAGTAATAAAAATAAATCTAATCATATGAATAAAAGTTGACACTAGAGAATGTTATGCTGCAAATTATGTTTTATAACATTTAATCAAAAATTTAATATCTAAATTAAATACAGGTGCATTTCTAGATAATTTGGAGGGAAAATAATGAGCCCTGGATACTGTAGGTGTAGGTGCAAAGTTTGATTGTATGTGAGGAATCTTGTGGGTGTTTTCCACATCCAGGGGCCATGGTTATGCACATAAACTAGCAGTGAGAGGTCTGCCTCAGATTCTTGCAATTTTATGGGGATATAAATAAATTATTGTAGGGGTCGCTTGTGTGTGTGTGTGTGTGTGTGTGTGTGTGTGTGTGTGTGTGTGTGTGTGTGTGTGTGTGTGTTTGTGTTTGTGTTATTGCTTTACCTTGACGATGGCCTTCTTGGGCTTGGCTTCAGGCTTTGGTGGAGCAGGTTTCTGCAGATTACACATAAGCTAGTTAGGACTGAGCAAGCTGACATTATCAATGAATGCATAGTATTTGGAGAAATATTAGTTTGCCTTTAATCCCCCCTCCTCTCTACATTTACAGAGCAATTTCAGTAGTGTTTTAGAATAATATTTCATTAGACACAATAGCTGCTTAGAAAATTTATTAGGATTAACACAGAGCACATAGAGAACTGGAATGTCTGCACTGGATCCCACTGTAAATGTTAATAATGATGAAGTACTTGTACTGCATTTCCTAAGCAATTGGATCTGACAATACTCCTATTGACGATTTTAAATATCTGCCTGTTCTAAAAGTGAACTGACCCCAGACCACCAGTGAACTGACCCCAGTCAGTGTGAGAAGGTTTGCTGCAGAGCTTTTTCCAGGATGCTGAATGTGGAACACATTACCCTGAAGCCACGAGCTACAGTAACACTGCTGTGACAAAATTAAAACATGTGATTCTTGCTCAAAATATCTGTTTTTCTTTAGCTGATACTCTGCACATGAGAAGATAAATGATAGACATAAATTCTTCTTACATTGGGGCGATTGGGGCTTAGCATTTACAGTTGCATGTAGAAAATGACCTACAACTTATCATAATTTTGAAAAACACAAGAATGTACTTTGTGTCATGCATTTCAGATAGCAGCCTATAAACAACATTGTCAGCGCTGGTTTACTGCTAAAAAAAAGTCGCATATTATTAAATGAGTTGCCGCTGAAGGCATTGAAAGGCTATGTCAAATTAAATCAGGGAACATGCAAAATTTACTGATAGAATTTTTGCATAGCTCTCCTGAAAAGTGTCACATTAAAAGTTTAAAGACATAGGTGGAAATTTTGGGAAAATACAGTTATTCTCTTTCTACTTCTTGCCACTCTCATGTCTGTCTGTTAAAAATAGGGCTACAGCCAAGAGACAGTCAACTTAGCCCAAAACTGGAAACAATGGGAGATAGCTCAGTGACCTCATGGAGTCCCCACAGGTCACCTGGACAAGAAACAGTCCAATGGCGATTTGTTGCCTTTACACTTTGGTTTTTGTACAGATTAAACAAACTGTATATATAATGTGAGTGATAATGTGTGTAACAGGTGAGCTTTAGAAGTGCTGTTTTTTTTGGGGTTTTTTTTTAACCTTTGGACAGAGCCTGGCAAACTATTTCCCCCATCTCCAGTCTTTATGCCAAGCTAAGCTAACTGCCAGCTAGCTGGTGGCATCATATCTTGTGTGTAAAGGCATGACAACACTATTGCTCCTCTCATTTAACTCTCTGCAAGAAAATTAGCATATTTCCCAAAATGTCAAACTATTCCTTTAAAGTACTCATGCAAATGTACAAACGCATGCAAAGACTCAAAACGGATGAGTTAAACATACAAAGTACAACACATATAAAAACACGTGTGGTCTGTACGGCAGAGCTGCATGATCACATAAAAATGACCTAATGATACATTTGCTGGAAAATATAATCATGGTTGCTATCCATAATCATTAGTTTTACCAGGATTTCCATTATTAGTTTTGGTTACTGTTGAGTATGTTCAAGTATAGCTGAGAACTGAATTATAATAATATTCTACACTCATTAACTTTTGGAATATTAAATTGCAATATGCACCCTTTTAATCATGCAGCCCTACATATCAACAAGGTGTTGTAACAGACCACATTTAGAATGGACAAAGACAACAGAGAAAAGACATGCATACCAAGCCAGACGCAAAGGGAAGCGTGTTTATGGAATTTGTAAATTGCACTGATCAAATCCATAAACTGGGTGAGGACTTTACTCTGAGCTATGGTAATATGACACTTACTGGATTATCCCACAAAGTTGAGGAAGGAGGAGGGGGAGGCAGGGAGAGGAAGGAGAGGACAGTGACAGAGGTGAAGACAGGGAGGGGAGAATAAAACTTACCGCTGACAATCTTTCTGACCTTCTGGTGGGCTACCGGAGCAAGGGATGATCAACAAGAGAGAGGGAGAGAGAAACAGTGACAGAGAGAGAGAAAGATATCAGTTGTACCTTTGCGACCTGATCTTGAGCTGATCTGCTTGGTGATGTTAAATGTGTCCTAATCATTAACCTGTCATGTGTCTAATGTCTCACTTACTCACGCTTACACGCACTTTCTGTACAAAAAAACACAGCACACAAACACACACATGCACACCCACACAAAGCACACAAACATGTCCGAAACATTTACCTCTTGCTTTGTGACTTTGGAGGCCTCCTTGCCCTCAGGACCTTCTGGAGACTGCAGTTAATAAAGCAACAAACACAGAGACTGCTATCAGGGTGAAAATGTGCAGATGCACACACACAAGAAAGTCCCCCACCCATACAGACACCCAGAGCATGAATATTACCCCTATTACACCTTTCTTACCCTAATAGTTAAGAATTGGTGATTATGAAAATTAAATTTGGTTCATTAGGGTTTATTCTGTTCAGTTGTGCGTGTGTAGCTTATCATATCTGTGAAGAAATATAGTGAGCCAGGATGATTAGACAAAGACAAATAATGCAAATCATTAAGGAGTATAGCTTTGGAAAGAAGTCAAAAGTTTAGAAACAGACAAAAAAGAGGTATTAGAGTCTCTCATTTTTCAGAGAAATGTCTTATTTTTCACCAGAAACCCCACTTAATAATAATGATATAATAAATGTGTGACTTTAGCTGAAAAAATCAGTTATCAACCTAAAATTGACCTATCTATCTATCTCTCTCTTGCTCTCTCTACACACATATATATATATATATATATATATATATATATATATATATATATATATATATATATATGTATACATACATATATATATGTGACTGCTAGTCCAAAAAAAAGGGAATTGATGTTTTCTGACATCTCAATTATTTGTTAATAATCAATGGTTACAGCAACACTTGTTTTGTATATAATAAAACTTAGTTACAAAGTTGTGCATGTAATAAAATTATGCAAATTAAACAAAAAAAACCCCTGTATAATATTAGTAGCAGACAACATAATATGTTTTTTTCCATTCTAAGTACCATCCCGATCCTGATTTACCAATACATTGTCAGGTAGCCTATTAGAATATTTTAGTTAATATATTAAGTATTTTAATACAATTGCGTACAATATTAAGAGTTCTCAGCCTAAAGGTCTTAAATTTCTTCATTCAAAAATAATTTTGTATTTTCTGGATTGACCTTTAATTTTGTATCTATGCTTAAAATAGCTAACAATGGAAAATTTGAATAAAATCACAATCTTATCTATGTTGGAAATCGCCTATATACCAATTGCAATTTCATATTATGATGATATATGATTATAGCACAAACTCTGTGATTATCATTTTAATAGACATCTTGCCTACATGCCAGGAACTGAGCCCTCCAATGAAAAATGGAATATAAACATGGATTCTTTTAGACGCGGTTACTGACTAGTAACAAACAGTGAGGGCTCTCAGGCTTCATTCAGAGGATCAACTCATGAACATGGTATATTCAGGCTGCGGGTAGGTAAGGACAGTGCACAGGAGTCCACCCCCGCCATAAAAAAAAAAAATGTTGGTTTAGCCTGCAGGTTGGCAATCGCATCATTTGCATGTGGGCGACCTCCGCCCCTAGAGGCCCCCCATTCTCTATCCTCAAAGGCGAATCTGCGTAGACAATGGCAGTTTTTAGATGGTAAAAAAGCCCGTTTCCATGTATGCACTGATACAATGCACTGAAGCTCGTCGTGTAATGCTGTTTAGACAGTGTCACGGCCTCTTTTAACACGGCGGCAATTGTCTCTGATCCCCTCTTTCTTTATTCCTTTCTCTTCATCTGGATATGGGTTTGTTCAATCGGTTTGGCGCCTGTGATTCATCACTACTGGAGAATTAGAATGAGACAGGGAGGTGTTGATCCTTTTTTCTGTTAGATTACACATTATCGGAACCTATAAGTCTCATATATACATGAAACGCACCCAGAAGAATCATAATCACGCACGTCTCCCACGGGATTTACGCATCAATCCATCCGGCGGGTCCGTCTGACTTTCACCAGTGCGCACAGTGGACAGGGAAGTGACAAATAAAACGACCACAAGAACGGCCATTGAGATGAACACATTGACATTTATAGTGTAAGAAGATAAAATGTTGTTGATGAAATATCTCCCGTACAAGCAAGGACGTGTTTAATACACCTGAAAGGTTGCGGACTAAAAGACGCTTCCTCAAACTTTGGCATCACCTCACCTGCCTCGACGTCGCCAAAAAATCGCGCACCGCTATTTTCCTCAAATGCAAGAGCAGAAAAACTACAGTGAAGTGAGCTGGATGGCACAAACGACACTCACCTTTCTCTTCGGCATTTTACGCGTGAATTATTCTCCACCAAGCGCGGAAAAAAATAAAGTCAAACCCGAAGGTCCAAGAGTGGTGAATTTGAACTACCTCGAAATACAGGATCAATATCTAAGCACCTTCGATTATATGTTGATTATATGCACTCCCCAAAACTCTATACCTCCCACAGCCATTGGGTAGAGAGGTCAAAATCCTCTCCTGTGCTGACTCCCGATTGGCTCATCCCGTCTCTATGTAAATATGAGGTTCGCGGACATTGGTCGAGATTTATCAGAGGCTCCCTGTGATTGGCTCCGCGCTCTTTGTGCGCAGATCCCACCAGACAGTTATGGCTGAGAGGGAAAGTGGAGACAGGCCAATGAAAGCGGGGCCGACTCTCGGTGGATCTGGGTAATGTAGGATGAGAGAGCGAGAGAGCGAATGTTGTAAATAAAACACAAAGGGCCAGAAAAATGGGCACAAAGACACAATGGCGAGCTCCAGAAAAGCGCTGTGTCTTGTAGGGTTTCCGGGTTATAAAGAACTAGAGTAATCATACACCACAGTTTTGCACAGCAAATAACATATCACAGCAAAGCCACTAGTCCCTTTAGGAACACGTTATTATTAAGTAAAACAATGCAATGGATACAATTCACTATTGTAGACAAAATTAGACCAGTTAGTGCCTACTGGATACTCTGTGGGTTATTTCTTTAATGATTTTGCACATTTTTATGTATGTGTAAAATAGTGTCAGACAGATGTATTTGCCATTTACCATTAGGCTGATACCGTTGCCATTTATCATTTATAACATTTCTCTCTTTTTATCACATTTAAAATCTGTATATCTCACTGGAATCATTTTTATGTAAGATAACATGAGGCCATGAGGGACGCTGACATACTAAAAACTGAGTGCAGCCTGCAGTGATTGAATGAAGGAATGTAACACATAGGAGGAAAAACTTTATTTTATAATGATATTGAAAAAGAAACTACATTTAACTAGGTAGGTTACATGATGTTAAATGCTCACGTCACTAAATATTGGTAAGTACTGGCACAGATACTGATCCAGTAGTGTATATAGGATGCGTGCATTCTTTTTTAAGGAGGTTATGTCTGTGTCCTCATGGGATGCTTACATGCTTGAGAATTCCCCAAAGGTTACAACCCACTGGACCTTCTGGTTAGCCCTAGTACCACTTTACACAGCCAAATTGTCCCAAAGTGTGGTCAGCCAAAGGGGAAGCAAGTTCCTATCTAATAAGCCTAGGTGCCCTCTGGTTGGCCAAGGCGTCCTGCCAAATGGCCCTTGCAACTGGCCCAAGGACAACTCAGATTGGCACCAGTCGCAAAAAGTTCTTCAATTTAGGGATATACTCATCTTAATACCCCTTTACCCCATTCACAAGAGCCCATTTTTTTTATTTCATCCCCTGCACCACACAAAGTCTGTGTACATCACTGCTTTGTATATATATAACAACATATAACATTTACTGCTTCAAATAAAACAGAGAGAACCACTGTCAAAAGGTTTATTAAGCCAAGAAAGGGTAGGATGTGTAGAATAGATGTGTTTTGTCATTCTCATTTGCTGTAGTTTAAATCAGGAGGGAGGAAGGTCATGGGATTGTTTTAAACAATTCTTCAAATTATTGTATTGCTGGAATATTCATGTTAAAGACTGGCTACCCTCTCAATCCATGAATTTGTGCCAGAACCAATTGTGGAGAACACAACTTTCTATAGAGTTTTTAAATATTTAATGGTCTATTTTGTTTCTCCTCATTAAAGGCATTTTACTCTAAAACTTCAGAACTGAATCATCATCAGAATTGGGGAAACTTCTTGTGATATCATAGATAAGTGCTGCTACAACATACTCAGTTGCTCCGTTTATAATAACATCCAGTGCTTCCACTAGTGTAGTAATACACGCTTTGCAACAATGCAACTTCCAGAACGTCTTCTACACAACAATGGCTTTCACCATATTCCACAATGTTTAAGTGCATACATTACAGCAAATATCAAAACATTTTGAACATACAATAACCAGAAAATGCATTCTACAATAAACAAAAGCAACTGCAACATTCTTGTGCATCCTTACAATAGACAGAGAAAGAGAGAGAGGGAGAGCAAATCTCTCACAAATCTCACAAAAGACAGAGCTTTCCTGCCCAAACAAACAAAAAACCTTTCATGTCTACATGGCTGTGAATACACAGCTGTTTCAGAAGTCAACCCAGAACACACAGGAGCAGGTAGCTTAATGACTGCTCCACTGTTCCAACATAATGTAGATTCACACTGTCAGCTAAATGGAAGGCAGAAACACAATGAGGAACAAGTACAACACATATATACATAAAGGAAAGGCACAAAAGGAATACGCAATGAAAAGATATATTCCCTACCAAAATTATTTTTTTAACTTTTTAACCACATTTATTGTGTATAAAAAATGATGATGGGTGCACCATCACAGTTCTGTTTACACATTTTTCTTGTTTGTAGCTTTTTGTCACATACTGTATTGCATAAGCTATTTAGTTGTCTTTCTTTGTGGATGCTTTCCTTTTGTGGTGTATTATCTTTTTGATTTTCCATGTTGAGTCTTTAAACCTGTACACCTAAGACATTTCTATTGAACTTAAAAAGAAAGAGAGAGGGTACACTATTTATTTTGACAGAAAAAGTGACCAAATTGCTCTTCTGAGTCGATAAGGTGCGGTTCTAATGACAAAATGTACTTCTCTTTTCCTTTTATTCAACCAATGTTCTCCTACATCCTTGGAGTATTTGCTGATAGATGTGCAGTGCTGTTGTCTGCTTGATGTAATAAATCAAATTATTCCCCACTTGGAATGTTGTTACTTTGAAGGAATCTGGTCATAAACCAAAGTACTGGACAAAATTTTCACCTGATGGTGACACCAGATGACAAGTTCATATATCACCATTAATTTGAGAGGAATATGAATGTCTAAATTTTGTGGCAATCCATCCTATAGTTTGCCAGACATTTCACCCAAAACCCCAACATCCCCCTGATGGTGGTGCTAGACAAAGTGTCGGGGGATCCCCGAAGTCAGTAGGATTCATCCACTGGGGACCATGAACATCTGCATTAAAACATCATAGCAATCCATCCAATATTTGTTGTGATATTTCAATCTGTATCAAAGTGGTGGACATGCTAGCTGCTAGCATGGCTAAAAATGACCATGTGTGATTTCAACATGTATGATGACATGTGATGTAAAAGTGAGACGTCACTTGACTAATAAAACTACATTCTTTAAAGAGACCAACCAAACATACTGCCCCGTTTAAGCCATAACCAGAAACCTTGGTGAGAATAAACACAACATATGCATGGGAGTTGTTCAGACTAATTTTTTGTAATGTCAGTGAACCTAAACTGCTTATGTCTCAATAGGTCTGCATCTCAGTTTTTTCTGAGCAATGTCTGAATTGGGAAAAAATATGAATAAGGGAGACGTTTGTAGGTGTATGTATCATGCATCTATCAGATCTGGTGGATATAATACATGTAGTGTTCCAAACAATTCATGCTATTAAACCAAAAAACATTTCCTATCATAAAGTACTTAAAGTTCACTTCTAATTGGCCAAATGCCTGGAAAATTCAAATTATGGCTGGCTATAAATTTCTTCCATTGAAATAATGAGTCAAATCATTGCTCTGGGGCCCTAAGTTTCAGGAGGTTTGGTTTCTTTTAATCAGTTTTGCCAGCCCATTTGTGTCTTTATTACTTGTTTATTAAACTGCAACGTTCTTTTGTTTGCCATCTGAAAAGCTGCTGCGGTTCAAATAGATTTCAAGATTGTTATTTTGTTGTGTTCTTGTGTTCAAGGCTAATAATAATACTATAAAGGACTGTTAATCCCGTTTAATTCCACTGTGTTAAATAAGCAGCACATGAAGAGCTACTTTGTAAATACAACTTTACTTCACACTAAACAAAAATGATTTTTGAGGTAATTCTTGTCCTTGTAGACAGCAGCTGATTTAACAATCTCCCCTCAAGGTTTTTGTATGTTCTGTTCTGAAGTTTTCAGTCAAACCACATGATCTTCATCAGCAGGTCGAGTGCCAAGGTGTAGTGGAATAGATGTTCATGTTTCCATTTTTTCTAAGCACTTTAAGGACTTCTCTCGTATGCTGGTTTAAAAATTGGAAAAAGCTGACAAAGCAATCTCACCTCAATGTCCATCTATAAGCATTTGTGGCGCTTTTCATCATTGTCATAAATCAAGGTCATAAAAATAATTTAGCTTACAGAAAAGTGGCGGGGCATTGAATTAATAGCAAATGAACATGCTCTAATGGACAGAATTAAAATAATAACATTGATGCAATAAGCTTCAGTAAACTGACTTTCTCTACAGGGATGGACGCGCTAGTCAGTGGGTCACTCTGACCATGTGGCGCCCATCTTTCTTTACAACAGAATGTGAAGAAAGCCATCGGTATGAATACGTGCAGACCGGACTTGACTGACACCTTGTGGACAGTTTTTGTCATTATTGTTGCAGGGCTATTGCATTGCACGTTCAGCAATATCACACGTGTAAGAGAAAAAAAATGCTGACGGAATTAGGACAGTGGTGTCTTTGAACTGCACTATTTTTAGTACGGAGTATCATTTTGAGTGAAAACGTCTTCTGCGTTCACATCTGTAAAGGTAACACGCTCACATAACATTTCATCAGGGGAAATGAAGGTTTGATTTCTTTATTTATTTACTTTTGTTCATTCAAGAACGATTGCAGCTTGACTGAACCCAAGAAGCCTATTCGTGATACTGAGCCCCCCCGCTTCCTCACCCTACATTACGTCATTGGGACCTGGGCACTTGTCGATCGCAGCAGAGAATTTCGAGGATGCTGCTCCGCATGAGGCGAAGCATGCACTGGCAGGACAGACCGGACAGCGTATTGCCTTCAAATGGTCTGACTTGCTTTAATATCTGTAAATAAAAGCGACAGAAAGGGGAAAAACACGGGAGGTTAACAGGCCGGACCTCCATCGGGCATAAACGTGTCCGGCTGTGTGTCTCGGTGTGCAGCTCAAGGCGAACCAGGACAGGATCTGATAAGAAGGTAAGCTTGTTGCCAGCGCAACATTTCGCGTTTGGAATTTGCGCATTCGTTTCTGCCTTAATGTCGCTTCAACACTGTGTGGGGTTTGTCTTACTGTTGCAGGCAGAGCTGCGTGTTTTAGCCGTTAGCACGGCATGCACAAAAGCCTGTTTCCTCTTAAATGTGACTGACTGTGAATGGAAAGGCTGCCATCATTTTATTTGTTGCTAAGTCGCACTTTAAGATGCACTGCAGTCGCAATATCATCATTCTGCCAAATTTCCAGTGACATCATTGCTCTCCTGACCTGTGATGTCTTCAGTGCTTATATGTTTATGTGCCAAATCGGTCTGTTTAGGGTATAGTTAGCTCCAATCTTGACTGTATGGAATGTAGAGTTGGATGTATCAAACTAATATCAGAATCCTGGTATAAGACTGGTTATTGCCTGCCATTTGGGGTATCTTAGCATTATGACTGAGCCTTGAAGCTGGACTTAATTGATATTACAGTGAATTTTCTGAACTCCATTCTTATTTGCTTCGTCATCATGTCCACACTGGGGCTGCAAATGATGATATATTATATTATATATATATTATATATATATTATATTCATTATTAATCTGCTGGATAGTTTTCTGATTAATCAATTAATAACTCAGCCTATAAAATGTCAGAGATTAATGAAGAATACCCATCACAAGTTGCCAGAACCCACTGGGACAACAGCAGTGGCAACAGCAGTCCAAAACCAAAAGATAGTTCATGATGTTATAAAACAGAAAATGCAGTATATCTGAGAAGCTGCAATCAGCAAATGTGTTGCCTGGTAGATGACTTAAATGATTAATGGTTTATCAAAATAGTTGTCAATTAATTCTTTATATCCCTACTCATCGATTTAGCACCTCATTACTAATCAACAGAAATGGTAAATGTTGACATGACACCCAGATGTGATTATTGAACATTTAATTTTTTTGCTTTTTTTCCCCTGACATTTTAAAGAGAAAAGATCAATCAAGAACATATTTCAGCAGATTAATCTAGAATGAAAATGATCATTAGTTGCAGCCCTATAGATGCACACTCTTATCTTATCTAAATTTTCACTGTATGCTGTAGCATTATGATTTCCCTTCACTGGAGTTTCTAGGCTTAGACAAACCACAAAAATATTCCCAGAACAAAAGTACACAAAAGTTTGTGGGCAGGGTTGTCTGTATACCTTTGGTTATATTGTTCATGTTTCCAGATAAGAGGTTATTTACTTGTGTGTGTGTGTGTGTGTGTGTGTGTGTGTGTGTGTGTGTGTGTGCGTGTGTTTGTGTTTTTTTTTTTTTTTTTTAAGGTTCTGTCATCACACACTGTACTATGCTGGGCTGCTTGCTGCGAGGAGGCTGCAGTCCTCTGGTCTGCCTGTGGGCCCTGCTGCTACCGCTGGTCACCCTCCATCACTTGAACCAGCATGGTAGCAGAGGCCACACTGTGACGGACCGGCCCAAGCTGCTGCTCCTGTCCTTCGACGGCTTCCGCTGGGACTATGTTGACCGAGTCCCTACACCTAACTTCCAAAGCCTCATGGATGAGGGGGTGACAGTGGAGCAGGTGGAGAACACTTACATCACCAAAACCTTCCCCAACCACTACAGCTTAGTGACAGGTCTGTATGCTGAGACACACGGCATAGTGGCCAACGAGATGTACGACCCTGCTCTGAACCGGTCCTTCTCCATGGAGACGGACAGTATTTATGATTCACGGTGGTGGGAGGAGGCAGTGCCTCTCTGGGTGACCATCCAGAAAGCTGGAGGGCGGAGCGGGGCGGCAATGTGGCCTGGGTCTGATGTGAAGATCCATGGCATGTTCCCCACTCAGTTCCTCCGGTATAATGCCTCAGTCTCCTTTGAAGCCAGAGTGGAGCGGATTATTGAGTGGTTCTCCGCACCTAGAGAGGAAGCGGTGGATTTTGGAGTTCTGTACTGGGAGGAGCCTGATGAGAGCGGGCACAACCTAGGACCTCAGAGTTCCCTCATGGATGTGGTCATCGCCGGAATTGATGAGAAGCTTGGCTTCCTCATTAATGAGCTAAAGAAGGCTGGGCTGTATGAGAAAGTCAACCTGATAGTGACCAGTGACCACGGGATGACGCAGCTTTTCATTGATAATATCATAGAACTGGATGAGTATGTTAGCAGAGATCTGTACACCTGGGTGGATAAGAGTCCAGTGGTGGGAATACTGCCCAAAGAAGGTATCAGTTTTAAACAAACAATGGTGACATTTTGGGAAATGCACATATTTGCTTAGTTGAGAAGATTGATACCATTCTCATGTCTGTACAATAAATATGATGCCAGAGCTAGAAGTAACTAGGAATCATAAATACTGTCCGTCTAGGCAACTAACCAGCAACTCTCAGGCTTGCTCATTAATACATAATAGCCCATTTTTTTAATTCATACAAAAAACAAAGTGTAAAAATGACAAACTTGTGGTTTTATGTGAGGTTTATATTGGACTAGATGGGTGCAGTGACTTCCCAGCTAAGCTAGGCAGCTGCCAGTGCTGGCTTTATATTTGCCATTCAGACTGGTATCGATCTTTTCATCAAACTCTCAGCAAGAAAATGAAATAAGTGAATGTCTCAAAATGTCGAACTGTTCCTTTATGGGTACATGATGCATTTTAAGATTAATATATTTGAAATGCAACATAAAATAAGCACAGAAGCATCTTTTCTGATTAAAAATGTCAAAGGTTAAACCAATTTTGATTATTTAATCTGTCATTTTGTTACATTTTGCTACTCTCCAATACAGTATGTAAATTTCAGGAGTATGGCCCTTCAATCTAGAACCCTTTTTTTTCTTTAGTTATACATAAATATTAGCAAAATTTCTGAAATGTCGAATTTCTTTCTTATTTGCTTCTCATCTTGAAATAAAATTTTTGTATCTGTCTATTTCTTCCAGGGAAGCTTGACGAGGTGTATAGTAAGCTGGTGGACGCAAACCCAAACATGTTGGTGTACAAGAAAGAAGAAATTCCCAAGCACTTCCATTATCAGCACAACATCAGGATCATGCCTATCATCATCGAGGCCAAAGAGGGCTGGACCATCATGCAGAACAGGACTGGGACCTTCATGTGTACGTTTTCAAACCCTAATAACCTGTGTTGAGACAATATTCTGGTTTGTGGCTAGAAACTGTTTTGTTTTTTTTTCCATAGTTGTTTCAAACAGCAGCTTCCGTCTGCTCCATTACTAGCTTCACGGGAGGTGTTTTTTCATTGAATCAAAGCCAGCTCATGTTATGCCAGAAGTAATACCAGTAGTTAACAAAGAAAGCTATATTTGTTTTTTTCTCTTAGAAACAGCATGAATGTGTGAGTGGATTTGGATTTTCTTCTTGTACTGCCTCCGAGAGCATGTATTTTTCTTCAAGTCAATTCAAATCAAGCAGATATATTAGAGATCTCAAACCATATGTCACAGAGGGAAAAGTTTATTTTAATGCAGCCACAAACCACAGCAGTTCTATTTAATTCCTTAATTCTTCCTCTGTGTTAATCATTGAGAAAAACATGCTGACTCTCAGTATTCAATGACGACATGGTGTGAGACTGTGTAGCTAGTCTGCTGAAACTGAAGCATCGTTCTCAGTCTGTTTACAGTTTTGTTCAACAGAAAGCTCGTGACAATACCTTAAATGTGGCCCATAGACTTTTAATCTAAGTGTTAGACAATATCTTTGAGGTCTAACAAAGGTGTTAAATCTGTTTCCTTCATCATACAACATTTGCAAAGCCAATATTTTGAATATTTTAAATCCTGAATTGTTTACATCCATGTTTACTCGCTAGCAGTCTTCTTCACTGCCTTTGTTGGCATACTGCTAAATTTGTTGCAGGTTACCTCCACCATCGATCAGTGGAATAGTCAGGAACCATGGGCAGGACTGTTTATCGTGTAGCCCATATGTTTCCGCATTTGCCTCATCGTGTGTGTATACAATACAAACAAAATGAAAAAAATCATAAAAGCCTTCCTCCATAGCATAACTGTTGGCCTTCCACGGAGTACCATTAAGGCAAGATAAGTCTTAGATATTGTGTCTGATTTGACGGTTGTTAAATCCACTGATGCTGCCATCTTAGGCAGCACTGATTAACTGTATTGATTTTACTCACAGAGAATCCTGTCAGTTCTTCAGGAAGGTAATACAGCTGATACATTTTAGGAGCAGCTGTTAGCCAGTCTAAGCCTTCATCACAGGTCTTTCTGCTTGTGTGTTTTGATTTAATTAGCAGTTCTGCTCGTGTATTTCTGTGAATGACTTAACAGTAACCAGTCAGCTGGGGCAAGCAGTAATGGGAGTATATCACGTACTGGATGCCATAAATCTCTAAACAAAAACTGCTGTCTGGGATTCGTGGCATGCGGAAACTGGAGATCTACAGATTAACAATGCAAAGATAATTAACAGCAAAGCACTATACTTCCTTATGCAAGTGTATCTCTTGTTTTTTCCTCCAGTGGGAAACCACGGTTATGACAACACCTTACGTAGCATGCAGCCTGTGTTCGTGGCGCGTGGGCCAGCCTTTCGCCAGAATTATGTGAAGACCTCCATGCGCTCTGTCGATCTTTACCCTCTCATGTGCCACATCCTGTCCATCCACCCTCTGCCGAACAACGGCTCCCTCTTAAACGTTCAGGACCTGCTTTCCCTAGAGCCAGCTCCATTCACACCCAGCATCCCTCCAAGGGTCAACAGGTACTCCTGTGCCCCCGTCGTGGGCTCTTTCCTCAGTGTGGTGGTGGTGCTTGGCTTTCTGGTTGTCTACATCAGACAAGTGACGCTCAAACAACTGCCCCCACTAAAACACAGAAGCAGGGAGATGTCGCAGCCCTTACTGCAAGAGGACTTGTACCTGTAGCTGAAAAAACAGAAAGGATGGCAGACATAAAAGAAGAGGAGGTATTGCTCCCCAAGGTGGTGTGCTCTATCCAGAAGCATCCCCTAAATGCCCCCCTTACACCAGTAATTACCATTGTGCTGCTCTTTTATTAGTTTTTTAGAGATCAAGAGAATGTAATCTAACCTTGTAATCATGTCTAGAGGTACATCTTGTTTGCTCAAGTGTGAGGGAAATGTGTAGGATTTGCTTCTGGTGGAGGCTTAATCAAGAAAATAAACCTTTACATAGGCGTTATAGTGGCTTTGCTTTGATTGTGAATTTTGCCTAATATAATCTCAACATTTTCATAGTCACTTACAAAGTAAAAAAAATCAAAGTTAAGAGTGGAATTTTATCCTGTCATTCTGGCAAGTATGAACCTTTGGTGGCCAAAACTGTGACTTGGATAATATTAAGGTGTTAGTATGCTTGAAATGAATTAGACTGTCTGAAGGTAAAAGTGGTTATAGCTGTTAAGAGCAGCCACACTCCACGGCAGGGTGAAAAAGCTTAGCCATCATAGAAAGGGTTGGAAGCAATATTTTTTTTAAATGGGGGTAACCGTGCATACTTTTAGACAATCTTTCCTTGATGGCATTCATGATGTTGCACTCATTTGTGCTTAGGAAAACAGACTACCTTTTGCGACCTGGCCAGTCGCAGCATGAAGTGGGCGTGATTATTGGATTGTTGGTTTAGGAAAGGCACAGAAATAGACACAGCAACCCCCCTTTACTTCAGGCAGTAGCAGCGATATGGCCGGCAGTAGACTTGGTTCTTTTGACATTTTCAAATCTATGCAAAGCGGATTTGTATGTTGCAGAGTAAAGGAGGATCGAGGCCTGGTCAGATTTTTTTCCACCAATTGCTCTTCTTGAGGTCTGAGCACTGAATTAGAAGTTACTTTACATTACAAATGTTGTGATTAGGCTGAAGTATTCAAAACTAATTTGAGGAGAATGACTGGACTCAGTGTTACTTTTGAATGTTACTTGGATGCATATGTTCCACTAAAGACTCACTCAATGTACCAGCCTAGTGCTCATATGTGTAGGTCATTCCATGAGCTGATCACATCACAACATTGCTCTTTATTAGTTAGTAACCATTTGCCTTTTAACTTAACAGAGAACAACTATCTAAGGTGTGCAATCATTTGTGTGTAAGTTGGTCTATTTTTCTTGTAGCATTTGTGTTGGGAAGGCATTTTTCTGTATAGATTACTGTGTACTGCCCTCCTCTTCAAACATTGACCATCATAACCATGGCCATTGTTTGTGAAATGGGAAGTGCAGTTGCTATTATACCCTTAGGGATTTTAAGGGTTTCGTTTTTGCTTGGCTGACTAATGAGGAAGACTATTTCGGCAAGAACTGTTCCCGCGATTTCACTACAGTATAGAAGTGAAACAGAACAAAGGGGCGGTAGTCGGATGCTTTTTAGGTCATGTATAATTTGCACTTCTTGTTCATAGTTGCTATCTGAAATAATAAAAAAGTTAGGTGCCTCTTGCCAAAAATCTTTTTAATTAGCATAATCATAGAAAGTCGAGTAGAATCCAAATCTGCCATTAAATTATTCTAATATTTTTTCTGCATCTTTTAAGAAAGAAGTGGTTAATTTTTCTTCTTATGCTTTTAGATGCATTGACAAATACCTATGAGCCAAAAAATGACAGACATCACTGTGAATATTTACTTTTTACAAAATTTAAATTCATAAATTGAAAGCATTTATATGGAAATTGTTAATTTTCTGACAATTTTCTTGTTTTATGAAAAAAAAAGTGTTGTCTGATAATTTTTCCCCATACTTGTTGACAGTCATTACATATATCCATACTATATTTAAATAATTCACCTCAAATTATTAAAAAGTCAGTTGATTACCTTGGATTTTAAATATGGATATTTAATATGATTGATAGAGTACCTATCTTTGCCATGTTGATTCAATTAAAGAGCTTTCTGAAAATAAAGGGACTTATGTGAAACTGAATCCATTGTATTTTTTGGATTTTCTGGATGTATTTTTTTGTGTTGGCGTATGAGGCCAGGGCCGTTACACATTGTCTGTTGGTCAATACCATTTATGTCTTCACTTTCCGTGCGGCTGCTGACAAGTAAGAGGCCAAACAGTTCAAGGGATCTGCTTCTAATGGAAGACAAAACTCATATAAAAACTTCAACTTACTTTATTTGGCATAAATAAGGATTACAAGTTATTGGGACTTGGGGACTGTACTCAAATGATATGTTTCTCCTCAGTATTATTATTATCACTGACACTAAAAACTACAAAAAAAAACTTCAACACTCTCTCCCCCATCTTCAAAACTGGACTGGTACAATTCATTTCACTATTGAATCTGAATATGTGAATAGAATGATGGTTTTCATCATAGCCACCAGCGCACACATTAGAGATGGCCACTTGATTGTTGAGAAAAGAGCTTCTAGATAAACAGCTATTAATGTAACTTCCCCAAAAAAGAAAAGAAAAAATATACCCCCCCCCCCAATTCAGGCCACTCTATCCCTCATAAATATTTTCATACAGTCCCTTAGAAATATGGATTCTTAGCATTTTAAGTAAAAATTGAAGTTGTACCAACAAACCAAGCTAATTTCTTGCTTCAACAAAAGTGACCTTGTACTAATAACTTGAAATCTTAAGTTGGGATTTATTACAAAGCAAGAAACTAAATTGGAGTAAATGAAAATTCAAAATTGCGATGATATTAAAATGTAAACTTATTCCTCTTGAAGTCGATTTGTAGTGAAAAAAGTTGGACAAACTCAAAAGCAAGACTTAAGAAATTAAGTGAAATAACGCAACATTTTATTGTTTTAGTTTGTTGCCTTGACATTTTGAATTTTCTCAGCTTTTCCTTTTAAAGCCTGGGACTGAAATGGGGAATACGTTACAAATGAAATGCAGCTTTTAAGTTTGTATCTGCTCCCTGCACCTACAAGGCTTCACACTTTAACATAAGCTCCCTCAAATGTCCTTGAAGGCACAATCCTCAGCTTTTGCATTAATCGCTCGTTAACTTGCCGGATCAAAGGTCTTTATGAGTTATCACTGGAATTCGCCCAGGCGCTCAGACAGTCACAGGCAGGCGGACTGTTGTACCAGCACTTTGACCGCGCCAGCTCCACTCCTCCACGTTAATCCTCAGGTCTGTCAAAAAACAAAAACAAAAAAAACAAAAACAGCAATCATGGACAACATCCATGACACAGTAGTTGAGGGAAATGTGCATGAAGAGCGCCGTAATAGAGCGGACAGCCCCGGGCGAGAGAACCCAGGTGAGGCGAGGGAGCAGCTGTACAGCGAGGTGCAGGTCCACTCCCCTGCGGGGGGAGATCGCGGCTCGCCGGACTATATGGAAATAAGGGACGGGGACAGACACAGGTGCTCGTCCCCTTCATCCAGCGACGACGATGAGGTTAAAGCCGAGGAGGTTGCAGAGCAAAAAGCGGCGGCGGTGGAGCCGGAGCCTGTGGTGGAGGTGAGGGTAGAGCAGGTGAACGGCGAGGCGCACAGCGGATCATGGCGTTCATCGGCCTCCTCAGCATCCTCCGCCTCCCCTGGAGACCCGTGCGACGACCAGTCGGTCCAGCCGAGGATACAGGATGAGGATAACGCCGAGGATGGGATGCTGATGGCGTACACCCACCCCAACACTGACGCCAAGCTGGACGAGTCTGTCGACTACAGCCTGACAACTCTGGAGAGCGTCACCCTGGATGAGAGCAGAGCTGCACCGGCTGAACCCAGCCAGCCTGAAGTCTCTCTGTTCGTCAAGGTAAGAAATAGATACAGGTCAGCGGAAGGCAGCATAGGAGAGTGTCTGCTGGGTTGACCCAGGTCAAGCTTCAGTTTGCCCCGGCCTCAGTGTTCAGCATGAGGCATCAGACAAGGCAGCTGCAGTGTGGTTGGTTTTTCACCACTGTTAATGCAGAATCCAGCACCATATACCGGATTTGCCAAAAGGCTCCCTGAGGCCATGCTATGTATTTTTCTTCACTGTGCTGGGAACTTTCACCTTTTTAGATTTTCTAGCACATCTCTCATGTCTCTCTCATGTCTCTCCGATGTTAGTGTTGGCTGCTCTAGATGGAACACAGACACTGCAAGGTATAGACTTTAATAACCTTAAACAGAAGTATCAACCAACTGGCATATTCTGCATTTGGAGATAGAGCAAAATGTATCTATTGATCTATTGATTACAGCCAGCTAATGACTGTCATATTGCAAGCTAATTAGCGGCTAATATGACAATAAAACAGCTGGGATCACATCATTTTGTCAGGTGCATATACATGTTTTAAACTGTACTTAATTTCAACTGTAGAACAGTATTATGTTATCTGGCATATATATTGCATATTAAAGATCAGTGCATAGATTGAGTAACACCATCCAAAAGTGTAACATCAATCTGTGTTTTTGGATGTGGGTAACTTGGCCATTTGTAAAGCACCTTAGCCAAACATATAGATACATCATTACACCAGCTTCTGAGGCATAATATGATAATAATCATAAAATAATCTGAAGCACTGCTATCTCTGAATAACAGGCCTATGGCATTTCCCAGTCACGGTGCAAATCTGAATAAATTTAAACTGTTACGTAAATGTGCACAATCAAGAGATGTGACTTTCTGGATTCCTTTTCTGGGCTATATATATATATATATATAAAAAAATGGAAACGTTCAAAAATTAAACCTAAATTTAATTTAATTTTATTGATCAAAATCTGAAAACACAGATCAGAACTATAATGTTGTTGTATGAAGAAATTATAGTCAAGCATTATTAGGGATCTAAATACAATGTGAAAAACTAGAAAATATAAATTTTATCAACTTCTTTATGACCAGAGTATATACACGGTTTACTTTTGAAGCCTAACTAACTGTAGAAATGATTTAAGTTGAATAAATTTAACTTTTTGAAATCAGTGACTGGATGCCAATGTGCTACAACCATACCTATAGTAATAAACAGACGTATATTCAGAAATATGTATGACAAAACTATTTGTATGACAAAACTATTGATTTCAGTAAGAAATGCCACAGAGGCAGCAATCTCTGTGTATCAGTACTATTGTCAAGGGCTTTATCTGTTGGTAGTCTGATGTAATAATTAACTTATTTACTGTGGGGCCATAGAAACCAGGGGTGAACTCCATGGCTGAGCAAATCCGACTGTGTGTTTTGCTGCTTTTCTGATAGAGCTGGTCTGTAAGGTGTACTATCAGCACATGCAGGGGTCACTTTGGTGATTGGGCAACGGAGCTTGAGAGTCGAGACTCGAGCTCTGTTTGAGCTCACCAAAGCCCTTGTAATTGGTAATGACAGCAGTAGTTTATGCTATATTTTAAAATTACCATGTCTTTGTATAGCATCAGCAAAGGTCGTGGTTAGATAAAATGAGTGCTTGCAATCAACATAGATGAGCTGCAAACAAAATAAATGCTACAATCTGATCTGGATGAAGAATCCTTAAAATGATCAAAACTCCCTCCCATAATTGTGACAGGGCTTTGCCAAATTCAAAAATGATTTGCTTCTGAGAAGATTCATTTCATAAACATTGCATTCTCATAAGAACAACATATTGAATTTTCCATTGTTATGACTTTTACCAAGGGACAGTTCTCAGTATAATAAGGATCTTCTGTCTTTTATCAAGCCATACAGAAACCTTATTCCTCTGGAGTATTATACACTATATTGCCTCTGTCCCTGCAGCTGATTTTAACTCCTTTTTTTCTGGAAGTTCACCTCAGTCAATACCAGAGCACTGGAAACCTCAGCATATTTACACATTAAAAGGAAAAGTTTGACACATGCAGTAGATATGCTATCTTGATGTTGTTGTATCACAATTATGATAAAAATGAACCATAGTTCACCAGAGAAGTGACAACATACTTGGTCCCTACTCCACATACTACACTGTCCTCTACTTTCTATCTGGCCTTCCTATCTGAGTCCAAGCCATGGGTGGATTTCCCAACAGTTTAATCTTCAACAGTTGCCATAAACCAAACCGAGCTGTACTATAAAAGTAGGGAGGAGACTTAGGAGATCATCTGTTTTGTTGAACGATAACGTGAGTCTTCCCCTGCCTTCTTTGATAAAGCAGGCCACTACAGAATAGGCCATCACTACTATCAATAAAAACATTGTCACATCTGCTTTAATTTGATTTCATATGATAACACGCTCTCTTTAAGTAAAAGATGCTCAAGTATTCGATGTCAAAGTTAGGATGGCCATAAAATCATGTACATAGGGTTTGATGTCACTAATGTTTCACCTCACAATTTAAAACGTAAGACAATGCATGCATTGACAAGACTGTCAGACTGTCTCATTTGGGAAGTGTCTGTCGTTACAAGAGTTCAGACACCCTCCTCCACCTTGGCTCTGGAAAGACACAAAATGTCTGTTACTGTTTAATGTTCAGGCGAATGATTAGTCCAATAAGTCAGTGATTTGAGCTTCCTTTTGTCTGAAGAGGACAAAAAGCAATTCTAAATAATCAACATTTTTATGATGATCAAGACATTTGGGGAAATATGATTATTTGCTGGTTTGCCGAGAGTTAATTAAGAAAATTGATGCCACGCTCATGTTTGTATGGTAAATATAAGGCTCTAGTCAGTAAGTAAATCCTGGAAATGAGGAGAAACAGCTAGCCTGGTTCTGTCTGAAGGTAACAAAATTCACCTGCCAGCACCATTTAAGATTATTAATTAACATAAATTGTCAGATTAATCCATTCAAAAACTGTAAGTATAAAAGTGTCAATTTGTAGGGGAACTTTCAAGATAAGGGTGGATAAGAGTCCAGTTGTGGAATACTGCCCAAGGATATCACTTTTAAACAAGCAATAGTTTGTTATTTTGGGAAATACACTTATTCGCTTTCTTGCTGAGAGTTTGATGAGAAGACTGAGACCACTCTCGTGCCTGAACGATAAATAAGCTAGTATTGGGTTAGCTCAGTGTAACATCAAGACTGGAAAACGTTGGAGACAGCAAGCCTGGTTCTACCAATGGGTAACAAAAGTCTGCCTACAAACAACACTTCATTTGTTTAATTTGTACAAAAAACTTAGTTTAAAAACAGCAATTTGTGATTTTACAGATGGTTTTATAATGGACTGGCTGGGTGCAGTGAATAAGCAAGGCTAATAGTCTCCTGGCGGTAGCTTCATACAGACGTGAGAGTTGTGTAGCACACATTTCCTTATCAAGCTATCAGCAAGAAAACAAAATAAGCTCACTACCAACACGATGAACTAATTATTTAATGTTACATCATGTAGGAAAGGGTTTGCTATTCATCAGTAGGCTACAAAGAAAGGATAAAATAATCATAGAATCACCTTTTTATTTTAAAAACTTTCAAGGTTTTGTTTATTTTAGAAATATGGAGCAAAAATTTTGCAGTTTTACAGGGGGTTGTGTGCGAGACTGTTTATTGGCCTTTTGAACAAAGCCTGGGTGGCTGTTTCCAGGCTTTATACAAAGCTAAACTACCTAACTGCTAGCTCTAGCCATACATTCAATGGACAGATCTAAGAGTGGTGTTGATCTCCTCATCTAAATCTTGGCAAGAAAGCAAATATGCTTCTTTCTCAAAATGTCGAACTATTGCTATAAAGATCATCAAATCAGCTCAATTCAGTGTCTTCTTGTGCTGCAGCTGTACAAGTTGCTGAAAATTTAAATTTTTAAAATGCAAGGAAATGCAGTTATATCCATATTATATGAGGTTCCTTGTTTATTGATGCAATATTTGGTAGCTGAAAGACAATGGCATGAAATCTAAATCTGAAAAGACTTTAGGCTCAGCTCATTACCATATGTTGTTTTTATCATGAGCGTGCTGTGAATCCTGTTGAGACTGTACCTCTCAGTAATGTCTATACAAATAAACTCTCTTCACCAAAAAACCTAAAACAGAGAACACTCAACATTTTCCCTCATAAACACTGATAACGAACTCTTCTTCCACTCTAGCCCAATAACTGGTTTGCGCTGCATTTTGGTATGTCTGCCAGGAGAGGGGGCTGCTCTATAAATAGAAACAGTTGAAAAAAAAAAAGAGCTCTTGCCCCCCATTTCATCTTTCTACTTTCATCTAACTTTCACATTGACAGATAATGAGGGATTTTTTTGGATATATCTGACATAGTGAGCCAAATAGTGAGTGCCACTGAATTTCTTCACTGTGTGCTGATGAAGATTTTTGCGGTCAGGTGCCATTTATTTTTGTTGCCCTACATAGGCCCTTTCTCTAAATGAACGCCAATTCCTGTCTTAAAACCAAAGCCAAGCACCCATAATTCAAAGAGGAATTTTCTCCAAATCTCCCACTGGTGATCAAATATAACCTGCACTATCCTGTCGTACGTGTGAACACACATTAAATATGAACAATGCTGCTCAGGCACTCATATACTGACAGAGAGACAACCACAGAAATAAAAAGTGACACAAATATCATCCCAAGGGCATTGTTATGGGATGTGATGGTATTTGTGATCGTTTGCGATGTGTGGAAAGGTTTCTTCAACCTGATCTGACAAAAAGCAAATATAGACCAAATGTAATGATGGAAAAATAATTAAAAATAAAAGCGTGAGGTGACTAGTTTGGGAAAGAAGGGACAGATAAGAAAGTAAGAAGTGGAAGTGATGTGTGTTCGGGGGGGAGTTTGGTTGCATCGGTGGGAAGAGATAGATGGGGCTCCACCCCCTGGTATAGACTGACACCTGTTCTCCACTCAGTGTCAGTGAGAGCTGTCTCTGCCCTCCATCTGTGTCTAAATCAGAGCACAAGGCTCTCTACCTGCCACCTGGACTGACTCTCAACCTCACCTGCAGGACATAAACAAAGGAAGAAAAACCTTTACAGGACCAGGACCTGTTTCCTAGGGGAAACAGAGCAAAGACAACTTCTTTAGGTGTGAGGAGCCGCAAGAGAAGATCAGTCAGAAAGAATATCTGTGTTTTTTTCTTTTTTTTGTGGAGGATGTAGACCTCCAAGAATAAGCAAAGGACTGTAGATTAAAAAAAATCTAACTAAAACTAAAATACTAAAGAAACAAGGTGACAGCCAGAATTAGGCATCATGTCCACAAACGGTCAAGACAGAGATCCCGATATCGAACTGTTTGTCAAGGTAAGACAGAGACAGAACTATGATTACAATATTTTCTTAAGTTTATGATGGAAGACAGAGGCAGTATATCAGGAGATATCCTCTGTAGCATCACTGTGTGTTGTGGAAAGCTTGTGTAACTCAATAGTACAGGTAGAGTTACAGGAACACTGGCACACTGTGCTCCATGTTGACCCAGGATTGTTGTGACAGTGATACTGAAGCTGCTTGTTGATTGTGGGAAGCTCTGCAATGCTGTGCTAAAATTACTCTAGTGAAACCTTTGCAAAGGAGGGATTGCAATATGTATTTGACTAATGACACTTGATTTTGCACTGCATGGTGGGCTAATTCTCTTGGAAATGAAAGAAGTGGATTTTACTTGCCACTCCCATTCCCTTAAATCAGCCACTCTGTTCTCTCATATTTTAGTATTCCTGGCATTATTTTTGCACAGGTATTCACTGATCAATAGATGCTCTGGATTATCACCTGAAATAGAGCAAAAATGATAAAAGTACCAGTCTGGAAGCATCACCTTCAGTAAATAGAGCAGTGTTGTTTTGTTCTTCATAACAAGATGCACTTGAGGCCCCCTGAGAAACATTAGAGGCAGATGAATATACTTGAGGCAGGTGAAGTGGAAGAAGGTGGAAAAACTGATGTGGTGCCTGTATGCACTAACCCAATTAGCTGGTGTGAAGGCTCTTTTCAGCCAATACACCTCCTAGGAAAACAGTCAGCTATGTAACTAAAAGTTCACAGACACTGACAACACGCTCGGCTTGCGTCACCCTTTATATGAATCTAAGCTCTTTTTATTTTAACTCTCCTTAAAGAGAGAGGATCTACATTATACAATGTAGAAGAGCATGAAGCAGCAAGATCACAGGCTATAACACTTTGCACCAGTACCCGAATGATGAATCTCATGACTGGGACAAAAACCCTCATGAGCATATCTTCACATGGTATAGTCAGTAATTGGGCCCTCCAGCAATTTTACACATCAAGATCACGTGAATTGTATTACACAGCCTGCAAAAGCTGTTATAAACTGGCTTCAGTGGCTCTAGAGGTCATCAGGGTATTCTCAGGCAGGACTGGGAGACTAAGAATGTCAAAAAGAAAGCAGTACTAACTTGGATGTAGATTCTGAAACGTGTGCGTTTACCAGTCTGTGGGGCACCAATGAAAAAAAAAATTGATTGGTTGCATTATGGGAGGGTAGGATGCAGCATTTCTGAGGCTGGATCAATAGTTAGACAAGTAAAAGTCAGGATATCTCGGGCTTTGCTGCAACAATTTTGACGATTCTTATTTTACTCTTTTGAGTCCTCCAACTTTATGGAAACATAATTCTAAATTACTTATTTGTGTTCATCAAATTTTCATCTATACTCAGGCTGGCCATTGAAAGCACTTAAATTTCTTGCCTACAGTATTCATCAAGTCTGCTGAAAAACATGAGATTAAAATCAGAAGTTTATAAACTCTAATACTCTTTTCTTTTCTAGTGGCATGTTGTGATAAAAATCAGGTATTTGGAAAATACAGTTCTTATTGGACAATTAAGTTCAGTTTAATGAAAAAAGTATTGAAAATATCTTTTACTAAGTGCTTTAGAAAAAGAAAACTGCATGCTGGAATTGAAACTGCAACATATAATTTACTCAAATGACTTTGATGAGCCTCTGATCTTTCTATTGGAACAAAGTGAATTTGTACAGATGAGTTGAAAGAGTTAATGGCCAAATATTGCAGTATTAATTAGTTACAGACAAAGACATACATAAAATCATGAGGAATTGTTTTGTTTAGACTACCTTGGTAATGAAACGCTGTCATTTCTTCTCATTAAAATCTGTGACAAACCAAGGAAACCAAGGAAACCAAACCCCAGTTATAGTATACTATACATATATATGTATTTGATGGATCATATAAAGTAACATTCCCTCCACTGGACCCAACTCATCATCACTCAGTGACTCCATACAGGGCCTTTCTGTGCCTACAGGGCCCAGTTGTGTGTGACAGCTTTTGTCCTCCACGTTCTAGATGTTGATTGGCTATTATCAGCGACCGTGTATTGTGTTACTGCCGTGCTGCTGAGCCTAGCCATTACAATGCACAGACAGAAGCATCACATGCACTCAGGCAGCATGACAGCACTGGGAGCATCAATGGCTGGCGTGCATACAGTTGGCTCAGCTACTTTTGGACTGACAGCTCTGTTTTCTGGTCTTTGCTAGGAGCTGTGTACCGATGGGAGCATGTGCTGAATGGCAAAATGTTTTCCACTCCAGTGTAGTATCTTTTCTTGTGAAGTGATTGTTGGCGCTTATGATATTAGTCATCTCAAGACCCTGCTTTAATTACAGTAATTATTAAATTACACATAATGAAACTCATCTGCTGGTTTCTCAATTTCTTTAAAGTGAGATTAATTTCCTAATCATTAATGCATTAAATCAGGGAGAATAACTCCACTTGTCAAATCTCTGCTCAACCTGCTGCCCTCGAGGTCAGTGCTCTTATTTTGCCAAGTGTTGTGGGCTCTCTCTGTGACTGCATGCCGACAGGTCTGACCCTGGACTCTGTGCCGCAGTGGCCAGTGAACCAGATGATGGAATCACTATGTATAATTCAGCTGGGCCAGTGGATCAGATGTCACCGGTGGTGCTCTGCTTTGTATCCATAATGCTGATACATGATATCACCATATATATATGATGGAGAGGAAGTGATTCTATTAGTAGCGTTGCTGTAAGAAGAAAAACATAACTCTTATTTGTTTATATTTGTGTTCTACCCTTAATTTTAGGTTGTATTTAAACTTGAAAATGCTGGAGCAATTGATGAACTTATTTCAAAACCATTTGGATAAATCTAAAGCTGTAAATGCAAAAAACTTGTTTCCTTTCTAGCATTTGGTCAAATGCTTTTACCTGACAGCAAGACTGTGCTGCTTTCATATGGCCAAATCTTTATGGACACCATTTAGTGTAAGCAAATGTGGGATGTAACTAAGTACATTTCAAGCACAAAACCTCAGTACTAATTTGAGGTAGTTTTTTACCACTACATTCATTTGACATCTTTAGTGAGATTATTCATGCAAGGAATATGATGCTCTTTTGAAATATGATGCATTACTATAGATTCAATTTAATGTATTTCAGCAATGTACGGAATAGTTAAAAGTAGCTCCACCTTGACCAGCTACAATAGTAAAATGCTACTTATACATTAATGCATCAGTAATGATAATCCAATATTATGACATATAATGGTATAAAATTCCCGGAGGCCATTTTTCTGCATAGTGAGTACTTTTACTTTTGATACTTTATGCTGATACCACTTAAATACTTTTACTTGAGTGACATTTTGCAATGTGGCACCTTTACTTGTCATAAAGTATTTTAATATTGCTGTATTACTACTTTTACTTAAGTGAAGTCTCTATATACTTTTACTGCTAAATTAGAATGTGTGGGCAGATTCCAAGGATGTAGTTTTGGTTTGACTCTGTCAAGTAACAGTGGTTTAAGGGTGATGTATTTATGTGTTTGCATAGTGTTTATATTTATCCAACTTATCACACCTCTCTTAACAACCTTACTGGTCAAATAGCGAGATAACAGTCAACAGTCAAGATAACAGTTGCCTAATCCAAATAGTATTTAATTTTTAGCAGCAAGGTTGCAACCTTGTGACCAAAGCGTCACAGTCACAGATTTTATATATATATATATATATATATATATATATATATATATATATAAAAGAACACAAAAAGAGAAACTAACAGAAAAATCTGCTGTTCTGTAGACCTGAATATAATACTTGTGTATGTTTGTAAGATTTTTAATGTTAAGCTTTATATTGACTATGTCATAGTTGTCTTGATAGAATTCTATGGTTATTTTCCAAACTGTAGGCGTTTCTGTTGTAGTAGTGGATTACATTATACTATGAAATGACCCCCCACTGTATGTGGGTGTTTGCATGTACATGTATACACCATATTTCCGCTATGTGTTGTATTTCATCACTCTGACTAATTTTCTGCCATCTTGTGTTGGTGTGCAGGCAGGCAGTGATGGAGAGAGTATTGGAAACTGTCCCTTCTCTCAGCGCCTCTTCATGATCCTCTGGCTCAAAGGAGTCGTGTTCAACGTCACCACCGTCGACCTCAAGAGGTTAGGCTTCGAAAAATGCTACCTACCAACACAAAAACACACTTATGGCTTCCTCCTGACATACCTCTTTCACTGTGTCCTCTGTAGAAAGCCAGCAGATCTGCACAACCTGGCCCCAGGGACACACCCTCCTTTCCTGACCTTCAACGAAGAGGTCAAGACCGATATCAACAAGATTGAGGAGTTTCTTGAGGAAATGCTCTGTCCTCCGAGGTAATTCCACTGGAAGGTTTTACAACACATAGTTTACAGTATCAGATTATATTGCTGACTAAACACACATGCTCCTTTTAGCTAGATTTATTTAACTTCAGCAACACTGTTGAAAGGACAGGAAACATTTTAGTCTGGTAAAAGAGGGCCGAGGTTAACTGATATAACTGTTTGTTGTTTATGGCTGTTATAAATCTTTGGTGAATGCATATTTACAGTATTTTTTTCAGGTACCTTTTAACATTCAATTCCTGAAAACAATATCCTTAGCTATCAACAAATCCAAATATACTGTATGTACTTCATTGACAACAGCTGCGGCTCTTGTGTGATTTTAGCAAAAGCAAGAGAAGTTTATTTGTTTTGTTATTGTCATTAAAAAAGAGTCAGAGCCAGTGTGTGAGCATTTCCAGAGAAAAATGTCAGATTAACTAAATCTTTCTTTTATTGCCTGTAAAGTTTTTTACATTATAAATGGACCTTAGTGTGCAAGAGCTTAAGGGGCGGGTTGCCAACTCGGTTTGAGTGTGTAACATGTTTTCAGTCTGAGCTGAGATCCAGTCCAGGTGTTAATGCTATCCAGATGGTTTGGTCTGACTGCGTCTCTGACTGTGTCTCCTGCCTCTGTCCCACCGTTTGCTCAGGTATCCCAAACTAGCCGCCAAGCAGAGGGAGTCCAACACAGCTGGAAATGACATCTTTGCCAAGTTCTCAGCCTACATCAAGAACACCAAACTGGAGGCCAATGCTGGTGGGCTGCAAAATTTGTGCCATGAACAGTCAAAAAAAAAAAAAAAAAAAATGACAGACATTGTTTTATTTCTCCACTAGGTTGTAGCAGAGTCGAGTATTTCTAACTCATAGCTTTTGCTGTGCTCCCACCTAGTGTGATTATCACTACACAGTTTGTCACTTTCAGCTTTCTGTATACATGATTATGTGTGTTTCATTGTGTGGCTTGTGTGTTTAGTTCTAGAGAAGGGTTTAACCAGGGCCCTGAAGAAGCTGGATGACTACCTGAACAGCCCCTTGCCAGATGAGATCGATGCAGACAGCATGGAAGAGGAGAAGGGCTCAAGCAGATGCTTCCTGGATGGGAACGAGCTTACTCTCGCAGACTGCAACCTGCTGCCTAAACTGCACATAGTCAAAGTAAAGAAGGAGTGTATCTGAGGAAAATACAGATTGTTGTTAATTGGTTGTTAAGAAAAAGATGAGTATTGGATTTATATTATCTTAGACGTTATGTTACCCTGTTTGAAGTTAGTTGAAGGTGAAATCCATTGTTTAAAACTATTCCATGGTATTCCAAAGGTCAAAAGTTCAATTTATTCATCCATAAGGACATGGAAATGACACTGCCCCCATCCTAATCAGGCCAAGACTGATTACCAAAACATAGGAAATAAAAACCCACAAAATAAAACCATTGATAAAAACAAGATCAAGCTATGTTTCATAATAAAATTGTTGAAAACTAAAAAAAAAAATCCCAAACAACACCATAAAAGCAGGCTGAGAGTGAAGACATAAAAAAATCCCAGTGTTCATCTTCCTTACAAAAAATAATAATTTGATCATATAATTTTCTATTCAGCTATTTCTAATTCAGATATATAAATAGACAACATAAAAGCATTTTAAGATAGTTCCAGTATAAATGTAACCAGTAAAGACCAAATTTTATGTTCAGTCCCTCAGAATCAAAGAGAAATGGTTTCTGTGAAGTACAACATCCTCTGCAACTGCTTTTTTTAATTATTTGAATTAATTCAATTAGACATGACAACAGCATTTTAAATATGCTAGCGACATGACTCTGTGGATGGCAATGCCATTGCTTCAGCCCACCATTTTGGTCCAGACAGAAATATCTAAACAACTAAAACATGGATTGCCATGAAACTTGGTGCAGACATTCATGGTTCCTAGGCGATTTAACCGCAGTAACTCTGGGGATCCCTTAACTTTTCATCTTGCAACATTAGAGGAAGGCTAAAATTTCAAGTTGTCCAATACTTTGTACTAAGCACCTCCAAAACTAATGACGTTCTCTTCAGCCCCAGCTATACTTTGTTCTAATTAGCAAATGTTAGCATGCTAACACACTAAACTGAGATGGTGTGCGTTGTAAACATCAGTATTTTAGTACTGTCATTCATTGTGATGGTGATTGTCATGTTAGCTGATGTGAGCATTTAGCTTAAACCACAGTACAGCCTCACAGAGCTGCGAGCATGGCTGTACGCTTTTAGTAGTTTTTTTTCTTAATAATTTTAATTAATTTGAATAAGGTTAGCAACTCACAGTATTTTTATCTTTCCCCTCTCAAGTTTCCTCTCCTTTTTTCTGAAGGAAGTCCACATGCTACTGCTAGTGCGCACTTACTTGAACATATGCATCACAGAAAGCACCCAGGAGGTTCTTTAAAGTCATTTATTCTAACATTTATTTACTGAAAAAGCAGTAAATGAGACCAGTTGATGGAAAGCAGGATACAAAAATGATAACTGCAACAACTCATAACAAAATTCTTCTTGGAATGCACTGAATGTAACAAATTGATGATACAGGTTGACTGCATGAGAGCACCCAGGGGTGGATTTTAAATGTCTGACATTTTAAATCAAGTTAGTTTTAAGTTCAGGTTGAAGATAAAGCTTTGCCTCCTCTCCTTCTGTAGGTTGTTGCTAAGAAGTACCGTAACTACGACATCCCCTCAGACATGACGGGTGTGTGGCGGTACCTGAAGAATGCCTACACACGTGATGAATTCACCAACACCTGCGCTGCTGACTCTGAGATCGAGACCGCCTACAAAGATGTTGCAAGGAGACTGGCAAAATAATTTGCCTACCAAGCTCAAACAAAAAAAACTAGCAGCAGAACACAAAAAACATCACTTTCAAACATGCATGTGACTGTCCTTTAGAGTCCTCTTCAGTGACATTTTTCTAAGAACCTGCAATTTTTGTCTGTTTTAGCAAACAGGTCAGATGTTGCAGGTGTCTTTCTTGTACAGTGGCTTGTAATGCTCCAGATGTGATGGATGTCACAGAATCAGTGCATAGTGTGTATGGTATTACAATTACAGAAACAGACATTACAAAACAGAAGTGGAGCAGAATATAAATCAGTCACAATAAGCTTAATTCACAAGTATCAAACCAGATTCAAATTTTGCTGCTGTGACACTTCTGAAATAACCCTTTTTCACTCAAATGTGATTGTGTCTGTCTGTATTCATTTCTCATAACACAAAGCTCTCTTTCATACATACTCCACTGGACCACACAGCCAAACTTTTTACTAGCTGCTGATGTCAGGGTTGTTCACTTTATTTATTCCTAAGCTTACAGAAGTCTAGTCTGACTCCAGTGCTTATTATCAAGTTCTGGCTCCTGCGGAGACACTTTGATTAATTTATGATTGATGCTCTTAATTGTTTGCTGAATATGACTGTTGCAATCTGCAGACTCATTCTGATTGTCATTCATTATTGTAGGTGTTGCTCTAGTTGTTTTTTTCCCTCAAGCTTATAATTACCTTGAAAATTCACTCCTGCTTCTGAAAGGTTGATTTTTAAGACAGATTGATTTTAAATATAAGATGATATGCTTGAAGACATTAGTTCAAAAGAACAAAAATTAGCAGATGAGGGAATCTATAGCTTAGAACAAAGCTTGTTTCTGAATTGTTTGCATGCATGAATCTGTTTTAAATTGTAATATTCAAACCTGATATAGAGCCTCTTTTTAAGATATGAAAATTCCTCATTTACAGTATGTGCCTTTATTTGAAGCATCAAAAGTCCATGCCAATGTCACTGATGGACTCATTATGAAAAATGTATTGCAGCCAGAGCTGAGACATTTGTTTTGCCTCTAGCTATTAGTGCTCAGTCTAGGTATTGATTTTGTCTTAAGTTACAGATGATATTATGAATGGAGAGAGTATTTATTTAGCAGCCCCAATCAGGCCTGATTAGCTAGAGCCATTAGCGCTGCGATGAAAAGCGTCTTCCAGGCCAGGTCCACAATGGTCAGGAGCCCTGCCCTCCAGCTCTTGATCAAAGGGACATTTCCTCCACTCTGAGGAGTCTATCAACTTCCACAGCCTAGAAGTTCAAGTTCAAAAGTTTCATTGTCCATGCAGAGGAGGATGGAAATTTGTCTTGGGTCTTATCGTCTTTGGCTTGGTGTCAGGCTGCAACTATAGCGAGACTTCCTTGAAGAACCATAAGGCGCTTGTGTGGTTTGGACAAACGTGATATGAAATTGGAGCATGATGACTGAGAGGCTTGCTCATTGCAAAGCTCTACAAATAAAATAATATTTTCACAGATCTGCTTCTGCCTGTTCTTTTCTTTTCCAGCTAGGTGATCAATCAACACTGATACTTATAGGTTGTCAAGGAGGGAGGGGTGCGCGGTCTGTCTCGGTGATAGCAAAAGTGCTGGTGGAGCCTGGATCCTGGTCCCGACATCCTGAAAAGGGTTAAGTGTGTCTGACTGAGTTGATCAAATCCAGTGGTGCAGGTCTGTTTCTTCATCCATGACAGAGAAAGAGAGAAGGAGAGGAAGAAGGAGAGAGAGAGAGAGTGATGACCGTTGACAGGCTTAAATAGAGGCTTCCATGCCAGGGATCAAACGCCATCCCTCTTCTCCACTCTCTCATTAAGACGGAAAACCCGAGCACCGCCATCCGATCTGTCTCCATTTTTCCTCAAAGGAGTCTAACTTGAAAGATCTGCGCCTGTCGGATTTACAATGGTGGGCGAGTGGTGTTTACTGAGACGCAGCCTTGCCAGAAACAACAGTCAAAGAAAATAAATGGAGCCTGCCTAGTGTTTCCACAGGAGTAAGGAAATATGGAGCGAGACTTGTGCCTTGCTGTTTGGTAATTAGTACCTAAACATCCCTGTCCTTGGATCCCATCGCTCACATCCAACATTTCTGCAAGCTGGATAATATACAGTGGAGCATTAACGTCAAACACGTCTGGTCATGGGGCCTGGCACGCCACATTAATCTGTTATTACACTCCCAGTGGATCTACCAGTCGCTGGCCTTGGCTCGGCCACCATAGTACAGGGAGTCCGTATAGGCTGACAGGGACTCACACACGGCATACTTTTATAGCCAGGTTTAGTAAACCTTTTCAGCTCAGACATAAATTGTGTAAATTGAGTCTTGCTTTGAGACCTGAGCTGATTAAAACAAACCGATGTGTTTGACGTGTGAGGACCTACCAGAAACAGACCTGTGATCCAATTAAGGGCCAGACCCATAGTTTCAAAGCCTCTTGCAAGAACAAGTCAAGTTTAGCTGCTGTTTCCATAGATATTGTACCCAGGAGACAGACACATATGTTTCAGCCTGAGTTGGAGTTTGCTTTCTCCTCTCCTGTACTACTGTGTTTTAGTAGAAACCTTGTTTTATCAATGTCTTTTAGCAGCAATAGTAGAGGAAAGGGCTTCATTGGCTGTAGTTCTTCACTTCAGATTTTTCAGTATGATAATACATAGACTACATATAATCCCATGCTGTGCCTCTCACGTATTCTCATTTCACAAGTCATAGATCTTAGCAGACATTTTTCTGAAAAATAAAAGGTTTATCCATGGTTTCATTATCAGTTATAGATACTATTATCATTATTTTATATTTTAGTTTAAAAATAACACTGCGACAATTATATTTTTACAATTCTGGCTGCCTGAGGGTTAATAATCTTTTTTTTTTTTAGAACTTCTTGCAGAACACAGAATATTTTTTTATTCAGATGATTCAAGAGTCTTTGAGGATTCTAAATTACCTGCAGCGTCACTTTCTGGTTTTTCAAAGATTGCCAGGTACTTATTTTTCAGAAAGCAAATTCTTTGTAATGAAACTACACGACAGGCACACATAATTCGAGCAGAAACTCACTTGTCTTCTGCCACTTAAATCCTCCTTCCATTCACTAACAGCTGTGATTCTTAAAGTTGGATAATGACTGACATGTGACATCAACATCAGCCCATTCAGAAGGTGACAGCTGAAGTCATACAGGACAGAGAAGGAAGCATCTAATCAGAGCACAGGAACCATGTTATAACAGGAGATCAGGTTTAGAGGAGAGACAGATGAGTCCTCATCTCTTCCACTCTGAGACAGAGAGCATCTTAGAGAGTATCAGATTCTCAGCAGGTCCCCCGGCCCTCCTCTGCTCGCCTGCCCTTGGAGGTTTGAGTGACTTGTGGTGAAGCTTGATGGGGATTATTGATCTGCCTGGCGCGCGCCTGCGGTTTCGGCGTAAGACTGACGACCTCACCAGAGAGAGAGTTCTTGGCACACATCGATCTCTGTCTCAGATCAGTAGAGGAGCTGTGTGGAGGCTGGGACAGGCCTGTCGTGGCCTGAAGTGTGCAAAGTTTGAGCTTGGAGCATGGTTTCAGGTCCTCAGTGATGGACCAAGCCCTGTTTCAGTGTATTTAAATGATCAGGCCCAAATTAAGGCAGAAGACAACAATAACATATCTGATTTGCATTTTGTAGAGGAATTGTTGAAATGAGTAACCAGGTCTGCAGACAGCAGAGCGCAGGCGTATTTATGCTCTTGGTTAGATTCACTGGTTAGGGTTTCAGTTCCAGTTGTGAACCACATTAATTAATCCATAGTCACTAGAGACGGATGCGGAAACTGTGCTAATTATGTGAGATGATGATGTCAGGTATTGATACCTACTAGTGAGACAGAACTATTCTCTATACTGTGTTCCAATGTATATAACCACACTGTGTGACCACACGCGCTATACGACCACACTCACATCCACATGTCGGACATGTCTGGATCCTCAGCAGCCCTCACAATCCGCACTGTCAGGTGGGCACTCACTTTATCACTCATAGTTGTAAATCATCGGTTCGCCTGCAGGAAACACGCAGCATTTTATTTTCCAGTCGTAAACCATAAAACCTACCTCTAACACGAGTTATGATCCCTGGTGACAGAGAGGATGAACCATGTCTGGTTGTGCTTCCAGACATGATGGCGGGCATCCTTCATCCCCCTTGTTGCCTGGTATCCCTGCATGGCTATGGTGTGATTTTCCAAACAGCCCCAACATGATCTAAATTTCACCAGGGTTATATGTTATTTAGCAGTGAACTGGATCTGTTTTACTGCTCTGAATTACAAGTCCATTAGTTCTCAATTAACACTTGCCTGATAAAGTTTTAACAGCCCTTCATCTGACAGGAAGAACACAGAGAGTTCCTTCATGCCTAGTTTCAGGCAAAGATGGGGCCCCTGCCCAAATTTTTGAAATTTTATTGCCTGGCTGAAACCTATGGAAAAGGCCTGTTTTGCATGAATATTTGGCACCAAGCTGAGGTTTATCCTGCCTTACGTTCTGTACACTCAGTCGTGCTGCAACAGTTTGCCATTTTTGACAGTTGAGATCGTGTATAATTTGAAACACTGACCTGAATCGGCCTTGGACAAAGAGGTCTTTTGTTTGTGTGTTTGGTCGCTGTCCATGGTCCTGACACTTGCATTTTCACAGCGATTCCTTTTTTTTTTCAAGCGATGTGGCCAGTATCAGATTGCATAATCTGAACTGGCAGAACCCATTAAATGTAGGCATTTTAGGTTTCATAAGTGCACTTTTCTCTGAGTTGGGCTTCACTTAGCAGCAAATGGTTTCATGGAATCCAATGTTTCCAAAGCAGGCTAAAGACACAGGCATGCTTTAATCTAGTGATGAATGGATTATGATGCAGGATGTCAGGCTGCCTTACAAACTACCATGTCTGTGAGGTTCTGGGCTGCTGCCTGGATGCAGCTTGCCTGCCAATTGATCATTTCTTTTATTACAGGTCAAAAGACAAGTCGTCGTTTACAACCCCCTCTCTGTGAGGGTGAAGAACTTTTCATATCTGGTATTCATTTACAGTGCAAAAGCTCTGGAGCAGGCTAAAGTCTACAGAGACAAAATGTGGGTTGTTGGAACTTTAGTAGGAGTAACACTAACATAATAAGAGCTAGTTTGGCCACATCCAGCCTGCCTTTGGCTTTATGGAACACCATATGGGTGGGCCCCTCACCCCAGTCCCTAAGGTTAAATATAAAAAGCCACTAGAGTGCGCCAAAGTACACAGTTATTGTTGACTCAGTTTGAAATTCTCTTGGACTGGGAGGGTGGTTGCTCAATTACAATCAGATCAAATTAAGATCATTTTTGTGTATTTTATGGTGGGCATGGGCTGATCTTGAAGATGGTCTTCCTCTGAGACATTAGAGTGGCAGGTCGCCATTTTTTAAGATCAGATGACAGCAGATGAGAGAAGTTCAACGAGGTCAGGACTTCATGCTGATCTAACAGTCAGGGGACACACTGGAGAGCCCCCTGCCCTGGATTTATCTGTGGCCTGAATGAGAAATCAAGATGCATGTATTCATTGTTTGAGCATTGAAAACACACACACACATACACACACACACACACACACACACACACACACACACACACACACACACACACACACACACACACACACACACACACACACACACACACACACAGCCCTCAGCTCTGTTAGTGGAGACGGAAACATAGGCAGAGATATACAGCTCCCTGAGTGGTATGGGACCCTTGAGGATCACTTCCCGCCTGAGCTGCTTCTCTGAAACGTTTGTAGAGGTCACGTAAACAGTTTGTATTGGACTGTCAGCTGTATGTGTGTGTGTGTGTGTGTGTGTGTGCATGTGTGCACAGTCATCTGAATGGAGTGGTTTCGTCTCCTCATAAACTCCTGTTTGTATTCCTCTCTGTTGATTGCATAACATAAGGAAGAGAGTGCAGTCTGATTTGTGCTGCTGCTGCAAAACTACTTATAACCTGGTATAAAAATCAAACGTACATCATTGCTGGCATCATGTTCAACCACCAAATTTAACAGGGACAAAAACTCTATACCAACCCCACATAAATGAGTCTGTCTCAGTGCTGCTGTCTCTTCCGTGCATGCAGGACATTATGCTAATTTCTCTGGGTGTCTGGGTCCCATTGCTCCTCCGGAGTTCATTATTATAATTGCTAGACATGGCTGAGAACGCTGAGAATGTGAACTTGAAACCAGCGGGAGCTTTTTCCACGCAATCTATATTCAGGGAAATCCCGAGAATGTTCCCAATCTGAACCTTAAAAAAACACATGGGATGGTGTAGCTCTCCCTCTCTTGTGTCTCTCTATTTCAACATGTGTATGTGTGTGTGTGCACACTTAGATTGGCTCTATTATGTCTTGGAATAATGTAAAACAGCTTCTCCGGTTCTCCCTGTCTCTGTTCCTGTCTCCATCTCTCTGGTTTCCCAGTGTACCTTTGAAATGAAGCCATGGCAGTGGCAGTGGCAGTAGTAGTCTGGCTGAGCGTGCCGGGGCCCCAGCCTGCCTTAGTCCCTGTCCAAAGACAATGTTGGTGCAGACAGACCGGCAGACCAGAGATGACACCGCTAAATGTGCTTTCAATGCACAACATGCTCGCAGATCTGCTTGTTAACTGTTTCAAAAGAGATTAAACAAGTGATGACACTGCTAAACGTTCTTGGCGAATTAAGAGTGTACTCAGTGGTGGGCCTCTCTATTTAAATGAAAATTCAACACACAGGGAAATCAAATCCAAATACTCAGACAATCGGTGGATACATAAACCTTTTTAAAAAAAAGATACTCTCCAAAAATGTTCAGTTACCTGGTTAAAATTCTTAGCAGCACTTTTCTCCTTCTCTCGCATAGAAAAATTCAAAATCTATGAATATGCAAATATTGTTCATTTCAGAAGTCTTACTACTGAACACAAGCTGCCTTCTACTTCACTGAAAAGTCCACTCTCAGTGTTTGTGCACTGGAAGTTTCAAGTTTCCACATCACACTTCTGTAAATTGCAAATTGGACCACCACTGGCTTCCCATAGTGATGTTACAAAATCATCTCGTACATACATGTCAAAATAACTTTTTGGATGAAAGGAAAGAAACAATGAAACTTTTGACTTTTCCCTTCAAGCAAATAAATATGAAAACAACATGAAACTCTGCACATACAACATTCATTAAGTAACAATAAACCAGACTCTTTTCTGAGTGGAGGGGACTTTATATCAAAATTAAGCTGACAGAAAATGTGGTGCATAATCTCTACACTCAAACATAATTCTTTTTAAATTAAACAAAACTGTTATTTTGGTGGAAAGAGGAGATTAAGAGAAAAAATTAAGTTACAAAATTCCTATTTTATTCTTGAAATAAACAAAATGTACAATCACAATGCCAATTTCACTCACTGTTGTCAGGTCTACCCCCCCCCCCCAAAAAAAAAAAATCACTCGATCTTTATGAAACGTACCAGCAAAATCTAATGTTGTCTCCATTAGTTTCAGTTTCCTGACAAGTGTTCTTGAGAGAAGAAGCATAACAATAGACATAATAAGTAAACTTTACATAAGAGCAGGGTAAAGTACATGTTGATCATTAAATAATACAAGTTTGTATTAAATAATACAAGTTTGACAAATTGTACGCAACATTAAACCAAAGAAAAGAAAATGATTAATCTCTTATTTTCTGAGGAAGAACAAACAAACACAACACAAACAAAAGCACATGAGGACAGAATGGGATGTCAGTGCTGCGTTGATGTGTAAACAGTTTTTAAAAAGACCGTTTCCTGTTCAAAATATGGAAAGAAAGAAGAGGTTTAAATAAATTGCAACAGATGTGCATAGTTACTATTGGAGACACTGGATAAATCTGTAGTTGGAAAAAAGCTATAAAATCACAACAATCTAAAAGGTTTTTATTTGCTTTCTTATGTTACACTGTAACAGCAAAATCACTTTTTGTTTGGGCTGAAGCAGTTGGGGAAATGTAGTGCGACATGTTCAATTCCATTAAGTGATTTCAGAACATCCTCTGCAGAGACTGGAAAAGAGGCACTGCGTGCAAACCTTCAATGAAAAGCTTGAAGTCTGATCCTTGGAGAGGGCCATGTTTTTCTCAACTTTTTCAAATTGGGTTATTATATTACCTACATGCACTGAATATCATATTGTATGAAAGCCAAAAAAAAAAAAAAAAAATTTTAAAAATGTTTTTTCAAATAAATACCAACTGCCCTGTGAGATCAAATTCAACTCCAATGTAAATGGCTTGTTTGGCCAAGTGTTATCCATTCTATATGTGTATATGTGTGTGCGTGTGTGTGTGTTTGTGTGTGTGTGTGTGTGTGTGTGTGTGTGTGTGTTTGTGTGTGAGTGACTCCAGTGGCTTTATATCTGCACTGAGGACCAAAACCACGTGCCCTGCTGGCAGCCAGCCACAAGTGCTGCTAGAAATAACACAAGAAATAAGTGCTTTATGAAACAAACATACACAAGTCTCCCATATTTTTTGGTTACCAGTTTGCTGCCAGCAGCTGCGTCCAATCACCTCAGTTTTTGCACTGTTTCCTTTTACTCCAACACTTTTTAAAAAATCTCTCATAGTAATTTCAGATTGAAAAATATCAGACCTCCCACTCCTCCTGGTGCCACAGAAAGATTTTAGATAGTGACACTGGTTAGTGAGGATGGTTCAAATGTAATGGGTAAACCATGTCAACAAAGGCAAAAAAAAAGGAAAATAAATAAATCTCAGATGGAATGTCACAGTCTCTTTTGTCTTTAACTGTGATATCTTCTTTTCAATCTTAAAGTCTGAAAGAGAAAAATGCAAAGAAACAAACAAAGAAGTACCCATGTGTGTCACACACTAAGACAAACTTTTTCAAAGCTGTCTTTTGCACATGATATGAATGCTATAATAGACTTGGCATGTTTTCCCTATAATCTTGACATAGCAGAGTGGATATGAAAAAAGACATGCAGACATAGCAAATCTGTGGGATCACACAAGGATTATTCCAGTCCTGAGGAGTTCATGTATCATGAGCTAGCTGAACCTTAAAGTCTGACCTGCTGCTTTGGAGAGCACCATTAGGCGTGGCACCACCGTAATCATCTTTGGGCTACATGTAAATTTGTCTATAAATGTACCATTTCTGATTTGGACAAGAAAATACATGTGTCTGTGTGCATGTCAGACTAGACAAACTATAGAAATGGAGCAGATTTTCCCCCAACGGATAATTAATTTCCCCGAATTAAGCTCTCTTTTATGGTATGTTGCCAAGAGGCACAATACAAGTTATTGCTCAATAAATACCGAAGGTTTAATTCCAAGCCAAATGTGTGTCAACACCTAGTGAGGATGTTGGGCTCTTAACTTGTCGAGCAGTTAAACTGAAAGTTACACCAGAAGAAACATGTTGCAATACTCTTTGGAAATTACATTTCATATTTGAAACGATTTAAATCTTTGGGTACTACAAAAAAATTAAACCTTTCACTCTCTTAAATTACCTATCAAAAAAAATCATTTTAACTTAGTCATATAGATGCATCAAAAATATTCAGATTACACTTCTTTGACTCAAGTTTCAAATACAATACATAATTTATGGCTTTATAAGTTAAAACTAAGAAAACGCCTCAATCTACATCGTTTCACCCACAATATACAAGTTAAATTAATTGATTAAAAGCAAATTTACTGTCCATACCACTTAAGGTAACATATCTGTTACTCTCATCACTTGCTACTCAGTGCTTAACTTGCATCTTGATATTGTCGTAATACAAAAACATGCTCTGCAAAAAGCCTTATTGAAATACAAACACTATACAAAAGAGGCAGTCTTTTACAAATATTGTTGAAGCATCCCTTAGCTTGTGGATTATAATAAAACTGAAATAATGTCTCATCCACTTGGGCCTAGTAAACCAAAATTGTCTTTCTCATTATTGCTGTGAGAATGACTCCCTTTGTAGTGCCTTGGTCAAAACACATTCCAGGAAGACTAGTCCGTACAAGTCTGGTATTTTTTTTTTTTTTAATCTCAACCTTAATTTCCAAGCGAAAGGTAGAGATAGGTGATGAGAGCTCAAAAATCCCCTTTTCGATAAAAAAAGGTTTTGTGCTTTCAAACCATGACATCAGTTGACTTCCAATCTCCACCCCCTGGCTGTCTTCAATATGGCCTCCAGACAGCCTCATCCATGCGGCCTCCAGGGTTGAGAACTGTTGGGGAGTTACTGTGGCTCCCGTCGCCGTCCACCCCTCCCTCTGTCTGGCTGGGTAGGTTGGGGTTCACCAAGGAGGTGCCTGTGGAGGCGCTAGTGCAAGGCGGGATCATCCGGGAGGGCGAACGATCCCCGCCGGGAACCATCGAGAACTGGTACGAGCCAGACGAAGCTCCGTAGTAGAGATAGGGCGTGCTGCTGGTCTGAAAGGGTCCGCTCTGGCTCTGAGTGGAGCCTGGGTATGGAGGGGGAAGGTAGGTGTGGTAGTGGGCACTGCCCAGCGACATGGCGGAGGTGACGGGTGGCGTGTAGGTGAAGGTGGCTGGGTAGTGCATCCGAGGGCTGGAGAAACGAGTCTCTGTGAGTGAGGAGAGGCCCGGGAACTGACGCTCAAACTGACCAGGGAATGGGCTCAGGTCGGAAGAACCTGCAGACAAAAACATGCAGGCACACACACACACACACACACACACACACACACACACACACACACACACACACACACACACACACACACACACGCATGCACACAAATACAGCAGATATTAATTTGGAATCCTAAATAATTACACTTTTACAGATCAGTGTGTCAGTTTTGATTATGTAAAAATGTGGCTTTGGACACTTAAACTATTTAGCACTTTGTGTTGTAGAGTAATTGAATTTAACAAATAAGTCCCTTGAGAAATGAAACGGTAGTAAACTTAATTGTACATAATAAGACATTTCAAGCCAGATAAGTACATTAACCAGTTTGGATTGGCTAATGGATTTTGTGGACACAGTTATGAAATAGCATTTATTCATAAATATCGTTATAATCATCGACGTCTGTAATGTTGTTCACTTCGACTCCTGAGTTTTGATAAAGTTAACAAACACATCAGCAAAGTCCCACGCATGCATATACCTTAATATGTTTACACCTCTGCATATTTATATTTCTGTGTGTGTGTTGGCGCATGTTTTTGTGTATCTGTATACCTGTTTATGCATGCAAACACTCCGTCATGCAAACGGAGAGTGTGTGTGTGTGTGTGTGTGTGTGTGTGTGTGTGTGTGTGTGTGTGTGTGTGTGTGAGGGGTGTATGTGTGTGAATACTGTATGCACATAAAAAAGCAGTTGGGATGAATCAGGAGCTGCACATGTGGAAGCACTTTGAGCAGAAACAGTTTCCATGAGATCTATAATGAGGCAGGGCTGAGCTCTGATGTGGCTCCTCTCCTCGCCTCCCATCGGCTCCAGTGTGTGTGTGTATGTGTGCCCGTGTGCGTGCGCGGGAGCGAATGTGCAAGAGAGAGAGAGCTGAGAAGGAGCTCCTCCATCTCACCCTTCGTTCCTCTCTTCACTCTATCCCTTAAAAAATACCCAAAAACCACTAACTGGCTGCGGCGAGCTTCGCGCTGGGCGCAGAGTTTTAGGAGAATAGGAGGTCCTCCCCCTCTCACACTCCCACTCTACAGTCTCCTCTCAGTGGTTTAGTCCAGCCATGGCGCTCTTATCATAAATCACCAGGCGTCTTCCGTGTCACCATGTCTGCTGTGAAAGGACAGGGGGCTGCGTGTTTATGTGCAGGGAGGAATTGTGAATCCCAGTTTGTCGCTAGTGTCAGATAGCATATGCTGCCAATTAAGGCCTTTAAACTTCCTCTTTCCACAAGATTCGTTTGATTCTAATAGAAATAGTAAGTGATTGTGTCTGCTGTAGAGGAGCAGGGTGATCTCAGACATGACCAGCGCTGTTCAATAAACTCCTGACTCCTGCTTTTAACATTTGGACCTATTTTAGAGCTCAAAGGGGCCGTGTGATGATGAGCCAGATCGAACTTTATTAGTTTAAATGAAACCAGAGTGGAACATTGTCTAAATATTTGGAAGGATTTTACAAACTTTGGAGCTTCATTTCCAAATTAGGTGTCTGACTTGACTGATGAACATTTGCAACTGCTTTCTTAGCAATTGTAACATTTCAACAGCAGAGCTGGACTGTGTGACGGTGTGTTTGGATGGTGCAGGATGGTGCAGTGTTTGCATTGGAGCATCCATATCTGCTTCTGCTTGTACTTGTCAGTATGTTCTGTGGCTGGATACTGTTACAGTGCAGCCTGGCAAGGTGTCAACATGATCTCCAGAGATCTGAGAGCCTTAGTCACATCACTTAGGAGGCATTAAGCGCTTGAGGTGTGCAAGCAGGCAAAGGTGGGAGGCGAGGTTTTGACCTGTGTTAATGCGTGTGCGCACGCTCGCACATGCACGTGTGTCACTTTGAGAACAAAGCCTGGTGCTTATTAGATGAAAGCTGAAGGGGAAGACCGAACTAATCAAAGCTGACAAGGCAGCTGGCCGGATTTTAAACCCTTTGTAATGCAGAGTCACACGGCCGTGTCGTGTAATCGTTCACCCTCGCTCGGGGTACACACACAGAGGAGGGTGTAGTATGTTAGCACAAGGAAACAGAAGGAAAAAAAGCAGGGCTGAAAGAAAAAACTCACGTGGCAGTGAGTCAAACAGGTGTACCGGGGAGAAATTTGTCTGGCGGCATCTATTTTTAAAGGAGCTTTCACATTGGGGGAAAAACAGAGACAAATTGGAACACAGATGCTGCCGTTACGGCACACAGACTGGCTAATGCAGTTACCCAGAATGCCTTGTGAGAGTGGCGTATCGCTATAAAGACACTTTATTTGTCATTCACGAGCCTGTTATTATCCCTGGGCCTGTTATTACCCATACTCCTCTGGGATCAAAGGCTTGGAGCGAGGAAAAAAGGAAACAATCGTTTTTTCCTCCACTGTTTAAAAAACGCCATCCAAACCGCTCTCTGGAGAGACAGTCAGACTCTGACAACATGCTTCATTCCTCACGTTCATTTGAGAATGACCTAATAACAGCTTGCTTTGCTGTATTAGTCTCTGGTAAATAGTAGTACATCATTGTTTTTTTTTTTTGTAGTCCACTAATCGTGTCTTTGTTTATGTTTCTGCTTTGTCTGAGTGTGAAAATTGTGTGTGAGTGTCTGTCTTTCTCTCCCCACTTCCCTCCCTCCTTCTATCGCTTAAGAAAATGTATTATCTGGATCTAGAATTCCTAGCAGATTAGGCAGTCATGACAGGACAAAAAATTGTAGTTTCAGACAGTGGCAGAGAAGTAGTTCTACCTGGCAATCGTCTAGGCACGTCACTGATGGCAGGCAGGCCCGTGCCTCGGCTGGAGGAGAGGGGGGTGGTGGAGTGGACTGAGGGGGATGCCATGGGACTCAGGTAGGACGGGTACGTCTGTTCATATGACCAGGGAGGAGAGGACTGGGACTGACGAGGGTCTGATGGGGGGATATTGAGAGAGGGAGGAAAAGGAGGAAGGAGAAAAAGAGCCCAGAAAGACATAGAAAGAGAAAAAACAGACAGGAAAAGAGAGAAAGAATAATTACCAGTGGCCCATCAGCTGGTTCAAATGTTCTAATTTTTTGCTAAACTATGGAGCATATTGACAAAAACATTCACAACAACTGCAGACATTATTAGTGTCTCTGTTTCTCTGTGCTTGTGTTTAGAGGTAAGTATCAGTTGGGCGTGTTATGCAACATCCTCTGTAATGACACATCTAATGTTTACTTTCGAAGAGAAGATCTTCCTGTTTGCCTTATAAAACATTGTGCTTGCAGCTGAGGCACAGAGAGCCTTGCTGGCATGCACCCAGGGCATAAACACACCAGCAGACAACCATGAAAATAACCGTCGCACACACTTTAACATTCTGTCTGTGCGGCAATGAAAGACTGTAGAGCATGAAAGTTGATTGATATCGTATTGTAAGTAAGCTATTTTTATGTGAAACGGTGATATTTGTGAACAAATTTGTGGTGATTTACAGTCTGTAATTCACTGATTCCCAACCAGGGGTAGTTGTAGCTTCTTCTGCAGTTGGGAGGGGCTGTGTGGAATGACTGTAAAGTTGCTCAACCCATTAAAAAAAAGAAAAAAAAATCTAAGTTAATAGAGAAAAAGAGAGAAATAGTTAACTAAAAGTAATGGATAAAAGGTTGAACTACATTAGATAGCTAAATTAATGGAGAAATGGTTAAAAAAAAAAAGGTTAGCTAAAAGTACTAATGGATAAATAGGCTAGCTGAAATACCTAAACATATTGGATAAAAAGTGGAAATAGTTAGCTAAATAAGACAGTTACAATAGTAAAAAAAGTAGTTTTTTTAGAAAAAAGAAAAAAAAAGAAAAAACCAATGGAAAATAGTTAAACGTCCAGCTTCTGCCACTCCAAGTGGTACTAGTAAGTGACCTAACTGACCAAATCTTTCACAGTTCAATTGACGAAAACACTATTATCCAATTTTAAATAATTTATAATGTTAATTAACATCAAGTTTAGAATAAATTCAAAATACATCTAGAACATGGAGGGTGTTGTTGATGCAGGTGTACTTGAGACGGGGCCATGAGAGTACGTCTGACAAAAAAGGTTGGTAACCTCTGCTCGAATCAATAAATAAAAAATAATAAATAATAAATTTAAATCTATAAAATTCAAGATTCAGCTCAGAATATTTACACTTGAGAGGCAGTTTTCTCACGTGGATTTACTATCCAATCCAGTGTATATTACTCTCCACTCACCACCACACTGCTACTCTGTTTAACCATCCCTCAAACGATCCACTAAGTAACACTACAAAGCCGTGCCAGAGAGTAATTAAGAACTAAATGACGACCTGTGAAAGCCTGCAGAAGTGTGGGAGATCAGGTAGCAGCCATCGTGGAAACTCTAGGTTGTAGAGTGATAGAATGGCGGAGTAGAGAAAGACAGGTGAGCTTAGAGGCAATGTAACATATTGTACAGCATGTTCTGCGGTATAATCTGCTGGTCCCATCAGGATGTACCCGTGGCTCCAGTCCGGGTTTAATATTTCACTTTTTCCATACAGTAAATGTTGCTCACTTGGTGACTCAGCTTGTGACTCAGCCTGCTTGCTTATTCAGTGATACCCTTTAGGACATTGTTTAGAAAAATGTGGTGCATATTGTAAATGTACCCCCTTCTTACAGAATTCTTCAACAATGCTATATTTGGATTTTCTTGGCAGTTTGGGTGTAAAATACAATGTGAAAAACATAAAAATGTTCGCTAACCCTTCTTATCCTTGAATGTAAACATAAAATGTAGGCCTGGGCAATCTGTCTGAAATCAATTTTGTCATATTATAAAAAATATTTGTCTGATATTAATTAAAAAATCAGTGGAATCATTCATTTTGATAACTGAATTTTGTAAAATTAATAACACAATGACATCATATCCTAATGACATAATTCTAATGAAAGTCACTATACAATAATATTGAATGATGGCCAGTCTTAATCAAGTGTCTTTCCAATTCTTGGAAGCAGGCCATGAAAGCATTATACTACATACCAAATGAAACACAATAAGGTAGGTAGTAAAGCCTAAAATTATTTTCAGTCTGGATAAAAAGGTTTCATTGTTCAGTACAGAGAAATAAGGTATTAATGTCATTTCACAATATGATACCTCTGACAGATGATATATACTTTGAAATAAACACCTAATACTAACCAACTACAAAGGTTGTGCAGCAAAAAGATTTTGTATTTTAAACGTATTTCAACGACACAAGGCAATACAACCACCGTTGACCACTAACCATGTAATCCCAGAGGTCAGAGGTCAAGATCAAGTACAGAAAAGTAGGCTAATATTACTTTGCTCAGCTGTGCTTCAGGAGGGTGGATGCTTACTGTTATGGTGCTCAAACCCAGTCCTTCCTGGGTGTAAGGTAAAAGCTGATGTTGGGGTGCTCACCTGTTATCTGTGTCTGTCCCTGTGGGTTGAAGGAGTTTCCCGCTGTATTGAGAGTTGGCCGGGGGGCTTGAGTGGGAACGGTGACCCTCACCCTCATCCTCTCAAGCTCACTGAGGCGGTCTGAGAAGAGACCAGTCTTGGGAGGGTCCTCGAGCTTTTGACGATGCCCTGCAGACACACAAAAAGTTTTTCATTGGAACAGAGTTGCACCAGTCACAGAAAGAGATCCAGGCTGTAATAAAAGACAATTTTATTAGATATCAGTGTTTATATTGTCATCACTGCTGAGATGTTGCATGAAAACGTAAGATGTAATTAACTGACAGCGCTTGGCTTTGTATGATAAATGATCTCAATTTGTTTGCCGTTCTCTTGGCATAACAGTTTGTCATTTATCCTGTATAATGTACATTTAATGACTCATTTCTTGTGTGTGCCATGCCTTACTTGGTAAACACAAGTAGTTTGTGCTCCTAAACAAAGAGGAGCTACAGAGGCTTTTGGGAATGGGAATCTACATCCTGTTAATTAACAAAGATTTCTGCAAAAAAGGTGATACAAACCTTGCATGAGAGAGAAAGAGAAAGTTAAGAGAGAGATCTCAAGAGTGAGAAGTTGCATGTATATTATGTTTTAACCTGAGGCTTCTTCCTCAGGTAAACACAAGCTCTCATGCCATTCCCCCATTATCCCCACAGGAGTCGTCTCCTATGCTAAATATATTACACCCATTCTTTTCCTGCATTCCTCTGTTGATAATTTTACACCCTTTATATTCCGGATCCTATTCTAATCAGTCTTTCAGGCTGGTAACTCTATCCTCCTCCAATATACGAAAACAGCACATGCACATTGCAAACACATAGATCGCACAGCCCTGTTGGTCCTGTAGTGGGAACCAAAGCAAAACCTGCCCATAGGCCCAGGTGTAGATTATAGTTTTGCAAAGGTGGGGTAAAAACAGAGGCCTGTGCACACACAGTCCTTGTTAACACTGACATAGGACTGTGTCAGTGCGTCTGTCTGGTCTCGCACTAGTTCCTCTGTAAAGGCAGTAAAGAAAATATCAAACAGAGGAGAGTAGAAACTCCTGCTGTGCTTGGCAGAGCTCCAGCTGGCTCAGGCAAAAACAGCGAGCTACTTCAGAATCCTGCCTAACCTGCCTGGGCTGAGAACAAAGGCCTGGCAGTACACCTATAGCACTGGGTGGGTGTTATGGTGAGATGGGAGAGGAGAGGAGAGGAGACCTTAAGAAAAATCATCCTTTGTGTTACTGAAGCATCATTACAAGGATCAAAGACCACAGAAAACTCCTCAGTGGGGGTCCTTGTGGACTAATTGTCTAATATATGTACTAATAACTCCCCCAGCTGAGGAGCTTTGTTGCATTTCATCTCCAGTTTTCTCTGTTTCTGCATATTTTCTGTCACTTTCACTATCAAATAAATGCAAAATGACTTTAAAAACTGCCTCATCTTCAGCGTAGCATTTTTCCACTACTGCATCTTTGAACAAAATTATTTCAGCCTCAGAAATGCTTTTATAAACCATCTGACTCCTCACAACACATTCATTTATTCTGGAACAACTGTTTGGAATTTTAATACTAAATACTGCTGCTTTGAAATGAGACTTGAGAATGGCAGCAATGAAAAAGAGCCAGTGACAGACCATGATTTTTATTACAGTGACGTTACTGGACTGGCATCATCCAGTTCAAAATAAACAGACAATCTCATCATCAGCTTCTTAACATAGTTGCTTTGGAACGTAGAATAATATCGGCTACTTGAAAACCTCCGCTTATTGAGGACTTTGTAACATAATTCATGTCCATATTTCATTAATAATGTTTCTCCATCATTCCTGCGGATAATTTGTGCCTCTTGCTGGCATTCCTCATCTCCCTGTGCAAGCTGTGCCCAGTCAATCATAGCGTTTCCATTTTCAACAGACTGAATTTCTATTCTAAAAAAGCCTCTGGACACAGTGTGGGCTTTGTGCACAGCCCGTCTCCTAGTGATGGGAATAAATAGCAATGGGAGTCCAAGGGAGATGAGGGGAGACAGAGGGGGACAGACACGAGGGGGGAGCAGGCACATGGAGAGGAAGAGACCCCGATGACCAGTAAATTAAGACCTCTGGATGGGTCTGAGCCGGTCAGAAGACAGACTCTGTGAAGAGTGCTGAGCACAGAGTACAGTAAATGGTAATACAGTTAGAGAGGGTTTGGGATTTTGATATCTTTGAGGAAGATCCCAAAATACAGACAGATATTTACATGTATATTTAAGAAGATGAAGACAATTCTGATCAGCATGACAAGCCAGCTCTCTATTATTGGTAACTTAAATTTTATGTCACAGTTGCAGTAACTCCCAGCTTCCACCCCTGGACTACCATTCTGTCAAGAAATCTATGGATGCAACCCAGTTTAACGGAAACAAATATATTTCTTTCTCTTATAGGAATGCAGCATGTCAACCACCACATTAAGGTCCACTTTACACTCCAAACAGCTAGACCTCAAGTCCATTAGTTTAGCGGGCCCTGACAGTAAATACAGTTTTTCATGAGTTAATTACACCTTTTAGACGACAACTGTTGCCAAACACAAGCCGTCTCAGCTGTTTTATCGGAACCCTAGCAGGGTGGAGGAATGAGCCGGGGGTATTTAAAGGAGCGGGAAAGGCGGATGATTTCACTGCCGTAGGGAAAGTCCCTGAGATTCCCATCATCCCTGTGAAAACAGCGGAGATTTTCGATAGCGCCTGCCACTTCCCTGCCCAGCCAGCGGCCGGAAACATGGACAGATTCAGTCCAGATGTGAGCAACTTACACACACACACACACACACAAAACACACACATAGAAACACACATGCAAGAAAGGACATATGCAAACACACGTCTGCACATTTAATTATGCACATTTGCACACACACATGTTGCTTATACTTTTGCACATACACCCATAGTACAGACTCAGACATGCACACACACACACACACACACACACACACACACACACACACACACACACACACACACACACACACACACACACACACACACACACACACTAAAGAAAGATTAATAATGATTAGATAACACCTCTGTAGTAGTATCTCTAATCACACAGTTGCACACTGATCCTAGAATAGTATTATTTCAGCCGTCCAAGAGACATAACTCTGGATTCAACTTGCCCCTGCTGATCTGATAACAGTTAGTAACAGCAAGTAGGCAAATAGAATATAAGTCCTCTGTAATTAATGGCAGCGTTAGATTAGATCTGAGTCTGAGTACAGAAATCTTTGATGGATGGTTAGCTGTTCCCTCATATGTCCCAGCTGAAAATATTCCTAAAATACCCCAGTTCCCTTAGCTCTGGGATGGCTTGTGTTGGGGTTTTACATGACAAGGGTAACTAGTTCCAAAGGCTAAAAAGTTTACATGAAATGTTCAACATTTTGCAAAATATGCTAATTGTTTTCTTGCCATGTGTTAGATAAGAAGATTAGATAAAAATGAAGCTACTGGGGTAAACAGGGAAACAGCTAGCCTGGCTTTGCCTAAAAGTAATACTAAAAAGTAATGTTTTTTTGTACATATTAAACAAACACAGTGGTAGGCGGATTTTGTTCCCTTTGTATTGAGCCAGGCTAGCTGTTTCCCTGTTTCCAGTCTTTATGCTTACATCTCCTGGCTATAGCTTCGTATTTACCATACAGACATACATCTCTGACAAAGAAGATGTTTCCAAAATGTCGACGTAGTCTTTAAAGAACCTCCTCCCCCCACCAACACATTAAGTTTCAGCTATCGTTGCAGACACATCAGTAGGAAATTCTCCTGCCTGCTGCCTGACTAAGTAACGTGAGGAAAATGCACAGTGCCAGAAAATCCTGAATAAATGGGATAATTTATAAATTTGGTGTCACGTCATGCCCTCTAAGCCCTTCAGTCTGGTTTATGATCACTGGGTGAGCTCAAATGAATGTATCTTTGGGGCTGATTCATAAAAACCTCTATGCTCATGGAGCCTGAGTTAAATCAGCCAGTCTGTGTTTGTGTGTGTATGTATGTGTGTGTCAGTCATCTCACTGTGGAACAGCCAGTAAAGTCGATGAATGAATACACTGGTTCCATATTTCACTTTTTTATTTGGAGCCCTCACAGTGGCCATGTTGTTTTTGTGAGCGGTCAGAAACAATGAATTATTTCAGGTGGCAATCTGAAGCTGGCAGAGCTTGGCTTGGGAGGAAAAGCGCTGAGATAGCCAGACGCCCGTCTACCATGGGGGTCTGGTATAAAGAGAGAGGAGAGAGGAAAAGAGGGGAGAGAAAGAAGAGGGGTAAGAAGAGGATAATAGAAACAGAATTGGAAAAAAAAAGAGAAAAGACAAAAAAGGGAAAAAGAGCGATGAGAAAGGAGGTTTCGGAGATGAGGCAGCAAGAAAAGGAGAGAAGGAGAAAGAGAGAAAGGGGGAGCCAGGCTGTCGTGGAGCGCTGCCAGCCGTCTGTGTGGTCCATGCGTTCCAGCCTGGAGGAAGCAAGCCAGGCAAGGGAAGGGCACACACACACACACACTTATGTACACACACAGATATACACAACAATTCCCAAAGGCAATACATTTATTGAAAGCAAAAACACTATATACACACTTGTATAATATTGTCTATAGTTTGAAGAGCACTCACACACACAGAAACACGCACACCCACACAGTTTGGCGTGTGTGTGGTTTTCAGACAGGGTCCCTCTGCACCTCTCTGCTCGCATTAAAGTGTTTTGATTCAGAACAGGGGAGAACAAATCCCTCAGAGATGTTTTTTGTTGCAGCTCAGAGCCAACCAACTCTGTACCCTCTTTCCCAATCTTTACCTCTTTTTTTAATTCACTTTCTGCCTCCCTTTCTCGCTCTTTATTCATCTATCTTTCTCTCTGTCTCTCCCTCCCACTGAATGATTTTGTGTTTTGCGCTGTAGAGGCCTTGGCACTTCTTCAAGGAACTTCATGAGACATTCAACTGACTGACTGCCTCTGGAAAAGCCTGAAGTCTTTTTTTCTCTTCTCTCTTTTTCCCCTCCTCCCTCCCTCTTTTCATTCCTTCTCCTCCTGATGTTTGGGTGAGTTTTATTTGTCCGGATCCCATTGTTAAAAGCTGCTTCGAGTAAAGCAGCAGCAGATAGGTTTAATTACCTGGATCCTATACAAAAGTATATTCTATTTTTTGGACAGGTTGCTTGAGACAGTCAATGACAACTCATGGACATCCAAAGACATAAAATGGCCTTATATTTCTGGACCTAATTCAAGGAAAAGAAATGATTGCTGGCTGAAATCATCTAAAATATTGTGGTACAATGTAATTAGAATCTGTGAGGATCTCAGCGTTTAGCACTGAGCATAAACGGCTGTTGTAAGACACAAAGCCCAGGCCTTACAGCAGGTAATAGTACCCTACAAGTGCATGTAATGGCACATGAATTTGATGGCAATGTTTGGAGGCCTTTTGGTGTTGTCATGACATATGTGTTAAGGGAGGCTCAAACTGTTTCCAGCGTAGCAGTACTGAAGATGGCGGACTTGTAATAGAGTGTAGCCTAGCAATGACTCCAATAAGGTTGTTTAGGTGTGTGGGTGTTTGTCTGAGTGCATGCAGTGGAAACATGCACCATACTCTACTGCCCATCTCACTTGTTGTGTGCCACAAGGCTCCGTATTGGGCCCACTATTGTTTTACATGCTTCCTCTTGGGGACATTGCTGTCAGATATATCATTAATCCATTAAAAAACACCGTCCCTCCCATGGGACGCTTTGGCCTCGGTATGATTCAGATGTTAATTAAGTGTCCTTTTCTGGGGGTAAGTTTCTTTTTTATGCAGACGACCCCCAACTGTATGTATCAATAACACCTGGCAATAACAGAAGTCATGTCACTCTCATTAACTTCCTTGATGAGATTAAGCACTGGATGCCAACAATTTTTATTCAGCATAACCAGAGATGATTTTATTTGGTCTTCTAAACTTCACTCAGCCCATCTTTAAAAAACCTTGGCAGTCCCTCAATATATGTTACAAACGTGTCTAGAAATCTGAGAGTCCTCTGTTTTGATGCTAAAATCAAGAGGGTTGTATGCTCCTCCTTTCTTCACTCAAATATCTTCACTTAATATCCAAAATCAGATCTTTTCTGTCTTCTACTGACCTGGAGAAAATTTGTCCACTGCTGTTATTTCATCCTGTTAGAACTCATTTAACTCAGTTTCTCTCGATTGTAGCCTGTCCAAAATGTGGCAGTAATGCTTTAAAAAAAATTATAGGGAAGTGTGATCACATCACCCCTATCTTAGCTTCCATTCACTTCCAGTTAATTTCAGAATTGATTTAAAAATTGTACTAATTACATTCAAGGTTAAATTAGGTCTAGCCCCAAAAATACATCTGTCAACTCCTAACCCCTTGTGAGCTTGACCACAGCCTGATGTCCTCTGGAAAGGGTCTGTTCCAAGTGCCAGGTTAGTAACTAGAGGTGATAGAGCCTGCTTTGTGGGCTCCACAGCCATGAAATTGCTTGCCTAAGCAACTTAAGCTTATGTCTTATGTCAAATCACTTTGCATTCATTTTCATATTCAAATTTCACATTTCAAATTTGCAATGAGCCACTTTTTTTTTCTAGTGTGATTTTTCATTTAATTTTCCCCTTTGTCTCTATATTAGTGTATTTTATCTTTATTATATTTATGCACATATGTGCACATGTGCAGTTACTATTATTATTAAAGCTATTATTGTGAATGTACAGGGATGGAGATCTGCATAAGATAGTATTGTGGGTATGTGTGTGTCTGTGAGTGTGAGTATGTGTATGTCGCAGGAAGAGTTTGGCTTGGCAGACAGGTCTCCTGAACCACTAATATTGTCTGCAGGCCTGTAAGGAACCAGGGCTTCTTCACCAGACTTGTTAACACCCTGACCAAAACCGAACCAAAACACGACCCCCTCCCCAAGCCCAGAACCCCCCAGACCCAGCAGCTTCAAAAACCAGAGAGCAGAGACGTGCCTGACTGCTAACCTCCACCACAGACACATAACACACACACATCACCACATTCAGTTATGCACAATAACCACTGCAATATGCCTCGGCAAGACACAGTATGTGTGACGCCACAATGGTTTTTGTCACCTCCTATGTTTGTCTGTCATCAATTATCTATAATGAGAACAGTGGGTTTGGACAGAAAGCCTTGTATATTGTGTTATTACGGCTCAGCTATTATCACTCAGGAAGTTTGTCTCAGCTGGCTGCAGCCACCGTCAGGAGCAGCTGAAAGGAGACAGAACCACCTATAAAAGCATATTGGTTTAAACAGCCACTCCCTGTCTATTAGCTCAAAATGACATTTAATGAGGCCTATTAGCTCTGCTCAAAATCTGCACTGTGGCTACACTAGACACTAGACTAATGACACCAATAACACACACTCTCTCTCTAAAACATGTCATGTGGGTGCACACTTGCAGAAACAGGCGCTAGAGGACAGACATACATTCATCTGCAATCATATCTACATGAGCAAACAGACACGCATATGTGTGTCTTCATGCCTATACGCATGAACACACACAGACACATACATGTACAAACACTCTTGCTGAGTTGTTGGTACAGTGGCAAACCACAGGGTAACCAAGAGCTGTCAAGCGATTAAGCACAATGCGAGCCACAGAAACCGAGTTAGCCTCCTGCTACTAACACAGTGGCCAGATGGACCTGACTAACCACTTACCATACTCACATACACACATACACACACACTATAATCCTCTGAGGAAAATCACACGAAAGATCTTTAAACTAGGCCTCACTGATATTCGTCACTCTAACCACCAAATTAATTAGCTAAAGCTCAGCACCACAGTTCAGAGATATGAGCCCCCTTCATTCATGGGTGGTCCTGCTTTATCCCCCCTCTGATATTAGATGAGGAACCGCTGGGGAAATGTCATCCCTGGGGAAGACTCATATGGCTACCATAAGGCTTATCAAACATGCCGACGCAAAATGTCCTTCCTGAATGAGACACCCACAACCAGGAAAGCAAAAAACTGCCAAAAACACCAGGAAAAGTGTAAAAATTCAATAAAAGCATAGAGAATGGTTATTAATTTTAGCTTTTCAGACCAGTCTCCAGCCCATGTTGAAATCTAGTGTTATTGTCAGCTAATTTTCCGTAAACAACGCAATGTTTTTACAGAGCAGGGCCACAGTGTGCCAGTGTATATCAACTTTAAGACAGCCTACTGTTCTTTCTCTGTGTTGACCGCTCCCTTTAGGGGCCGAGTGTACCACAGGCCTCCTAATTATTCACTCGTTTAACACAAAATAGAGCTGTAATGGCTGACAAAGCCCCCCATGTGTCAATGAAGCATTCACAGATAGAATCACAGTTTTTGAGACAGCCGGTGCTCTCAGCTCTAAAGTCTCCGTGCTGAAACCCAGAGGAGGGGAGGTGCGGTTTAGAGGGCACATGTGTGTTTTGCCACCCTCCGACCTCAGCTTAATGACCCCTGAGAGAGACGTGTTCTGGCTGTAGTTTCTGGGTAAATTACACTGGTGCTGCAATTCTGACCACTTAACAGCAAAATAAAGAAGTTCAGGGGTTACGTATGATGACATAGGCTTTATTGCTTAAATTACTGTCGTGAGACTGTAGTTAGAACATGCAAACTTTAACTTTGAAGCTTTCTCTCAGACCACAAATTGTGCAAATACAAGGGAAGAACAACGGATGAAAGCGTAAAGTCCCTTCCCCTAACCTGACGTCAGGTAGTACTGCCTTTGTCTAGTTCAGCATCTCAGTCTCCCTTCACATATTCCCACACCTCCATTGAGGCTTGTTGGACCTCAACTTTGGCCTGCAACTTTGTTGAGACCAAACTTTGGCTTTTCTAAACAAATTCTGCTCCAACTCCCATCTGCTTGCCACCAAATAACAGGACTTGTTTGAAAGTCATCTGACGAGGGACAGCAGATGCACAGGAAATGCTTTTGATCAAACAAGATGGCTCGAGAGCAAGGAGGGATGGAGGGGAAAAGTGGGCGTGATTGTGAGTACATGTGCGTTTGAGGACAAGCATGTGCCTTTGTTTCAGGGTGCGTGTTGATGAGCGCTGAATGTCGATTGTGTGAGCCATTTTTTGGCACCAAGGGTAGGGTTCTTACAACAGAGACGAATGGTGGTACTAATCCTACTGTCTCCCGGCTCCTCTGTGTCTCTGTGTGTCCTGGTGCCATATGTGATGGGGCGGTGGGCGGGTATGATGAATATGGGGTTTTTTTTGTTTTTTTTGTTGTTTTTTTTTTTTATGAATAGGGAAGAGGGTTGGAGAAACAGCTGCATGCCAGACCAGTTGGCACTGATGGCTATAGTAAAGTTTTTTTTCCTCCTCAGTTGTTTTTATATGGTCCATTAAAATGAGCTGATGCTAGCACTCTGCTACCCAGTGTACCCTTTCAGGAATATTCTGCCTCACTTTTTATTTTTCTTCTTTCTCTCAAACCGTTAAATGGGAGGCTGAGCTGGTTTTTCACAGGTAAACCTAATTAAAAGCCAGCTGATTGCGAATTAACACAATCAGTGTCTTTGTTAATTAACTTTATTAATCTGTCACCATTTTAGCTGGGCATTTGTTGCCATTGGCTAGCTACACAGTCAGCCACACTGACAGCACAGTTAAAGGTCTAGGAGTACAGCTCAGTCTGTACAAACAGTTGTATAATGTCTTCTGTGGCTCTTTCTAAAATTTGAAAGGAATTACCCTGATGATGTCATCAGGGTATTTCTCGGCTTGGGCTGGAGACTTAAAATTTGAGCCTGCATTACAATATGGAGGTGTGGGGTTTGATTGAAGGAGGCATTTAAGAGGCATCTGGGGTCTAATGAAAGATATTATTTTGGTGCATTATGGGAAATGTAGGATCCAGTGTTTCTGGAGCTTGACCCATATTAGGGACTAAAAATAAGCATATCTTGACTTCTACTGCTTTGATATTAACTGTTAATTTTTTAGCCTGTCTCTCTTGAGTCCCCAAATTTTATGGAAGTTCACTGATGTAACCCTTTAAAGGCATATGAAAATAAGCAAAATGTTGCATGCATGTTCCCATACTGTATGTGTGTGCATTTGTACTCACTTCTGGGCTCACGTGGTCCATCCACAGTGACCTTTATGGCTCGGTGGTAAGTGGCCACTTGTGGTGGGTTGGTGAATACTGTGATTGTCAGCGTGAAGCTCTTGCCTGTGGTGACATCAAACAACATCAAATGACATACCATCTGCAGAGACAATGACCAGCATTCATCGCTAAACCATCCCTAAGTCACAAGTGTGGTTGTGATCACATAATGGCCAATACAAACTGGGAAAAATCGACTTTAAGAGGATTAACGACAGACAACATTGGCTGTTTGAGAGGGTCTATTTAGGTTCTTTGGCAAAGCCTAAATGGAAGATTGACTGCAGGAGCCAGTATCTTGTTATCCAGACTTTCTCCCTGTCTAATGCAGTGTGAGTGGGCGAGAGGCATTTTAATAGTCACTTCCTTTCTCGATAATCCCCAGCAGTTGCTGCCTTGGGGTTGAGTGTGTGTCTGTGCAAGTGTGTATGTTCCTATGTGCATACACGAGGAATGCTATGAATCAGAGCACAACAGCCAAGTCAGCAGCAGCACTAACGTCTGAGGTATGCAGGCGCATCATGTGACCATGACTGCATGCACAAAACAGGAAGTGGGGGCAGGTAGCTGCAGCAACTCATTGAAGCAGCTGTCCATTCAGTGTCAGCCATCTACCTGTGCGTGTCGTCCCCTCTTCCGTTGCACACTGTAGCTCACTATAAACATACCTTACAAAGCAGCGATAAGATGATTCAGGGGAGATAGCAGATCCCAGATGCAACAGGTGCCCCACACACCTGGTTTGAGGCGCATGTGGGTGAAGCAGAGCTAGTGATCTACGATAAAAGTGGGACACCAAGTGCGTCACCTTCCTGCGCTCCCTGCCATCATTGCTGCTGCCATCTACTACCTGCGATCTAATTTGGGCTTAGTGTCAAGCAAGCCTGTAGACTACTAGTAAGTCCAATGACGTTATCAACAGTATCCGATTACTCTCTGTTACCTGTCCTATCCATCCATGCTTTCGTCATACAGTGGAACAATTTTATGCCCTGTAACTATCAATCCTTTTCCATCTCTGTTGGCTCTTCCCACCTCTCTACACAGATCTTTTAGCTATCTATCTACATCCTATAAGTTCGCTCTGCTTGGACTTATCTCTGTCATTGCTGGGTATTTGTTTCAGACACCTTGTAGCCTGATCTCTCTTGGTTTCTATGTCACTTCCTGTGACTAGATTCTGTGTCACAGTGAAGGGACGCACACAAGGTCCCTGTTTCAACAGGTCCAACCACCATGCCTCCTCTCATCTCTATACTTTGTCACACCCTCCTAACTGCCACTGATTCCTGCCTTTTTTGCAACTACAACAGTGAAGGAAACTGAAAAGAAAAGTCACTGGTAGTGCTGCTGACAGCTCTTATCACCACCAACTTATCATAGATGACAACTTTCTGTGAGACTCTAAGAAAATATTTCCAGAAAAGTTTGGAGAGGGTGAAAAGAGGGTGTGAGGACATCCTCAGTGCCAAGTTTCAAATCATAAATAAGATGATTTAGTAACAAGATGGCAAATTATGCAAAGAGTTGCTTTAGTGATGCCAAATATTCAGGGAATGCCTTTTGACCCAATAGCAGTCTGCCTCTGCCTCGCTACCTAACAGCCTGAGTATATGTGCAGCGAGTGATCAGTTATAGGGCTGCAGCACCACCCAACATGTTTATAAGCCTGACCTGAGCTTGGTCATTTCAGGTGAACATTAAGGAAAGTATGAAAAAAAAGACTTGTTCGTTGTTATCAGATCAGCACTTTCTTATGCAGCTGATGCTGGACTGATGCACATCCCATCATTGTCCAAAGCTTTTTTTCTTAAACTAAAGGGCAAAGATCACAAGTAGGAGATGGTGGCTTTTACAAGGCTTGTCTGTCTCACCTGGGTTAAAAGATTAAAAATAAATAAATAAAGGACCCTCATTTTAAAGCAAAGAGAGAAGCAGCAACATGATTCACCACTCAGACTTTAGGAGAGGGGCGGTGGGATTTGAGCCCGGAGTTAGAGACATCATTATGTGGTTGCCACGTAGGGAATGTGACCACTAATCCACCCCACTGAACCTAATAGCCCCTTCTGAGTAGTAGTAGTGTACAGGGAAAGGAGCACAGAATGTTTCAGGCCTCACCTCTTCCACTGCGGCCCACAAAGCGAAGGTCGTTGAAACGTGCTACCTGGTTCTTCATCACACCTGAGGCATTCCGCAGCTCGGCAGAGTAGTTCTCATCATTCCCTGCCATTACTGTGACAACAGTCCCGTCAGGTATGTCTCCAAGGGCAACCACCTGTCAGGCAGCATGAAGGTCAGGGCAGAAATTTGGAACTATTTTGATCAATGTTCTGGCAGAATACCCCTGTCCAATGGCCAAAAACTGATAAAATACTACCTTCCTCCACAATATGCTACAACATATTCTCTATCTCTGTCCATGGTTAAAGAAAATAAGAAAAATTATTATAGAAGAAAATTTAATAAAAAAATTCTTTCAGTTTAAAAGCCAAAAGCTGAATGAAATCAAACATCAGTTTTATTCTCAGTTTCACTCATAAAAGCATTCATCTAGCTAATGTGACAGACTAGTTTTACATCATGCCATCCTCCACCAAATGATGTTGATAAATTGATTTAATTTCATTCTCCTGAAGCAGTCTGATATCATGATAAATGTGATTATGTGAATCGCTTGTCAAATGCTTAATGCTTTCAAAGTCTTAAAAAAAAATCAGTGATGCCTCGTGTTATCATTTAGATTCCTGGATGCAGATAAAAGAGCATGAGTAGGCCTAAAGAGCAGAAATAATTACAGAGCTGTAGTAATTGGAATGGTTAAATAGCACATATATTTTAAAAAGTGTCACATTTGATTTGGAGCTAGACTACAGCTACAAATTTCCACTCTGGTGTGTCTTTGATCCATCCTTTAAATAATGTCTGTCAAGTAATTCATAGTGCCTTTCCTGTAAAATATATAAATAATTACTTTGCCTCATCTTAAAATATATCTTTTTCTATCTTTGATTTTCTTTTCATTAAAAGTTAAGTTAAACAAAACATGCGAAGACTAAAAGCAATAATTTAGTATAATCATTAAAATACTTTCGGTTACAGTAGACCATATGTGGTTGTAACTGTTATATATTTTAAAAATATTTTTTAACATATTTAATTGCCTAATGTAGAAAATTGTAATTAATCATCATGAAAACCAAGTTTTGTTTGTGGCATTATTATTATTCACTGCTTGGGAGGGTTTTTTTTTTTTTAAATGACCACAATATTATAGTTCACTGTATTAACTGATTATTGGCAATAAAAAAAAAAGTTTTTGTTTGTATACAAAATGTGAAAAGAGAATAAGAACATGCTCCATTCTTTTAGATATAGACACATTTAACGAAACCTTTAACATTTTTTCTGGCCTTTTATACATCACCTTTCTTTTATGCTTTTTCATTTTAAAATGCATTTTCTGCACATATTTTGTTTGTGAATAAACATTAAAACTCCCAAATCACATTGCAGCTTAACCGGTTATTTTGATAACTTTCTATTTAAAATTTGAAATAACAACATACAACAATATGTTTTTCCGAAACAGTGATAAATGCAAGGGATAAAAAGTCTAATGGAACACGAGTCGAGAGGATAAACAACAAAATCCGAAATTCAAGTTGCATAGAGATTGAGTCTTTACAGAACAATCCTGCATTCGCTCTTTATTAAATCATTTGGCTCATTTTAGTGGTTGCTTCACTTCCACTGAATACGATTCACACTGTTTACCCACCTTTTAATATACCCACACATAACTGAGCCGGGACTCACCTTAAAGGCGACAGGCAGCGTCTTGTTGCACCGCCAATGGGAGGGCAGGACCGAGCAGAGAAAGTTGGGGCTGTCGGTCCGGACCAGCTCGGCCGGGTGGTCGGCGATGATCTCGGCCATGCTGCGGTTTTCGTGGGGGCGCAGCCTTGGCACCGCCGCCGCTGCGTCCGGCTGGCCGGCTGGAGAGCTCACATCGTTCATCTTCCCTGGGACCGGCTGGAGGCTATTGGACGGCGGACTGAACCTCCGACTGGCGCTGGGATCTACGGGAATTCGCATCACAACAGCGTGGATTATCAGAAAGTGCACCAAAGGCTCTCCAGCTCCTCTCTTTCTTTCTCTCTCTCAAACACTCAGGGAGAAACTCTGAGTTTGCGCCGCTGCTTGCTGAACCTCAGCGTGTCTGCCAATGGAAAATGGGACTTGGTGAGCGAACACCGCGTTTCAAAACCCTCTCCACTACAAACTTTAGTGGGCGCTTTCAGACGACATAAAATATACTTCCCCGGCAAGAAAAACAACCCTTGAAAACTTGATGATGTTTTAAATGACAAGTTCTTTTTTTTCAGACTTCTCGGAGGAAGCGTCCGTGCGCCATAACACAGGCGTAGTTGATCATGTGTGGATATAAATAACATCAAATAAATTTCCGAGCGCGTAATAGGCTATAGAGTTACAAAAAAAAAAAAAAAAAGCAGGTCTAAAATGAACAGCCGACCCAGATGCTCAAAAAAGTTTTTGTCTGTCTTCCTAGAGTGAAAAGTCAAAGCGCTGCTCCAGGTGCGTCTTTGTGCCAAACTGAAAGGCTCTCTGAAAGCCCGCAGGCTATGTACACACAAAAAAAGTTTTCAAAGTCAAAGGGATAAGCTTTGACAATACTTAACAGAGCTATTTATAACCCCGTGACGCCTGCAAATTGCACATATTTTTCCTTAAAGTCTCTCTGCCGAGCAGCAGGTTTTGTGTATAGGGTTAAAACGGTTGATGAATCAGGGGGAAAAAAATCATCGCCGTTGAGATGAAGGAGGCGGAAAAACGAATCTCGTTTTTGGAGCCGCAAATGTGGTTAGTGTTTGGAGGCCGGGGTTTCCCGTGCTCAGGCTTTTTGTGGTTTATATAGCTCAAGCGCCCGGCAATTATTGCACTGATGTGACTCCAACACGTGGTGTCTGGAGTCAGATCCATTCCCTTCACCATAATCTATCACGCCTATATAGACGACCGGACAGGTCTGAGTGTAACGTCTATACCTGAATCAAACACACATGGGGCTACGTTTCACCTCTTTTATCTTTATCGTTATTCACAGTTAAGAGCTTAACAGAGCCCGCTGTACGTACCGACATGTTACCGCTCTCTTGGGCTGTCCGCGCGCTCCTAACTCTGGAGGTGCTCATTTCCAGTCGGCGTGCACGCATCAGTCCATCAGTCCGTGTTGTGTTACCACCACGTCCTGACAGTATGCGGCTCACAAGAGCGTTCAGAGAGCCGAGCCCGGCTGAGAAGTGAATTACACTCCGTAAGGTAGGAGTGAGTGAGTCACCGGAGAGCGGTGAGTCAGGTAGAGGCGCAGGAGTAGAGTTTCACTCGGTCGCAGGGGAGAGCTGTTGTGCAGGTGTACAGGTATTCTACTTTAACAGTGTTCATCAACCACTGGGGCCGTTTCTTGTTAACCGCCGGCGCTTTTGAAAAAGTCAATTATGTAAAATCCTGTTTCACAATCTGTTGTGGCTCATACAGCTTGTTAAAATTATTACATAGGTACAATTTCATTAGTTAAAGGTAAACCCAATCTTACAGAGCCAAAAGATGAGCCCCTAGATCGTTTCCAAAGTGCCTATTAAGTAGCCTACATTTACTCACGTATTGCATTCAGGTACAAATTTCAGGTACTTGATCTTTACCTAGGTATTTCCATTCAATGCTACTTTATACTTCTATTCCACTAAAAGCCTAGAAGGAAATAATGTATTTATTTTTTTTACTGCACAACATGCATATGACAGCTTTAGTTACTTTGCAGATTAAGATTTAACATATGAAACATATGTTGAGCTTATAAAATATCATATATTATTATATATTAAACTATCCAACAGTGTATAAAATAGTTAACATTAGCTCCAGCTCGACCAACTACAACAATAAAATGCTATTTTCACATTAGTGCACCAGTAATAATGATTCAGTAGTATAATAATATAAAATTCACAGGGACCATGTTTCTACATTATGAGTACTTTTACTTGCAATACTTTAAGTACATTTTGCTGATAACACTTGTGCACTTTTTTGGAATATTTTCAATGCAGGACGTTTACCTGTAACGTGGAATTGCTACTTTTATTTAAATAAAGCATCTAAATACTTCATCAACCACTCCAAAATAAACGATGCAAAATATTTTTCTTGCAAACTGAACATTTTTCAAAGCAAGGGAAAAACAAACAAAAAAATCCCCGAATTTGATAAAAACCTATTTTTTAAAAAGCATTGATGGCAGCTTTAGACTCCTTTCATAATAACACCTTTCTAACATGAGTGAAAAATCATTTCAAATAAAAAAAGAAAACTATTTTATGCTTTGATTTTAGCGCTGAAATATCTAATATTCAGAGTGGATGCTGCTCTGAAGGCAGTCATGGAGAAGGCCTTCTTCGCCTGTCCCTCCTGTGTCTACTGTAGAGGGCATCATCTACCCTCCTTGAGCTCTCTGAGAAACTCCAATATCTCAGCTGACTCTCATCACCCACCCCACCCTCTGTCCTGATTATCCATCAGTCTCCCGATGAGTGTTTCTGAGTGCCACATCACACAACAGCATGTGTATTGCTACTCTGTGTTCCTTTTCCGTTGCCCCTAAACTGGCTTTTATTGCTGAGTCTTTAAGACACAGGCCTTTGATAGTCTGGGTCTATTTCAAAATAAAAGGGACTACTGGGAGACAAAGCTGTCTGGTTATTTGGATCCTGTTAGGGATTTTTCAGCTTATTTTTGTGCTATAAAGCTGGATATAGCATGATACTTTTTACGATAAGATTTCTGTGTAGAGACAAAAAACGTTTACTCGCAGTATTACAGCCGGAGGGCTTGAAATAACTTGACTTCTTCTGTTTCATAAGTATGTATGTACGTGGGCATAAACTTGCATACATGTCTGTTAGCATATGTCTGTATATGTGTGTCTGTGTGTGTGTGTGTGTGTGTGTGTGTGTGTGTGTGTGTGAGGATGTGGGAGGGATATATATAAAGTCTGAAAGCACTGACACGCATCTGGCACCTCGTCATGTGGATGGGGAGGTGGGGGGGGATTGAGTTACACTTCCCCTCTGTGTGCCCCAAACACCAGAAATATGGTTCACATTGTCCAACATTCTCAAAGATCAACTAACAACTCATGGATGAATAAATGTGAATAGTAGTAATTAAATCTGTAATAGTGATAAACATGGCCTTGCAGGAACCGTGAAGCCAGTTATTCCAACAGAGTTAAGTTTCAGCTCCGATAATATAATTTTTTCAGTGCTCAGTACATTTGGAGTAATGTGGAAAACATCCTTAATGTTGTAGTGGAATCTAATCTAGGAAATGTTAGGGATGAAATAATAACTCGAGTCAATTTCATACAATCAATTTAGTCAGCCTAATTACTGCAAATGCATATGTTTGAAATTGTTTTTTTTTTTCAGATTTGAAATTAAATTTAATTTTGTAACTGTTTATTTGTATGGGTTATGAAAAAAAGACAAATCAATAGATACATTATGTAAAAATTACATCCCCAGTCAACTTACAACTTACAACTTACTTACTTTTCTAAGCCCAACTAATCAGTCTTTTTTTGCACTCTGTTATTGTCCCATCAGAGGCAGCACCAGGAAGAACCTTTTGATTTTCCCTTCCCAGGCCCCAAACGCTCCCACTCCCACCCCAGTGTAGTCGTGACTTAGACCCTGACAAGCCCCGCTCATCAAAGAGTGTTTGTCCCATCTGACTCCGCTTTGCCCCCCCCCCCCGCTATACGTCCAGCATCTGTCTTCCAGCTCCCTAAAGGATACGGCCTGTATTCATACAGTAGGGCCTGTTGCCTGGCTCCCTGTCATCCAGAGGTGTAGGGCGACTTCTGAGTTTAAAATCTGCCGTTTGATGTCCTGAAGATGTGAGGGAGACAGTGGCGAAGGCGTTAATGTGCCAGAATATGCTGTTCAATCAAAAAATACCGCTTCCTCCGCTTCAGTGTCCTGGATTTAACCCAGCCAAAAATCTACTTTTGATTAAAATTATATGCTGGAACCTCCGTGCAGTATTGGACTTTTAGGATATTTGACCAATCCTGCTCAGCATTAACAGACGTAATATTATTTAGTAATGAATCTAGCGTAAAGCTGTTCATTCAGTGTGGCTGCTGCTGGCCTGGTGCACAGCTGGATCATCTCTCTCAGCTCTGGTATTATTCATCTACTGTGTTACACTGGCTTGGAGTCATTGCACAGTAGGCGAAGTCACTAACAGTGAAGAACCACAGTATACCACATTGAGCAGGATGTGCATTTTATGATTTACGGTAATATTGTATTTCTGCTGCTCAGTTTCAATTATTTGTTTTCAATAAAAATCAAACTCAGCTGACACTCTGACTAATTTTCCTGTCGAGATATCAAGCGTGTATTAAAAGTTTCTGTTCTCATTCCCACTTGGAATTACAAAGACTGTGTGAACCGCTAATGTGTACAAACACACACACACACACACACACACACACACAAACACACACACGCACACACACACAAACACAAACACACACACACACACACACACACACACACACACACACACACACACACACACACACACACACACACACACTGTCTATAATGTTGTCAGCAAACTAACCATGCAGAATCTCTCTGTCAACTTCTTTACATCTCTCTTTCTCTTTGACATTCACAGAAACACACATGTAAAGGCCCTTTTATATTCACTATTAACAACATCTCATTAGAACACAGAACGCAGAACACATAGCTCATTGTTGATGCTATAAAGTACATATAAGCAGGACACACCCAAGTGTATGGGATCATCCACATGAACGCACTTTAACTTCTACAGAAAAAATAATAAAAACAGATCATGAGAAACATTACTGGTTCTCCATACCACTTTCCTCTTTCCTTCTCTTTTTCACAAGCGCATAATCTCATCATTCAAGAGGAAAAGTACAGCTGCTTAAGGCTCAGGATTAAGGCTCCATTTCACAGTGGTGCATTTTTCAAGACACTTAATTATAGCTTTCTAGAGAAGGGCTGTGACGAGGCCCAGGCTTTTTCAGCTCTAACTGGATGTTTCCATGTTTGGCAGGCCACCAGCCAACCAGCTTGTCAGCGAACCAATCAGCAAGCCCACCAGGCCAGGCAGCAAACTCGCCAAATAACCGTCCACTAGTCAGTCAACCAAACCAACCAAGAGAACAGACGTGCAGCTGCAAATCTACCCTGCAGGTCAGTTGGATTGAGTTCGGTTGTTAGCCAGCCAACTGGGCATGTCAATTAGTGAACCAGCCATTAAGCTGAGGATGACGATAGGCAGAAACTTTACTCCTCGTGACCTCATTGACACAACCTCACCAACATCCACATGCACACAGTGATCCCAGATCACAGCTAAGCCCTTTATGACTGTTTGTCACCGAACCTGTGACATCACCATGAACTGTTAGGATGAGGACGGCACGTAATGTGGTGTGTCTGTGTGTGTGTCCCAGAGCAACCATTTCCACAGATGCTTGTCCAAGTTTTGTATTAGACTTTGAGAGACCTGGAGTGGCTGTGCCTATAGAGTTTAATGTATTTATGTTGCAGTATTGAGAAATACAGAAAAAGAGTTTGTCTGATATTTCACTCTGTTCCTGAAATGGCAGAGAGCAGCATGGAAAGAGATGGAGACATGGAGGGGGCGGCTGCTCACTGCTTGTGGCAGGAGGGTAGAGAGGGAGGGAGGGAGAGAGGAGGGGTATAAAGACAATTTCCTCTCTGCTCTTATTCCTTTGACTGTCTGCCGCCTACCGCCTTCATGGAGGTCCCTAATTGAGATCACTTGTACTTAAAAATAGGAACAAAAAAGGAACTTCTGTGGGCTGAGAGATGGAGAGGAGAAAATAAAGCAGTAATATGTGATGAAGGCTGCCATTAAAGAGTCCCAATGATAGATCTGAGTGACTGGGGCAGAGAGCTGAGTACTCTTTCTGTGTCTGCGAGGGAGCCTTCAGATGTTGACGTGTCATACACCACCTGCTGTCATAGCCCTAAAAATGTGCATGCGTAAGAGAGTATTTGTAGATTGTGTGTGTGTGTGTGTGTGTGTGTGTGTGTGTGTGTGTGTGTGTGTGTGTGTGTGTGTGTGTGTGTGTGTGTGTGTGTGTGTGTGTGTGTGTGTGTTTGTGTTTGTGTGTGTGTTGGTGGGTGGTTGTGTGACTCTTTGATGCGGAAGGGTGACAGCGCCTGGGGCTGTGGCCCAAAACATGCCAAAAAGGGGGAGTTCAATTTTTCCACTTTTTTTTGCAACTGTGTGTGTATTTTATAGTTTTTCTTTACATAGCTGCAACAAAATATCTTTACAGTATTAGGCATATTTGGCTGCCCCAGTCTGTGCAGCCTTTGTGTCATTAGCTATGCTATTATTGGTCCTTCACTTTAATTTAAGCCTTCCACCATTCAAACCCTCCCTGGAGCAGCCTTTCCCAGACTTGGTCCCAGTGTCCCTAAGGCGTGCTGGTTTTCCCTTCAAAACATCTATCACTCAATCAGGTCTGATTGTGCTATTAATCAAACAATGATCCCCTTCCTTGGAGACTAGTTTGAAGGATTGGCTTGAAGGAAACACAGCTTATCCAAGAGTGGTACCGGACCACGGCTGGGAACAGGAACCCTGTAAAGAGCGTTTTTCTTGGACTGAGACCCTCTGTAGGTGCTAAAGACAATACAGACACTTGGGCTAGGCCAACATTCCACTTTACACTTTTCCCTTCCTCTGTGTATTTCACTGGTCTACTTCCCCTCTGCAAACTAGCCGGCTAGTATCAAAATATTTATAGTACATCTGCAAGACATGCTGTTCTCATGTATCCAGGACCGTTAAGCCCTGTGTTCATTATGTGAGGTAAAACTAATACCAGATTTATAGGGGGAGATTTCGCTCTGTTCTGCCTGTCCGTGTAGTAGAATTGAGAATGATTTATGTGAGGTAAGGAGGCACAGGCGAGATAGATAGAGTGACTACACTGCGAGAGGCGAACAGGCAGCGGCCCAGACTAGCACTCGCAGGGGGGCTATCGGCTGTCACTCGACCGTTTCCACTGCTTCTGTTTCGAGACTGGAGGAAGGTAAGGAAGGACGGGCAGCGGCTGGAGACAGGGAGGGAAAGGAAGGAGACAGGAGGTGAGGATATATGTATGTATATGCATGGAGACAGGGTGGAGGAATGTCCAGGTGCACTGGGTCCAAATCGATGTAAGGGGCTGTAGAGGAGGACCAGATGGAGGGAAAAAAAGTCTGTCATGGATGCTCAATTGCACACAGACATAAACATTTAACCAAAGACAGAGTAAACCCATGCCTGGAAATATACCATATACATTTATTTCTTGGAGCATTTAAAAGAATTAAATATAATATCTGTTTTGGTTGGCCATCTTCACAGAATGGGTATCATGAAGGGCTTTTACTAAAAGTAAGTGAGCCGCTTTCGAAAAGTTTGCATTATGGCTCCATTTCTGGGAGGTAATCAACATCAAAACTGTAGTGAGTCAAGTGAATATGTCCAGCATAAAGACAACAGCCAATCAGATAAACAGGAAAGTGAATAACAGTACTGGGCAGGCACCGCAAGCAGCCACAGTACTGGGAGTGCATCAACTCAACTTCCGAGGGTTTGGATCTTGCTCTCTTTTTCTTTCTCCTGATCTCTTCCTGATCATAGTCCAGCTCGGAGCCACTCCAAAACACTGAGCCTTAACTCTGCAACCTGGAGCCATACATACTGGATCGAATTCCAAACCATTCAGACGTCAAAATGGCCCAGGAAGCCTTGGCTTGTGAAAATCTTGAGAGGCCTTTCATGTAGCATCTGATGCTTCGTGTACTGAATGAGTTAACAAATTCAGTTGAGAGTGTCACGGCTTATGCAGCTCACTCAGAGATGGGCCTTTGCCTGAAACCTTTTGCCTAAAGCCTATAATTACACTGTGCCTATTAGGCTACTGGTCAGAAATGACTCACAACAAAGTGGGGGTGTAGAGGGGGAGAAAAGAGACGGATGGATGGAGTTCACTTTCATAGCTTCCAGCCTGAGATGTCCTCAGAAAATATCAATTCCAGTCATCTTTGGAGGAAGGTTCAATGAAAGAAAACATCATGAAAGTTGAGGGAAAATATGATTTCACAGAGGATAAATGACTATTGTCTGATTATGTGACCTATGACCCTGTATTTTCCACAACTTGCTGGTTATTCCGGGACAGGGCCTTTCATGTCATGTTTGCTCTTCCCCTAACTGAGACCCGGATGACGCCAGCTTTATAGTGCCTAAATTGAGTCCTGAGCAGGGAGACTCAACAACTGCTGGGTCCCACGATGAACATCAATTACGTTGTGAAACGCAGTCCTTCAAATACAATCTATTATGTGGTGTTGCATTATGGCAAAGTTGAGAATTTGAAAGTCACACACTTAAAAAAATACTTTCTGGCAATGGGGTTGCTGGGATGTGGTCTGGGGCTGACAATTAAATTGTCCGCTTGGAATATACTGTCACTCTGGAAGCATGAGATTTATTTCTAATAATTTTCACGAGAACTGATCATCTTAAATGTTTTAACTGGATTTTATGGCGTCATAGATCACTCCGATATGTTCTTGCGTCCCTCAAGAGACTGTAAACTGTTCCCAGTAGTTGCAAAACTCATTTACAGACAATTAAAGAATCTCTAAACAATCCAACCTCTTCTCGCTGAACTAGTGTTGAAAACGTCTTACACCAAATTAGTCTCTTTTAGCAACTTTCCTGCAAAAGAGGCAAGTGTATTACGTCTTACAAGCCACAAAGCATTATCACGTAATTCTCTAAGCAAAGCAGCTCCTACCTATAAAAAACCTTAAAAATCATAAAACAGGTATATAGGGTTAAAAGCTATAAACATTAAACCTGTGTTTACATTGCAAGGGATTCTTTTTCATCAGTAATCGCCTCACACCGTGAGCCTGATGATTGGGTAATATTTATGATGGGCCCTTAGGGTGTGCTTCCCTCTTAGTCTCTCTTATGTCTATAAAATCTTTTACCCTTGGCTCAACTGCAGTGCAGACAAGGTCCCATTAGAACCTGATTGTATATACGCTTTTTAACTATGCCTCTATAGTCGCTTTAATGTGCACAGGTCATGTGAATATGTGCGCATATACATGTGCAGTGAGTGTGTATGTACTGTATGTATGTGTGTGTGTAGCAGTAAAGGGGCTGGCTCTCAGACTTTGGTTAACCAGACTATAATTTGGAGGCCCAGTGAAGACTCCCAGTACCCTCTCACTGTTTGTTTACCAGACAGACCAACTCTACTGTTTCTGCTGCATCTGCAGGGTCCTTCAGGAAAAGGGTGTGTGTATCTGTCCAGCTGTGTGTGCATGAGTATGTGTGTGTAGGTGTAATCAGGTCATAGGTCAGAGGTAAAGGTCATAGGTAAAGTTAAATTTGTCTGTGAACATTATAAAGACAATTTTGCCTATAAATTTCCTCCAATTAGCATATTTTCTAAAGTGTTTTGTTTTTTAAGGAACCAGTGTTTCCATTTAAGCTAAAGAACACGGACATCCCTCTTTCCCTTATTTTTTCTCACGCATCTCTAAGCAACAGTAAATCAAGGCTATAATATACACAGCCCACCCTTCCTACCCTGAAATGGTAGCTTTGACATAAATAAGACAACAAAAAGAGCCCAGCTTCACAAAAAAATACCCTTATATTAAGAAGTGTTTGTCAGCAAAAAATGACTGCTATTTTTGTTTGTGCCGAGTGTAGTTCCCCCGAGACTAAACTGCTTGCTTTCTGTCCCGACTGGGCTTTTTTTTTTCACCAATTCTCCTCCCAAGCAGGAATAAAAAGAAAACAATGCAATTCAAAAGACCGGAGCTCCCAGTCTGTCATTTAGCTGTAACTTTGAATTGTCTTTGCTCTGTGTGAGCTGTTTTCTTTCACACAAACACAGAGTTGTTGCAGCATCCTAAAATTCCATCACGAGAGATGAAGAAAGACAGGGGAGGAGAGGAACTTTCAAAATCACTCTAATAAAATATTCCTGCTCCTCTGGGATCCTCCTTTGCTCATTCAGCATCAGGAGAAGTGAAGTGGAAAAGGCCTGTTTTTGGTCTCCATCCAAAAAGGAGAAAGAGAGAAAAGAGAGAGACCTATTTCCTTTGGGGAAAGACAGAAAATAGAATGAACAGCGCAACAGTTGACGGAAAACTTTTAACTGCAACAACAAAATGAACTACAGACGACTGTAAGAGGGCAGCTGTCTGGGTGAGTGACAGGATTCAACTCCAGACTGAAAGCCTGCTCCAGTGAGGATCAGACATTATGTATGTATGTAGACTTCGATCACGCAGAGCTGCTTGTCGGAACAGATTGGATTGAATATGTGTAAACTGGAATGCCTCAGGAATCAACATAAAACACAACAGCTACAAGTTCTCAAAAGATGCCTACTCCAGTCACAGGAAAGAGCTTTAAAACAACCTGAAATGTAATGTTGGGGATTTTGCAGTTTTTTAACATTGCTGTACAAGCATAAATTGTTCAAAACTTTACTTTTTTTAACAGCAAGAGTCATCCAGGCTTCTGGAAATTTTCAAAGGTGTTAGACAGAAAACCTAAATGGTATAACTTTATATTAACCCATTATTTAGTGTTCATAAGTATTATATACATACTTAATGAATGTTTTTTAACACACTTGTTGTAGTTGTAAATGGACATTTTTAAGTATTTTTAATGTACTTGCCACCAGCTATTACTCCTCCTGCGTAGCATTCTTAATAGATAATGAAAATGATTAACAATGGAATATAACACAATTGTGAGTATTTAAAATATGTCTTTATATGAAATACTTATGTATGTTTTATGTATATTTATTGATTATCTTTATTATATTTATCAATGAAGTACTTGCTTTTGGCTTCCCGATCAGTGAACTGCACAGTGTTCTTGGGCCCCGTTGTACTTGCATTAAAGTATAGTTCCTATTACATTTATTGATTAAGTGTTCATTTATTTATAAATATTTCTCCTTCACTGTCCATCACATGATAGTTTAAAACCTGCCTGTAAATCCTTTCTACGTGTTTTCAGTTAATAGTTAATAAATACTTTATAATTCACTGTAATCCAATATTTTTAACTATAATTACAACTATGCTGTACTGCGTTATTGATCATACATTAACTGTTTTTACACCAGTTGGAGATTCTTAAGAAAAGTTATAATTGTTGTAGTTGATATAAGTCTCCTTATATATGCTTATACCTACACTACAGCATGTTAAAAACTATTTATTAAGCGTTTATATACTGCTTATAAATGTAAAATAGGGGGGTTAATGTAAAGTGTTACCACATAACCCATAACGTCTTTCAGTTCTTAGTCTGAATCATCTGCATGCTTGTTTCCCTGTCTCTTTCTTTCTTTCTTTCTGTCTTTTTTCTTTTTCTTTCTGTCAATCTCTGGAGGCCACTTTACAAATGAGATCTACCATTTCAAGCTTCCCTCCTCTCCCCAGAGACTTGCCAATATCAGCTACACACACTATTCAAAGTTCAAAGACTAGCATCCCACTACACACACCTACACACACTCTCCTGGCCCCTTTTGTATCTCTGGGGCATATTTAATTTCAGTTGTCAGGGCACACATTTGAATATGTTTCTATGCGCTCATGTGTGTGTGCTGCAGGTGGTATGGTCCTGGTGACTCTGATTATTGTGGTGACCAACGCATCGCCGCCCCATCAATTTTGTCATCACCCTTGTCCTGAAAGCGTGGGTGGGATGGGAAGGATGAAGGGAAATCATAAAGGGAAGGAAATGGCGGAAGGAAAGGTAAGAACGGAGAAGAAGAGGGTAGATGATGGTAAATGGCCACCCCCGCAGTGCCATATGGGAGGTGGTTGGAAAGAATCAGTCTTGTGTTTCTCTTACTGGGATGCCTCATGAGCGCGAACCGATGCTCCCTTTTGTATCATCTCTTCCTCTTTCTCACTTACTCTTTACTATTTTTCTTCTTTATGTTTCTTTCATATTCTCTAATTTTCTCACATTTGACCTCACTCTCACATGAAAGAATAAGCACGCAACCTCTCTCTTCCACACACACTCACACACACACAGGCTTTCAGAGTTGTCAGACCACCATAAAAGGCTTGTGTGGGCGTTGCCGAGTGGGTGGGCATTCTGATTTTCAGGTGTATTTGATCTGCTGTGTTCACACATCAGTGCTGGCAGGGGGCCCACTGTGTGGGCAGGTAATTTGAGCAAATTAGGAGATGGGGCATGTGTGTTATTAATGGCACCCCATACCCTTCACTGCATGTCCACCTATTGTTCCCTCCTCTGCACACACCTTTCTTTTCTTCCGCTCCAAGTCCCTCTTAAGGCACAGTGTATGGAAAGCATACACACTTCGATACATACACGGTGGACATGAGACAGGGGCGACAGGAGAGGGGATTGGTTCCAGGTGCCAGTTTGAGTGAGAGCATTAATCAAGCAGACAGATCTTTCTCTCACACACACCCTTAGTGCGTGCAAGCACACACACACACACACACACACACACACACACACACACACACACACACACACACACACACACACACACACACACACACACAAACACAGAGAGAGAGAGAGAGAGAGAGAGTACTGTACATCTATACACTCATTACATTACTAGGTTTACATACTAACGACAAACCCCACCGTCAGTATTCCATGACATGGCATATACCAAACTCCCATTCAAAAATACAAAATGTTTTTTAAATTTGTGGAGAGTGATAAACAATTATAACTTGAGAGAAAGTGAGTGCTTATACCAACGTCTGAAGACAAGTTGTAACAAGGTGTACTCATCCCCTCAGACATCTCCACTGATCTGCTGCCAAGCTATTGATCACAGTCAAAGCTTGGTGTAGCTCTTTGATGCGTCTTTACTCATCTTGTTTCACCTTCTCCTTGAAAAATAAGCCAAATCTAACCCTTCTAAGTTTATACTCCTGCACGTTATGTGTTACCTCAGTTAAATAATCAGTATTGCTTCAAAAATATGGCTGACATGTCCAACACATGCTGCTCTTTTCATGACCTGCTGGTAAGTAGGTTTATATATTTGGGAGTCCGGGCTGAGTCAGAGGGGATACTGCATTCCTTTAAGATTAAACTAACAAGGGGAAAAACCTTCCCTTTTCTCCAGCACAGGGCAGAACAGGTAAGGCCTTGTGTAGGTGCTATGCCCGTGCTCTCACTCACATCGTTACAGGCTGAACCCAAACATCCAGGAGGCTCAACACTCCATATTTCCCCCGTTATAGAAACATGGAGTGTGGAAGCGAAGCTGCCTCGGCCGTTTTGCAGGTCAGCGAGGGAACGCTAAACAATGCTGTTCAGGTTTCCTGTGGTTTTAGTTTGCTGTATCAACTTTGCTTAAAGCCATCTCCTGATTTAAACAACTAAAATAAAACCTGAATGCTTGAATGGAAGAGAGAAAAGACAGGGCATAAAACAGAGAGAGCAGAGTGAAAGAGGTATATGAATCTGGGTTATAATACTGGTGTTCTGTTTCATTAGGGTGAACCGGTTCCAAAATAGACCAATTTTCAAAGTGTTAGGTAGTTACTTCCTCTCTGAGGGCTTATATCGGATAACGGTAATTTTCCCAGCATGATGCAATTGAAATGGATGAAGGGCTGCATGATCTTGTTAAGTGTGAAAATAGTACAGCACTGCATTAAAAGCTTCACTAGCTAATGCAATGGCATTAAGCTACCTGGTAATCATGGTGCATTCAAAAATTATAGCTATGCATAACATGAGTTTACAGAGCTATCCAAAAAATACACACTAATTTGAAATGTATTCTAAGGAAACACTGCAAAGACATCAAACATTTGCATTGATTTATGAGAAAATGAGCTTAGTTAAAAAGCAGAGATACTAGCCTTCAGCGTTCACCAAATAGTTTTTATCGCTCCCTCGTGAACATTGCGTTTTGAGTCTTTTATCAAAACTTTAAACTGGCACAAACCCTACAGTAAGCACAGTCAATTGGCAAGTTGCCTTATCATAACAGTGTAATTAGCCCCACAGCTACCGAATATGAGGATAAAACAAGAGATAATACACGGTGCCTTTTGAGTATTTACATTCAACTCTCTGTTTGTTGTTGCAGTCTGTTTCAATTACTCCTCACTGCTTAATTTGGAAGGAGGAGAAGCAGATATTGTACATGAATCAGTAGTTCAGAAACAACATAGTTTGCCAGTTGACACTAGATTAAAAATGCCCCACAGTCAGGGTTTCTCTTGTTCTCTGAAAATGCTAAACTCATTTTCTTCGATTCACTGATTGAATTTGCATTTATTTTTACCACCATTTCAGATGTAATGGATAAGAACATGCACCAAGACCACGTCAATGTCTTTACAGACTCAAAGAAAAACACACAGAACTTTCTCCACAACGTTCACATCTTCACCTGTGGGAAAGACTTATTTCAGGCCATTAAAATCACAGGTTAAAGTGTTCCCATGCTACTCTCATTTAGACCGTAATAACTGCCTCCAGCCTATTTAGGGCCATAATCAACCCACCATTCAGTCTCACTACATTGGAGTGAAAATACAGACCAATTAATCTATCTTTGATTAAACACTGATACATTAACACTCTGCACCTCCCTGATTACCCTCAGGAATTATGTAGACTAATGTGAACTTCCAGCACTAATAAGTCCTAATAGCTGGTACAGCTCACAAACACACACAGCACCATTTTACTCCATCAATATGACCCTGCTGGGATTAAATAACGCATTTGCCTCAGAGGTACAATTAAGCATTGCTAAATAGAGTTCCTTTGAGCCCGGAGTTAAGGGAAGACTCTTCTCTGCACAGTAGCAGCCAGTGAAGTGCTCAGATTTTTCCCCCTGGCTTTTTCAAATTACCTATTGATGAGAGGGCTTCATGTCTCTCCCTGGCTGGGGAGGGGGGGGGTGTCTGGTTCACTTTTAAGATGTCTCCAAAAAGCAGGCCTGTGGTTAGATCTAAGGCAACACTTATGCAACAGAAGCTGCCTTTCTCAAATACATATATGCTTTCCCTGCAAATTATCTGAGATTTTCTTGGGGAAAGTTTTCCGCCTGGAGTTTTCAGATATTTACCCACATTGACCCGCTTTTCTTTTGATCGTTTTGATTTGGGTCTGTCTGTGTAAGCACTTTTGCTCTACTGTGACTGCACAACTTTACTGAATGATAATTGCTCCCATGACTTAATTGTCTATATGTAATTAAGTTTGTAATAGAGAAAATAGGCACTTTAATGGTCCCCAGAGAGGCATGGTGGTTGAGTGGGTGCCACACATGTTGAAGATTAGTCTGCCCTCCCCATCTCATCTGCCAGTATGAGGAGTTATAAAAAATGTATTTGAGGCAGTTAAATGAAAATTGCTTGATGTAAATGCCAAGACAAATTTTAATGAGCCCCCTTTTCTCATTTTGGAATATTTGCCCCCTTCCTCAAGTCGGCTCAATTTATCGCCTGGATTGTGCACTCAGCTCGAAATTAAAAATGTCCTTAAATACAAATCTAGAGACAGGATTGAGTAATGTGGCTTTCTAACTAACAAAACAATATTTTGTAACTTGTATCCTCCGCAAACTGGCTGATGCTGGACAAAATGATCCAGGAGAAACATACCAACAGGAGAACTTGAAGAAAATATATAAAGTCAACAAAAAAGGCAAGACTTGAGCTTAGTTATAGCATGTTTTTGTCCACTAAATAGATTTAAATTCAAGATCAAGATTAAGAGATATAAATATGCGGTATGTAATAAAATCTAACCTCTGTGTTAAATCGTTCATTCAATTTATCCCTATTTCAGCTTAATGAACACTCAAAATCTAACTGAACTTCACTGAAAATCAGAGCCCTTTTTTTGTCTGATCACAACAAAAATATTTAAGATGCCATTCCAAATTTTTACCAATCCTGATACAGTAGAGCACACTACGTTTATTTAATTTAAATTAGAAATACAACAGAAAGCTCTGGTGGTCTTGCAAAATCACACTGCGGTGTCAAGGGGACTTTTTGTGGTTGCACTGATAGATTTACTACCCAGATGTTCACAAACAGGAGCAACATCAATGGGCCATAGCACAATATCAATCAACAATATTTAATACAGAAATTGATCAGTGACTATCTTCTTTTGAGTCTCTCCATATGAACATCTGCACACATCTACTCCTCTCTCTCTCCCTCTCTGCCCCTACTGCTTTCAATTTCCTTCTGCGCTGCTCCTCTCCTCTCCTGCGCTCCGACCCCAGAGACACACCGAGAGGTCAGGGGGTTAACATGGTAATAGGTGGTGGAGATTGGAAGAAGACGCTCACTCTCTCCCGGTTTTCAGAGCGTATTAGGAGCCACCCTGCTTCTGTGTGGAGCAGGAGCCCAGAACAGCTGTGTCTGACCACGGAGCGACTTCTTAAAAACATCTTTTAAACATTTGATTTGGACAGGGGAGCAGAGGCTATGGACCGGAGCGAAGAGAGAGAGAGGGGGTCTATTAAACTCAGCCTGTCTTCTTGTGTCGCACGGGAGTGGAAATGTTTGTTTAAATTTGAAAATTCTTCTGGTCAACCTAAAACATCATTTATTTTGCTGATGAAATTAGATTGTGTAAGGAAGTTGTCACAATACAATACAGCAAAACCAAAACAGTGGCCGCAAACTGGAGCATGCAAGTTGGCCTTCACAGGTAATTGAAAATCATAAAGTTGACACTACTACTGTTCACAGGTCTTGAATCTATTGTCGTCTTATTTCCTATAGATCCACTAGGAGCCAAGGGGGATGTTGATTATAGGATTAGACAAATAAAGAATAAATAAATATGAAGAATAAATTACACTAAAAAGTGCAATTGTACAATTCTTTGAAAATATGAATTTTTTATTGGAAGAAAATATGTTTCAGGAGGGTTTTCGTTACATCTACATATAAATTAGATCATAGATTATAATCCAAAAAAAAATTATACATTCTTATTTTAGTAATTTGCAGAACAGCAAGTCAGGATAAAGTGATTGTTATGAGTTCAAATTCATTATTACAGTGCTTGAATCTGAAATCATAATATGGAAGTCGACATGGAGCAACTTCTTGTTAAATGTAGATTTATATTAAATGCTCCCTGGAGGATGTGGAAAAGGACACTGATTCATTAATGACAGCAGTGCGACGGAACAATATCAGGAAGCGGTTACAGACCTTTCTTGGCAAACTAATCAATACTTCTTTCCTGCGCCCAACACACACAATCCAGTAATCCCCACATCTTGTTCCAATGCTCAACTGTAAACTCTCTTGCGCAGTGTCTGTTTACGTTTGTCAAAAATATCACCCATGCTTTTGTTTTTGGTTCCGCAATGGCATCGCTTTGTAAATCTAAGGGTATATTGCACAAACATGTCATCTCTCTCTTTCAGAAATATTTATAAACATCACGTACAGTAAATACTGGAATCTCTAAGTGCGGAGAGGTTCGTTTTTTTTGTTTTTTTGTATTTGTGCACCACAAAAAGCCATGATGGTAGCTGGGTCTTTCTTCCACCACAAAAGCTTGGACCTTGATTGCAAAGTCCTCAGTGACCTCAGCTGATCCCTTTCACTGATGTGGACCCAAATCCTTCAATCAGATCCAACAGATCTTTACCCCCTTAACCCAAACCCCTTCATTCCTCTATCCAAACCTCAACACCTAACCCCAAGTCCTCCCAATGACCTAAGCCCCTAACACAACTCCAGACACAACAGAGACCAGCGAAGCAGTACTCACCCCAGAAGAAGTTTTGTTGACATGGTGTCACTGTGCTGAAAAGGCTGTTAGATGCCATAGCTGCCTCTGGCTGCAGCAAGCCCCACTTTTGTTCCTCTGTGGTTTCCGTGACCCTTGACACGTCCTAAACCAAGAGCACGCAGCATGTCATGACGAAAAAAAATGGAAAAGCCATCCACAAGACATGTTTTTACGTATCAACTATTTGGATGACCACAAGTAACAACCCGGTCTGGTTTTATAGAGAAAAAAAAATTGCAGAGGCAAATATCGCCTTTGCGGATAGATCAGATGGTGTCGGACTTGCTTGCTTGGCGAGTGTGGTTGGAACGTACTTACTCGCTTAGCGCCGTCCTTGTGACTGGTGCTGGCCCACGACGATTAACCATTTACACTCCAGGTCGCCCTCAAACACCAACCCCGAGCCGCACGTCTGTGGTTCTGTGGTTGTTTGGGAGGCGAGCAGAGCCCTCACACAACCCAAAAGGCACCAGCTTTAAAACTCGTCTCTTTCCTGCCCTCCATGTGCCGTCACTGGAGAGCCTGGGTCACATGTCCTCTGACATCATCACTGCACAGCAGTTGAGTGGGACAGCCTACCACTGTGGCTTTCTTCCCTCCCCTCTCCTCTCTACTCCACTCCTCTCCCCAGACTTTCTTCTCTCCTCTCTGGCTCCCCTCCTTCTCGCTTACGCGTGGTTCGGCAGCGTTTCCAGGCTCTCTGGGGGATCGGGGTCTGACGCTCCCATGAGTCAGGAGGCTTCAGTGGGGGCAGCTTGTTCAACCGCCCATGCCTCTTCAGCATATGGGGAGAAGCGCTCTCTCTGCTTTGCTCTCCCTTCACTATTTCATCCCCCTCCCTTCTCTCCTTCTATGTCTCTCTCTCTGACTGCTGCTCCGTCCCTCAACTCCGTTAACAGGCTGCCGTGCTGCTCCTGTCTGCCTCTGAGCAGGGAGAGCTGAGCTTGGTAAGATTTGAGGGTGTGAGTGAAGAGCGAATGGCTGGCTGGCGGTGTGAGACTGGGTGTGTATGTGTGTGTCTGAGTGTGTGTGTGTGTGTATGTGTGTTTGTCTATGTATGCATGTGCAACAGAGAGAATGGGGGAAGAGAGAGGCAGAAAGGCTAGGTGAGTGTGTATGTGAAGAGAAAGCGGAGGTGGTGTGTCTGAAGAGTTTTCAGTGTCACTTTTTGCAGCCTGAATTTGTTCTCTTTCTCCCGTTTCACACTCTGCTGTGACACACACAGTAACTCTCTTATTTTTTTTATTACTGTAATAACTGTGTGTGTGCATGAGAATGTACGTATGCACGCTGAGATTTAAATTGCTCTTGATTCCTGTAAAAGGCTGTAAATCACGGCCACCTGTCTTCTCTGTGAAAGAGATGCCTTCTCACAATCTTACGAACACTTGGAAACACACACTCTATTACACACGACACCCTCCAATGGCCTGCCAACATGTACTGTAGTGCAGGCAACTCATGACAATCAATCACACTTCACACACACAGATTCCCATGCACACACATTCAGTACACACCCTCGCAGGTCCCAGAACAGTGTCACGGCTCGTCTTTGATCAGCGATCACAGGTGTTTGTTACAACAGATCAAAAACGCAGACGGGGTGTGAAGAAGAGGAATGTGTGGAATGAAGCTGGGAGTCCAGTCAGGTTCTAAAATGTTAAAGTATCTTAGCCATCTTGTCACTAGTCTTTGGGCAAGCATGATGAAGCAGTAAAGAGAGGAATAGTGACTCGGGCTCTTGTTAATGCCAGTGGAAACGAACGTTAAATCAGTAATTTGCATAAATCTATCACTGAAAAAAAAACAACACACTTGCATCTAATGGTATCTAGTCATGCAGGTAATTTTGGTTCCATGAGTCTTGGGTTTTGAGATATTCTTCTCTGATATTTGTACCTCCACCAAAATACAAAGGAGGTGAAGAGAATTTTGGATGTGTTGCTCACAGCACTAAAATTTACAAATTCTGTTAACAATTTCCCCATCACTGTGGATAACCCACAGACTTCACTGTGAACAGTTTTCACTGGCACTATTTTCTACCAAAGAAATAAACCCAATGGAAAGTGCTCACACTGTGTTTTATTCCTGTTGCTGTTGATCTTTTTAAATGTAATTTCCTAGTACCACAAACAAAATTACTTTTACCTGTATTGTATTGGGTGACAGCAGAAATCTCAGAGACCAGGTCTTAAAACCTGGTCAAATAAAAGCGAAAACTTTTTGCAAGGCTAGATACCACAAGAGATAAGAGAGAAAAAATGTTTTTGTAATTTTTTCAACTGTAAAAGCATCAGGTGTTACATAATACCAGGCAGACATTGTTTGTGTATATTTTTAGACATAAATTCAGCATTATTAAAAGTAACATTTAGTTAGGTTTTTACAACAGTTTAGAGAGTTTAGAGTCCCAATAAAATCAGTCTACATCAATGATATACATTTTACTGTATTAAATCCAAGTGAGATCAATCAACAAATTAGTAACTGTAACTCATGTTTGCACACTCAGGCAATATATAAAGAAATCTTAGCTAAAATAATAATAATAAAAACACAAGTAATATGGAATAATTAAGTAACCACAAACCAAGTAAAACTAGTTCTGTATCTGTCTAACTGCTAAAACTGAACTTTTTAAAAATGAATTCTTACCCCTTGTTTCTTTCAAATCTTGATAAACTTAAATTAGCATCAGAAAAAAAGTAAATAAAAATGTCAAACATAAAATACTGACGATCCCCCCATATTCCACAGTACAGCCGCATTCCCACAAGTCTTTGCCACCTACATTATTTTTGTGCAGTGAAACATTTTCCTTGGCCCAATGCTTTGTAAATATTTGCTGTCTAAAACAAGAACATGCCTCTTGAGTTGCAGCGCATGTTACAGAATCCTTAGGGGAGGGCTATTCAGATGCTGCAAACACACTGAATATCACAGAATATACACAGTACCTATTTCCTTTCAGAGATTTAATCGATCATGGCACCCATGCAGTTTACCTTCATACTAAATATACTCAAAACTATTTATCAATAGTCTTCCTTAATAATTTATAGACTGTATATGTTTTGGATCACCGATGCAGTAGCAAAGACATGTTGTACATAAGGACATGTTTGGGACTTGAGACTAAAGTCTTTTAAATGATGTTTAAGGTTACGTATACACATTTTTAAGGTTATTGCAAATGGATGCTTTGCTGTCAAAGGCACTAAACTATGGGATAGAGTGCAGCACCACTGTGAGTTCTGCCGAGCCACAGTAAATTACACGCAGTTTGATGGGAATATAATTTGCACATCGTGATTAGATCTAAAACATGGAATGAAAAATAAAGCATAAATGTCAGACCCAACTCATATGGCAGGAAACATAACTTCTTGTGTGGCATGGCATGTGATAAACAACCTTGATGGTGAAAATCTGAACTATGATGATGTTCTAGTCTCAGATATCTCTGTATGAATTTTTTAAGAGCTGCAAAGATTGTAACTACAAGGAATGGATGATGTTTTCCCCTGATACAGTAACTGATTTTGGTTATAATTGGCCAAATATTGCTTCATATTCCCAACTGTCGGTCAGGTCAGCGGTTGACCCACCTTAAGAAAAACCACAACAAACCTTTTCTGTCACAAAAACCTTGACCACAACCTCCACTCTTGTCTCTAAGCAAGTCTAAAGACCCGTATCTAATCCAGAAAACACATAAATTAATGGTTTTGATTTTGTTTTTAAAAGTATAATGTTTTTTGGATATTTGGCGAAGAAACAGATCAGTTAAAATGGTATTTACTGAAATAATTTCAGCTGGATTGGACGGATTTTAGCATTGTGTTATGAGAGTGGGAGAATAGCCATTTGCGATGTTTTCTGGAGTTCGCAGTGTTTTTTAATGGATGTAACATATCTAATAATACAGTGTATACATACAGTGGGGTACAAAAGTCAGAGACCACTTTCCCATTCCCATTCCCATTCAAGTGAATGGGAAAGTGGTCTGCTTCTGCTTATACAGTATAGTAGTAGTAGTATAGAAGCAGTGGAGGGAGTTCTATACTACATCTCATGAAAAAAAAAATTTCACTTGAGGGAGGTACTGTCTGCTTTGCAGGCTCTTCATTTTGCTGTACAGACAATTTCATAATATATGTAATCCTTGCTGTTAAAAAATGCTCTTACGTGTAGCTAATGATGTTAAAGGCTGGAATATGATGTGGAATATAATATTTCATTCATTACTGATTCTCCACCGGTGGCCATATACTACACTTGCTACACCTTGTGTGTGTGTGTGTGTGTGTGTGTGTGTGTGTGTGTGTGTGTGTGTGTGTGTGTGTGTGTGTGTGTGTGTGTGTGTGTGTGAGTGTGTGTGGAGCTGAAGAGCTTGGCCATACTCTAAGCTCTGGCCAAGGTCTGCCCTGAGGACTGTGGTCGATGGCCCACCCTGCCAGACACTTTCTCTCTTCTACCACTCAGGACCACACACCATCAAATGGACTCACTTTGTTATCACAAGCTTTCACACAAACATAATAGAGGTATCATGTGTTGGAACATGCTTAAAATTACACATGCTATTAACACAGTGTGTGTGTAATGTCGTGCTTCTGGATATGGCAGACTGTTTCCTCACTTTGTCACAGCAGATGAACGCGCAGTGGACTGTTTTCACAGAAAATTATTTCTTGCAACAGAGTATTTCTGGAAAAATATTGGGGAGTAATGATACCTACGATGAGTTAAAATTAACTCAGACTGAGGCTGTGAGGCTGTCTGTGTTCGTCTCCCTGTGAAAGCTAAAAATGACATGACATAATTAGACCAGAGCAGACATTACACACGTGGAGGTATTACAGTATTAGAAAACGAAGGGCTTATTAATAGCCCTTTTGGCTCGTGTTGTGTACTCTTTCTGGCGAGGCATCAGAACAGCCCGGCCGGGCAAACAGGCAGGTACAGTGATTCACTTTAACAGGCGACATCTGTGAAACACCAAGGTAGTTTACACTGCGGCCAAGCCCGAATTAACGTGCTTTCATTGGAAACAAACACCACTTGCAATCAGCTTCTGTTGGCTGCTGTGCTGCTGGTGTGAACGTAAATATCTCCTTACAGCGCTGCTGAGGCAGGACGGTGACCTGCAGCCATAGAATCAAGCAAGAGTCACAGATAAGTTCACTTCACCATGGTCCAAAACTCATGGAAGTGCAGAAACTTAATCTGCAACGTCGCCTTGCCAAGAGGATGTTGATGTTCTATGTGAATTGTTTGGTAAGGTATGGTATGGTATAATCTTAATGAAAAGTAGATATTTTTCTTTTGGAGTCCAGCAGTGGTATCTACATCTTCCAGTGACTTAAGACCCTTTCTTGTGGTGTCTGGACAGCTGTTTTTGGAGTCACAGCTTTGAGGGAAAATAAAGTTGGTCTTTAAGTAATAAGGGGAAATGTTTAATATTGAATGGCGTGTGCACAACCTAAACACACATTAAAAATAGCTCTTGGAGTTGTGATTACATAAAATTTCAAAAAGGGGAAAGTCAGATCATTGGTGGAGGCTGCGATGAGAAGGCTGTGGCTGACCACCGAGAGACTGAGCCATTTCTTTTTTCCTCCATTCCTCATTTTAATCAAAGGCCCAGTCCAGGATAAACAGTGCCTACCTACACTGCAGTTGAAACAGCAAGGCCCACTGAGACCCAAGCGATGATTTCTAAATGTTCACTGACAAGCTGGTTTAATTTGTGTGCTAAGTAGATGGAGGTAGACTTATATATATCTTTTTTACCTGGCACACATACTACTGTCCCGCTATTTCTCCACCTCTGTTAAACATTATGGTACTTCTCTGTATAAAAGGCATATTGGTCCTTCACAAGACCTGCTGTCTGGTTTATGTGCGCCACGCTGCGTTAAAGGTGAGAAAGGGTCCAGCCACAGAGACCTGAGCAGAGACTTACAGAGGCTCCTTCATACCACAGACTCTCTGACCATGGCTGAGGACCTTAGTGAAGTTCTCATTTCTACTCTAACTCTACTCTGACTCTCTCTAGGCCTCTTCAGCTTGTGTCCAGTGAAGTTGGTACAGTATGGTTGCGGCCACTGGAAACCCTGTCATTGTGTGGTCAGTTGTCAACAGCTGAGAGATTTTACAAAAGCTGCTAGGCTGAGGTCAACAGAGTTCAAGCGGCTGAACTGCTAAGTCAGCATTATAATTACATCGCACTGATGATACAACTCCACTACAAGGCTGAGAGTCACATGATGCCCCCGGTCACATGATGCCGTCACTCTAAGCAAATGTCAATAACTGAAATGACTGTGTGTCATGCATACAGCGAGTGTGAGGAGGAATAAGTTAACTCTGCGTTGGCCATGACTCAAATCTGGGGGTCACGACAGCCAATCGCCACCTGAATGAGCTTATACATAAGCTGCCCATTATGTGTCTCCGAAACTCAGTTTACTTGCTGTTGAGAACAAAGTGTGACTGATAAAGGCAGACGGCTCACTGGAGAAACAAGCCATTATGAGGAGGAGTTCGGCACTGTGTCACTGACAATGGGGCAAACAAAAGGCTCTGTTGTCTTCTCCAGCTGGTGGGTTATTTTTTTTTCTGTGGGGCTTTTGTGATGGATAATTGCCCTCCTCACATGATTTCATAATGCTGTGACTCGTCTTTCAGTCCCTGTGTAACACAATAACAAGATAAAAAAAAGGGGGGGGTCTAAATCTGAATTTTTGACAATGTTTAGAAGTGGCCGCTTTTCTTCATTGTGGTGTATAATTTTAGAAAGATGTATGAGCAGGACGCTGACTTGAACCAGTCATAATACAGCCTGGAGCACAGGCAGGCAGGCCAGCTCCCAGAGTTCACTGACTGTATTGTCTTAGGATAATCATTTAAAAGTGCTCACACAACTGCAACATAGTTAATCGATTTTTATCTTATTGCTGTCTAGATATCAAATTCAAATCAGATGGGAATACTGCAAGTAAACCCAGATTTATACTGAGAAAAGGAGAAACGGCCATACTTAGCATAGTACAACTATCTTACATGTGACATTTATACTGATCTTTCACTATTATTTTTAACACTAAAATACAAGCATAATAAAACCGTTAGACTGTTTTGTACAGGTACAGGATATTTTTCACCTGCACCTCCTCTAAAATTAGTGTTTCTTTCTTGCTGACAGCAGTACACTAGAGACTGCAGAAACACAGTACAAATCAGACTCTGTGTTGCTATACCAAGACTGGGTTGAACTGTAAACATTGTTCTCCACACAAAGCCGTCTGCACATGTACTGTACGTGTACAGAAGTAACCCCAGGGGCATTGTCTATTAGATGCTTGGTAGGTATGCAGTCTTTCTTCTGAATCAGCAGAGATCAATCCAGGACAAACCAGCCGAGGAATGTATTTACTCCATATGGAAAAAAAACACTTAACTTCAAAAAGGTAGCACCTATCAATTTATAAGGTATGCTGGAGTTTGACTAATCTAACAGCATATTGACACATAGGAATGCATATATTACAGAAGAGCTGGGTAAGGCAGCACTGGTAAACAAGTTCCTTAAAAGAACTTGCATTCCTCTATGTGCCGTTAAAACATGCATGCAGATTAAATATGCTTGTAAAAAATTAGAGACTTACTGTTCTTCTGGGAGTAGTTTTAAAGTGAAAGCAGGACACACAAAAGCCCAGTTAAATAGAGGTGGGTGTTTTATATTTTAAAATCTGACTTTCCATGCGTACCTGATTAAATTTTATAAAACTTGTGGTTTTTCTGATCAGTGGTTTCTTCAACAGTGGAAGAAATAAAGCCGCTACTTAAATAAAAGTAATACATTTACGATGTAAAAATGGTCAATTAAAAGTAAAAGTCCTGCAATGAAACTGACAGCTAAGTAAAAGTACAGAAGTATTGTCTGCAAAATTCACATGAATTTTTAAAAAGTATGAGCTTATATAAACAAATGATATGTTTTGCATATAAAATCTTCATCTGCAAACTAACAAGTAGTATTTGTCAGACAAATGTAGTGGAGTAATATGTCGTCAATGTAGTGAATACTTAAGGTGAATACAACTCCAACTCCACCACTGGATTTCTTTTTTTCTCTCTCTCTCTTTTCTCTTTTTTTTTTGCAATTTTCCTGTCAAATCTTAAATATTTATAGAGTACTATCACAAAAAACAGAGGTAACAATACATACAAAATAAAAGTAATTTCCTGATTAAATTACACCAACTACAGTTTTGTGAAGGCAACTAAATGTAATATATTTTAAATTTAATCTACGCAAACCTGTACTAGGGCACATTCATGTTGAAGAAGTCTAATAATAAACTGGTGATATTTAAATTGAACTTGGCTGTCCAATTCTAAAATTAAAAACTTAAACTCTTCAAAAAAAATGTCTTTCCCATGGATAATGATAACAATTGATGATCAGCTACAGCACAATGTTTAGTACATGTCTTAATGTGGAAAGTTAGAAGTATTTGTGAATGAGGGGTGTGTTGAACTATGACTTGTGACAGCAACACATTTGAATACATCAGGAAAAATCAATCATTCATCCTAAATTAGCAGAAAACATAATGTCATAGCTGTGGTTTCCACTATAGTCACACGTCTCCCTGTAGCAGGAGTACAGTTTTACTTACTAACGATGTACAGAATTAGTTACTTCTGGCCACTTTTTATTAAGAGACCATGAATGTTCCAAAAAATGAAAGGAGTACAGCCGCCGTTAAATAAGGTTTCTAATGTGTCTCCTCTGCACAGTATACTCACATATTGTTGCCTCTCCAACACTATTTCACAGATGGTGGTTTTGGGATGTGTATTTGTGAATTACAATGACTCCCTTTTTTGCTCTCAAAACATTCCAGCAGCCTGCAAGATGAAATGCTGGAATCTGAGGCATGATGCTAATTTGAAGACAGAATAAATCTATAAATCTGACTTAGTCTCTCGCCTGGGGATATACCGCCATGATAATTACAGGTTGACTTTACAGACATGCAGACATCTCTCATCTGTATTGCTAATAATATAACCAGCAGGCTGCTACGTGCTTACTCAATGTCTAGCAGTAGGGGTGAGCAGAGGTAAGCTGTAACAATGATATCATTATAAAGTAGAAACCAGTTGGCTCAAATTGCATGTTGTTATGACAAAGATTTACTCCAGTTTGAAAAGAAATATCTGTTTGTCATTACACTGTGTGTCAATTGTAGGATTATCCATTAATTATCATTCATGGATACTTCAGAAATCAGACATGGAAATAGCATTTCCAGAAATGCAAAGCCAGATGTTCAGTCTGTACAATGGCATTAGCTGGCAGCCAGAATTAAAACATATTTGTGAATACTTTGCAACACTTTGATTGTCCCTCACAAACAAACAAACAGGCATTCCCTTCCATTCGCAGCATGTCTATCTGAGGAAGATCTAACACAAAACATAACTGATGATCTGGAAGGACAGTGCTGCATCTGGTTGTAGTTAAATCCTTGTTTTGCTGTGTCCTTCAGACTTGGTGCCATAGGCCTAACTGCTCAAGCAAGTAGAGTTCATATGGACACAAAACCAACATGTGGTGCCTGGAAGACTCCCCACAGAGGTCAGCTTCAGGACTCACCAGCCCAGGAGACAATGGATCAGGACACGGTGGATTGTATCGTTGGTGCAGGCCATGAAACGAACACTAGAGTGACTCAAGACATTCAATAGACCAGTGGCCATGTGGGGAGCTTATTTGAGCTAGAATATTAGAGACGAGGCAAACTGTAGGCCTGCTCAGATTTAATATACACTGTGAAAAAATGTCTCCTTTTCCTATTTCTCATTTTATTTCTTCACGAAGTCCTGAGTTTTCTCAGCTGACTGGGTGGGCTGAATGAGTTCCACACTGGTGGCCAATCAGAACAGGTGAGTCTTCTGTCCAAACCAATCAAACCCACTTGTTCTCTGATACGTGACAAATTTCTATGCGCAATGCTAACATGCCCTCTCCGCTGACAACGGTTCCACCCTGGATTGGTCGGCCTTTCTGCCTCTCCTTCCGCATTCATAGGAGTTCATCAGAGTCAGTTATATTGTTTTTGCATGATCAGACTTTTCCGGGTATTTTTGCGGCCTCCTGTTTGCACACCTGGCGGAATTGTGAAAGTTTGTCTTGGGTCATGTGTGTTTACACACCCCAGGCCCCAAAGGTGACCCCATCACGCCACCGAGAGGGAGGCCAGCACTTGCGTGTGGCGATTTCCAAAGTGGCCAGGCTTGGAGAAGGGCCACACTGCCTGTGCTGCCTTTCAGCAATCTGGACCCACTCTGGCTGTGCTGGGAGGAGAGAGGTTGGGGGGGCAATGTTTTGAGAAGCACAGACTTCTGGCAGCATCGCTCAATATGATGGAGAAAAATGCCTGCTGCTAATGAAAGCCAGCAGTGTCTCTCCAATTGGACTACAACCCGAAAGGCATTATGTAACTGAGATACCGTAAACATTTCAAAATTGTCTCTCAACAAATTATCAGTGTTTATTTTTTCCACATTATATCTGATATTTTTGAAACAGTTTGTAATTGAAGGAACTGCTCTAAATCAAGACTAAGTTTCTTTTGAAACCAAGGACATTTTGTCTACAGTTATTTTTCTATTTCACTATCAAATAGTCCTTTGGCCAGCAGATTTTAAGAGGGCAAGTACCCGACATAGTTTCTGCATGTTGAGATGTTATTTGTAAGGACCTAATTTGTATCAATAAATAATCAAAATAGAAAGACCGAGTTTGTGGTTTTAGGTCAGTGTTAGATGTTTTATTTAGGAGGTGTTAATTTGAATTTAATCATTCTGATAAAACCAAGATCCTGGCTTATCAGAGATGTACAAACACTGCATCTGCAATAATCAGTGACTGCTGAATGCTCCTCTTTTACGCCTGTTTTGATAGTGGTGTTTTTGGCCTAAGCCCAGTGCTGCTCTACAGTATGTATTAGTCAAATATTTTTCTTGTTCAGAAGTATATGCTATATTGAGATGGGAATAAGGTAAGATGATTTAATGGGCACACCAGAGGTCCTTGTTGGGTGTCAAAGTTTTGCAATTTTGGTGGTCGTCTCTCAAAGATCAGACACCCAAACGGTCATTTAGGAGACTACGAGATGCCATGATTCAAGACCCATTGAGGGGACATGAAAGTGTACAGAAGATGGAAGGGGCTCGGGGGGGGGCAATTACTGCTCATCAAGGCAAATTTCAAAGGGTGACTAAATTGCTGAAAGTCTTGCATACGATAGATTTACAGTTTTTCCCTGTGGTGTCTCCCCTAAAGAGTTTGGTTGGGGAAACACAGACATCACCACTACTCAGGAAACTATAAGCTCTTCATCACTGGAGGATATTTTTTTACCCATATGAAGTTAATTGAAACAACTGAAATGCAGACACATTCCAGCCTAACCAACATACATATTAGCTGTAGTATTTACCAACTGCTGCTCAAGCAAAGTACAGTATAACGCTTTGATCCCAATAAAATAACAGAAACGAGGCATTAAAGACAAAATCTGTTTCAGTCTTTATTTGGAATTCTAAATCTTCCTCCCTTTGACTTTTATGCTGCAGAACAGCATAGAAAATATGATTTTCCAGTATTTTTAATGAACCAACTTCCACTCAAAATAGACTGAAGAAGCATTTCATCCCTAAAGCTGTTTCCTCTGGAAGATTCCTTACCGTATTTCAGAACTGAAGAAATTTCTAAATTATATATTACACTTCATATATCACTGTTAATGTCAACTGTCATAAACTTTTAAATAATATTTGTCTTGTTGTATTTTTCTTCGTGTCATGAAATTTGATGAAATGTTCTAAAGTGTCTTTTGTGTTGTTATTTGGATAACCAGCCACAGGAATAGATGTTTCCAGAGGGCACTTCTAAAGTTACAGCATGAGGGGAATGAATCAATATACCCAAGTTCTGGTTTTTCACTTTAAAATGTATTAAAGCATAACCACTATACAATTCTTGGTTTAAAAGCGTATGAAGTACTCATCTATTAACTAATAATGGAACGTATATCTGTAGTAATTTGGAGTCAGATAAATGTTTGCTCTCCTAAAAATAATTTTAAAACATGCACACACTCTACCTTTTCTTTAGAAACTACTAATTTATGTTGCTTTTCAACGAAAGATGTGTAAACAGAAAACATGGTGTAAAAATATGTTGTCATTAGCATACTTTATTTCTAGAAAAGTAAAAAGTATATGGTGTGCTGTTCCGAGGAAGACATGTAATGAGCTATATGTCATTATAGTGAATTTTCTTACGTGCAAAATTAGTTGTGTACAGTCCTGCAGTGTTTGAGCCAGGACTGTCGGGGAGTGGGTCAAATTGGCCCATAAATTGTTTTCTAGCGGGTCATTTCTCCATCAAGGGACAATAAAAATACCTGTAAAACCATATACTGTACCCATAACGGGAAAAATGAGAATTGTTTTTAAACATATTACATCAGATGTATAGCTAATGCCATTTTTGATTTTTACTAAAGTAATAAGAATTTTTCAGGAAATTTTAAAATCATAGGAAAAACATTAATTGGGTGATCAATAAAGTACACCCCTTGTTTTACCAAATATGTAACATCTGTATTTTATGTGAAGTCAACTTCAATAATTTCAAGTTCACCTACAGTTAGAAAACCAGACCAATTTACTCTAATCATTTAGTGAACTTTTGGGAAGAACAGCTATATTATTGGGATACTTGAAATTACTCATTCATTCTTTTGAAATTATTACATTCAAAAGTGGTATTATATTTAGTGATCAAATTTTCTAGTTATGGTAATAATGACAAACTGCTGGTAAGTGTGGCAATATCAGTAATAATCAAAATTGATCCGTTGACAGCTCTTAGTTTCCCTTTTGGCTGCTAAGCTAACATTACGTTGGCTAAGCAACTGACCAGGACAAGCTGCTGCTCAAATCTGACGCTCCAAAGATCCTGATTAAGCTGGTTAAAATATTTATGTGATGAGCCTAAAAGTAACTGAGGGATTACGACTTTTGTTTATTATCTACTAGTGTTAGCGTTGAGTTGGTACTCAACTACTACCTAGCTACAAAGGGCAACACAGGCACAGGCAGCTAACACTACACCATTTATGTACAGATACACATGTATACTCCCCACTCTGTTCAATTTAAAAAAAACAAAAAAACAATAAAACGCAATTCCAGGTATAGTTCTAAATGTCAATGATTGACATTTATTTCCGCAACAAACCATCTCTGGCTGAGCATACCTGTACTGGCTTGCAACACATGTTCACCAAATAACATCCAAAAGTTCATTTTCAAATTAGTTCATTTTCTGCAGGTTTTAAAATCTATACATGACAAGCCTGCAAACAGCATTGATTTTGCCCATAATTTTATAAGAACAACTGGGCACAGGGAGTTCAAAGTGACGAGACTGTGTTGCATAGCACACTCTCGCTCAAAAACCTGTCCTATAATGTTTAATTACATTGAATGTAGGATTTCTCACAACAGTTTTGATCCATGTAGATGTACTGCTGAATATACAAAACCTGCGTATGGAACTCAAACCTTCTTGCTACTCGTTGATACAGTATTCTCGCTTTGCCTGGTTTTGGAGGGAAAAACTTGAAATGCTTAGAGAGACACTTTTACTAACCAATTTAGCAAATGTGTTTACTTCCTTTAATACTACCTCTTTTACCATTTCTAGGCTTGTGTGTTTGGTCAAGAAAAGAACTCATGTGGCATTTTGATAATCCTCTGTGAACCTTCCTAAGGGTTTCATAACATGGAGAAACTTGGGTGGCCATAATAAATGACATTTGAAATTTAGAACTGCTTGCATTCATAACAGTCATTACATCAGTGTTCCCTAATGGTCTGTTCTTACTTTAATGGGCAAGATTATATGAAAGACCGTGACGTTTGTATTGAATCTCTTGCACCTAATTAGAGTGGAATGGTGGAATGGAAGGGCCTGCTTATTCAAAGGCACCAACCACCCCTCCAGATTCCCAAATATCCTCTCTCTAATGCAACTACAATACTGTTGTAGTGTTGTTTCAGATGCAGTATCCCCTCATTTCATTATTTTCAGCTAACCTCAAAATTAATTAAATAATTATACCACAATACATCAACACTTCTGGGAATTCAGGGCTTACAGTATCAAGGTTCTAGGAAGTGACATTAACTTTTGTTTTGAGAGCTCAAACACCAAACACATCAAAGAGAGCCATCTGAGGCCCAGTGTAAACTGCTACTACAAAGTCACCAAGTAGCAGCAGTTATCTGTTCTGACCTTCTCTTATAAACAGGACCGGGTTTCCCTAAAGCATCTTAGCATTACATTAAGTACGTCTATGATTTTACTATGAGCTAATGTGCAAATATGATCTCAGTGCAAAATGTTTTTATGAAACTTCACAGGGCTAAGTGTCCTGCTGCCATTGGTGCAGTTACAACAATGAAGTCTAAGTGGTTTGCACAGAAAATATATAAACCAGAACTACTGTTTCACAGTTTCATCATATAGCTCAAGCTCACCCACTTTCTCAGCTGGAGAGAACAGACAGACGCAGATGCTGTGTGTGTAATGTAACTGCATGAATGTGTCTTTATGATATTCAGGTGTCTCATCCCTTTCCAACAAATGCCTTCATTTTAATTTCAATTTACTGTCATGACTGCTGCAAGATAAGATATCACCATTGCAGATATCACTGCTCGCAGAGCCGCATCAGAAGATACGATGACTACCCACCTATTGAAGGCATGACTGAATCTCAGGGATGCTGCCAAGGGAGGGAGATCCCCTGCTAAACAATATGATATCACATAATCCCACTCCTATTCCCTGAGCAGCCAAGCCCACATAGGCGTTCCACTCAGTAGTGACGACTGGGCTGTTTGCTGATGAAAGAGAGCCAAGGTCCATTAAACCTTACGACTCATGGACTCATCTGAGTAATCTGGAACAGGCACACAGCTGGGGGGATGGGTGAAGGAGACAGAGGAATGATAGAACAATCAACTGGCAAACAGATAAGGATTTTTAAATATATATTTTATCAATAAACTTATTCAGTTGACCTGATAATTTTTCTCCCAAAGAAATCAGTCTATATCTACAGTATATCCTTGGTGTTTGATGTGACATATTTCATTGGGGGGGGGGGGGTGTTAAGTATAAGGGGTGTTAAGTAACCCCTTATGGATGTACTGCTTTTTGACTGGAGCAATATTTGTGTTAGTAGGCACTAAGAATGGTTCATAATAGTTAAATTGTCCCTTCGCTAAGTTGCACTGCTCAAACTCAGACTGGCTAATCACAGTGTAGCATCGGACAGCTCCGACCAGGGTCCAACAACTATACGGCTGTGGTCCATAGACTCTCACGCAATTGTTTAAGATTTTCATCATTTTCAGGCGTGTTTTGTGAATTTCGAGCTAGTCACGGTTAAACGTTCTGCCTGGGGAACGTGTAACGTCAAAGTAAGTCTGATCAGATGGGCACAAAAACCTGTGGAGCTAACATTAGCAGAGTACAAGACATCAATCATTAACTAGCACTTGTATGCTACACTAGCTACTGAAGGTATACTGAATGTATACACATGCTGTTTTTGCTTTTTAATGATTTTAACAGTGAATAAAGACCCACCCTGCTTTACAGGAACAGTGTTGATCCTTAATTTCATAGTCTTCTGTCTCGATTGCCAGGTGATGTGGTGGTTCTCTTTTAGATTATCATCCGTAAATTTAGCTTACGTCTTTATCTTTTTAAAGTGCTTATGCTTCTGAGTCAGTTTGACATCCTGGATATATCTTTCAAATCAACACTGTATACCCTTCTGTCTGCTTCTCTCTGAAGTAGCTCTTTTGTTTTTCCAAAAATTTGACAATGTTTCTTTAGGGAGCACAGTTAAGGACAGTGTGGGCGCCATGCTAGCTCTGACAGCTTGACGGACTATCAGCAGCTGACAAAGATCTTAATTAAATATTCATAGTCGATAACTTTGGTTTTTGTTAAGCACGTCAACATTCAAATGCACTTTTGTACGTACATCAGTAAAGAAATGTTTTAACATTTATACTGCGGCATCTCTCGACGCTGATTTGGACTGTTCAGTTTAGTAGCAGGTTCAGTCTTCAGAATGAAAGTAGGGCAATACAAGCTTTGTTTATAAGGGTAATGGAAGTGGAGTGGAACACATTTATCTGCACAATGGGTAGAGCCAAGTTAATGGTGAATGTTGTAAATGATTGTAGGCAATGCCATGGGGACCCTTTTCAAAGGGCGGAAAATGCCTTGTATTAGTGTCCATAGGCTGTACATGGCTATGATATGCTGTAGTCAGTAATACACCACAGAAGTTGACAGCGCGTCTCCTTGCAACGTCAGCTTTGAGAGGTCATACAGCTGCTGCCATAGGAAAAGCCCATCCAGAGGCTTTTAGCATAGATGCTGTTTCCACAAATATGTCCATAAATGGCTTCATCATCTTTTCCCAAATGGAAAAACATAAGCAAGGTATAGGGCACCCTGGTGACTTAGGAGTTAGGGCGCAAACCATGAACTGCAACGTCCCTGGTTCATGTCCAACTTTCTTTCATGTCATTTCTCATCTCTCTTCATTAATTTCCTGTCCTCTGTCTACCATTGCCATCAAATAAATGCATGAAAGGCAGAAAAAAAAAGTAAAGTGACTAATCTTTTACTAAATTAGATGACCCCCTCCTCTAACATAACTTGAGAAATTACACTATTTCACTCCTCACTTGTATCAGCTTTATTAAAATTCCAAATGTGCAGTACAAAGCATCTACGGTGGCTCATTTAAAAGTTGAAAGACTTGTTTCAGCCTGCAGTTTCTCCAACTTCCGGACTATATAGGTCAGGGAAACCTGCCAAAAGGCTTCCTGCATATTGAGCACACGTGTTATGCCACACATCACTGACTGACATTTGGTGTTTTTCTACCTCTCCACTTCCACTCCTCTCATCCCTCCCCTGTCTCTTTGGGATCCTCTCACCTCTCTGTTCTGTTCTTCTCTCCTGCTTCGTGCATCCACTTCTCTCTCCTCTTCTCGTCTTTGTCTCCTCTTCCCTGGGATAGTGATTGTGATGGAGAGGTTAATCCGGCCGGCATATGGTTGCCATCGGAGGCAGATCTCCCCATAATGGTGGATGGACATTGTAGGCTAATCACGATCTTTGATCTTCCATGAAACCCTCGACTCGCGTGGCTCTGATTTCCCCGCATCGCTGCCACACTGAAATGAGGAGGCCCTGTCGCTCTGGAAGTGATTTTGGGCTTATTACTTAAGCCTCAACGTATCCCCATTGTCTTTGCAAGCATTGGAAATGACTAGAGGCTGTGCTTCTGTGCAGTCAGCGGTGTGGGTATTTCCTCTAACTGTGCTGCTTTGTAGGCCAACTTTGTGCCTTCTTGCCCTCTTTCCAAGGCAGCCGACTTTTGATGAGAGCTTTAATTTGATGTTGTTAAGGTTGTATGGTTTCAACTTTGCCATTTCTTTGGCTTATAATAGTCGAGGTTTTTTCCCATGCAAACTCATAGCCTGTTGGGCGACGTCCTACAATGGCCTCCAGATTTATTGGTGATTTTTTTTCCCTATCTGAACCAAAGAAAGAATATTAGGCTACTCAGCAGCAATTACTACAACAGTTGACAGGGTCGCTGCTCGTCACGACCTACGCACATCCGAATGTCAAGGTGTGTAATGATTGAGTAATGCAGTACTTTTGAAAATGCACAATTACAGCTTACGGCCTTGGGTTTTGTGACTTGTGTCATCATGGCAGGGCTGAAACAGCACACCAGCTGAGCTCAGGATTGGCACCAGGGCAATCATAGACACCTCAGCAGTAAGTAAGACTTATAGAGAGCATCACTCATGTCCCTGTTCCAGTGACTCATGACCCCCTTAGTGAAGCCTGTGCACACACACACACAACCAGGTACATGCACACACATCAGTGCCGCCTACACACACGTGGAACCAGTCAGCGGACACTGAGCCTGAGCTGGTCTTAAGTAAAATGTAGAGGCTTTGAATGGATGATCTGTTTATAGGGAGAAGAAAGGCAGGCTATCAAGTTGCCAGATCTGGAACACATTGATGTTGATGCAACTCCCATTGTCAGATGAAACTGTGGATCCATTTGATATACAACAGATGATTCACAGGATATATACAAATATTCTGGCAGGCTACAGAAAGATTCAGATCTGTGAAATGTGAATGAGCGTAAGGTTGCATCTGTGCTATTCAGTGACTGCATCCACATGCTCAATTTCATTGCTTCTGTTATTGTTTATTTCAAACTGGCAAAGCTAATTAAGGGACCAATTTCAAGTCAATAATTAGACCATTAATTCTGAAACAAATAAAACCCCAACAGAAACAGAGCTCTGTATTACTTATTTTTTGTATGAGGTGAAGTTTTCCATCAAGATTAAACTACAAGTTTTGACAGCTTTGGTCCAAGTCATTAGTCCTTTTCATCCAATAGCCTCCCCAAAGGCCAACAAGTACTGGCAGATACACTCACCCCTGAGAACTAGAAACAGGAGGGATATTTGACACAGCCAGTGTGTCGGTGTGTGTCAGCTTTTCTATTTCAGCTAGTTTGAGGCACACCTTTATGTGTTACTGTGAAGTAAATGGATATTTTCCTCAAGGATTCCTCACAGCAGAGTTTGTGTGTTCACCAGGAGCTTTCAGTGCGTGGTTGGAAGACAGACTACACTGCAGACAGATCTCTGGTTTAGCTCTGGGTTTGCCTTCTCCCCCTGCTCCTGGCCAAAACTATGCAGATGAAAGTTTGAAGTGTAACAAAGTGATTACCAGCGGTATAGCATGAATGGCTGAGGTTTGCCATATTTCTCCTGCTGGGTGGTAACCTAATGGCCATATTAACATGAATTCAATTTTATCCCATCCCGTCTTTTCAGAGAGGTGTTTCGTTATATCGGAGACATTCCTGATTTTTACAACACAAGAGTGGGAAAACAGCGGGCTGCTGCTAGTTAGAGAGGAAAATATTTGAAAATGCTAAAGCGACACAGCAAAGTTTCCCAGGAAATGGGTGGCTGCTCTGTAACTCTTTGTCTTTTCTTTTTTTATGAAACAGAAGCTGCGTTTTATTTTAAAGAGCTGTTTGTGCTCATTTTCAAAATGAGAAATGCAGACCATATCCTGTTATTGAAGGCCCGGGTATCTTTATTGCCTGGTGAGGCAGCAGCAGCACATAGCAGTGTCCCTCGCTGCATATCGGGGTAGCTTGGTGAAGGGGCAGCATGTTTAGTCATACATTAGGGCAAAGGACACTTAAGTGCTACCTGATGTTAGTGGGAGTGCATGTGGACACAGTGGGGTTTTTTAGGCGTGCCTCAGAAAGTATGCACAATAATTTTGCCATTTACTGCGGTCTTGTGATGGTGCACTGCCGCTGTTATATTGGTTTGGAATGTACCATTCTATTTTGGAGTGAGCCCACTCAGTGGGTTGTGGGCCACTATGGCCACTGCCCCACTCATGACTTTTACAACAAAACCCGATGATTGGGCCTAAACCAGTAGATGAAGCTGCCTTTTTGACGCAGAACATTTTTGAGGTGATTGTATCAACATTTCTACACTGCAACATCCTTTATAAAAAAATATGACTGACAGAGTGGACACTGAATTTCACTGCAGTTTTCCCAAATTCTATCCAACAAATTGTCCTGTTGGGATTTCCACAGTTTCCAGTTCAAACCTTGAAAAGCTCATAGAGAATGATGCAAATATGACGACAAACATGATGAGGAAAATTATATTTTTTCCTTCTGATTGCAATTTGGCCACAATTTGTTATAGATCTTGGGAATGTGTACATCTCAAGAACAATCCGTGTTCTGTGGCTGTCTCTCCTATTCATCTGTGTGAATGGAGCTTGTAATTACAGTGCAGAGCAGTTGTGTTTAAATGGCAATAGAGTTTGCAGTTTTCACATAAACTGTCAGAAGCTTGAATCTGAAACGAAGCAAAATAAGCAATATTTCTGGGGAGAGTCCCTGCCAATAGCCCGAACAAAATAACAACTCCCCATCCAGGCCAACTGCTGTGGCTGCCCTGTTTATTTTTCTGGACAGAGTTCATCGATGGAATTTCAGAATTAACTGACAGACTTAAAAATATTTATTGAAAGGGCACCGTAGCAAAAATTAACATCAGGAAGAAAAGAATCAAAAAACATCCATCATCACTGTTTGGGGAGTATATGAGCATGGTACAGCTGTCATTTCATTTCCACTTGCACTAGATTAAATAAAGAGCAAGCTGCAAAAAATCCCTCTGTACTTCAGAGTCTCCAGCCCTCTGGCACTCCATTTGACTGACCACTTGTCAAACTGAGAATGAAAAGAAGGTACACTGCAATTATGACTTGCAGCAAGACTCTGAGCAGTTATTAATGAAAACAACATATATTACCCTTCATTTTATCTCACTGGAGCCTAATTAGCTCAGAAACACAAACATATTGTTGGTGTTATAGTTATTAGTTGCTATAGGATGACTATGCCTATAATTCTTTACAGTTGGAATCATGCATGACTATTGATCCATCATGCAGCATTCGTAATAGTAGCTGTAGTAGTTGTACTAGTGGTATAGTTAAGCTTTAAACCTCAAAAGCATTTCATATGTGAGCTGGCTTTGATTTGGAACTTGAATGGGGGAATAATGGGAGGCAGACAAGGTGGGGAGTGCAGCCACACAAAGGCACCGCGCCTCTCTAAGGGGTCTGGCTGCCTGACTGTCTCAGGGCCCTGGGCTGAGGTTGAGACTGAGGCTGAGGCTATAAGGTTGGGGTTTCACGGAAGACAGAGCTGCATGGGGGTTTAGTAATGAGAGGCCTGGATGGATGAGGAGAGTCAGAGGCGTGTCATCCTCTCCTGCAGCCTGACCCTCACCTCGGAGATTAGTTCATCGCAGAGAAGCATCAGCAGAGCTTTGGGAGAGCAGGAGAGGAGGATTGAGTGGGAGGGTTGTGCAGTGGGTAGACTGAGGTACTGTGGGGATGGGCTGGGGTGAGATGGGACACGGGCGGGGTGGGGTGACTTAGGGTTGTGGTGGCTCCTTTCTAAACAGCGCTCCTAAAAATAGATGCTTCCACTATTTGAGCATTCAGTCATGAAAGAATGAAAGGGGTTTCTTTTTAAATCAACTTAAGCAAAGCAAATCTTGAATTTGATGCAAGATTCAAGTTTGGTGACTGGATATAAATGGGAAACATGGAATTTTCCACTTCTTCTGCAGCAAAGCGACATTACTACGCACTAGCTTTTTGCCTTTAGCCTGTCTGCATAGCCAAACAGGAGCTCTTATAAAGAAATAAAAGAATATCTGCAGTAGATTGAGAGGAATGACGCAGCCTAATACAGCTGCAATAAAGTTAGAACGTCAACTATGGCTGATTTATTTGAAGTGGAAGGGAAGTGTTTAATACGAGACACATGGTTTCAATAGATAGCATAAGTTTCATGCCATGAATTGCAGAAAGATGTAAAACGGGCTGTACAGGAATTGGTCAGTGATAAGTACATGATATAAGACAGACATAGAGTGATGCCATAAGAATTCATTCTCAAACTGACTTCACTTTCATTTTAGTATAGAAAAGCTGTATTTACAGTAAAATATGAAACAATTCAGATGTTTTTATAGTTACTTTTGCACAGAGATTTTTAAAGAAATATTTTCACAACTTTGATTAACTCTCAAATTATTTTAGTCCCTCTCCCATATGGAAGCTTGCATCTTTTTTGGTTATATCTACAGAGACAGACAGGTGCAAACAAATACACACCGCAGTGCACTCCAGGGCCTCTACTGTACACAAGCGTGGATGTCCAAATAAATCAAGTCCCATACAAAATCTACTTATGCAGTCTTTGTTCAGTGTCTTGCACTAACACTTGGTGCCTGCATTGCCAGAAAAAATAAACATAATCACTCAAGATTGGGACACGAATCCAAAATAGCACCTGGCACAGGGCAGCGACGCCAATGTGCAAATCCAAACATTTTAGAGAAAAAAATCTACTTTGCTTTAACGATATGTGAAGAGTCTGGAATCAAATAGCATCAGGACTATTTATTTTTAAGCATTGTTAATTTGATTTTGTTTTAGTCTTTTGACAAAAATGTATCATAGTTTTATTCACATTTCAGTCATTTAATTATTGTTAGTTTTAGTCTAGTTATAGTCAACAAAAACTAAAAACATTTAGTTTTTTAGCTTAGTCTCATTTTTGTTGTGTAATTTTAATTTTTCTGTGTTCTCAGAGTTTTGAGGATGCTACTGTTTCCTTTGTTGATATTTACAGTTAGCTAGCCTTTTTATAAATGTCACCATGCTGGCATGCATGTTTTAGTTTGTCCCTGCAATTTTGTTTGTTTTGTTTTTTTTTTTTGTCTTTGCATTCTATCAAATTTTCAGTGCGATTGTGGATGCATTTTTCCATAAATGTTACGTTTGCTAACAGTTTTGTTAGAGCAACAAGTTAAGTAGGTACATCAATCTGTGAAGATGAGAGCGTTTTGGGGGCATGGAGGATACTGTTTTACCAATCAGGAGTGTGACTCTGCAGATACATGCAGGTTGTTGAATTATACTTTAAAGCAGTAATTAGGTCATCTGTCCATTTGTCTAACTTTTACATTATCATTTAGTTTTTATTCCGTAATACATTTTTGTCACAGTTTTCATTTTCAAATGTGACTTTTTATTTAGTTTTAGTCTCATTTTCATTGTGAAAAGAGGGTTTAACATTATACAGAACTAATATTTTTTGTTACAGCTTAGCATTATGTTTAGGTGCTAAGGCTTCATTTCACAGACATTTAATGGATGTTTTTTTCTGCTTGTTTATGGGCATGCGTGTGTTTTTTTGTGAGCTGACAGAGAAAAATCCAAGACAGAGGCAGAGAGAGATGGAGAGCTGTGTGAGAGAGAGTGGGAGTCCTAAGATGAAACGCTGACATGGAGTTTCCTTATGGTGCAGAAACGGCCCATGAGTTCGGAGGCGTTGTTGAGACTACAGAGAAACGCTTTCCTAATTTTTGCTCCGGAGGAACTGACTGATCACTGGCCAGTCTGTACGCTTTCGAAAGACAGTTGTCTCTGTAGTTTCCTGATACGGCCCAAAGCCCTTTGTGACTAAACAAATGGAATAAATTACCCAACTGGAGTGAATTATAGATTTTCCCCCTAGAAGTTGCTGGCATTTATTATATTACAAATGCCTTTATGTTAGGAACAGAAATTAAATGGGGAAGTCATAAAAGTGCACTCCCAGACTTATGGCAATAGCCTCCATTATGCTTTTAAACAGAAATGCTCCTCTGGAAGGGTCAAGCATTTATACTTCTGTATATGTTTATATCATTTTGAAGAGCCCAGTTATTAGTTCAACCTGGTGACCCCACAGACGCCTTGCCTTCTCTCAGAGACGACATTTCCTACAGTGTCAAATGGGCTCCAGGCATAAGCCTTTGAGCTCGGCTGCTACATCTGCTCTACATATTCATCCTAGGGCCTCTTTAATTCTTGCCCTGCGCCCACACACACTGTCTCGCAAACACACAAACAGAAAACACACACACCTACCTACACGCACTGCAAATGCACAAGACTGAGCACACATATAAACATGTACTGTGATTAAGGAAGTGAAAAAAAAATACTTTATTTATTATGTTTAGCTTGAAGAGGAACAAGAGTTAGTGATCTTCATTTAAAACAAGCAAACAGTTCTTAATAAACTGTGACTAGCTTGGTATAGAGCTAAAAATACAATCTTATTCCAAGCATCCCCACATGTAAATACAGTAACTGACTGGCAATAGAACCTAATGGGTACAATATCCACAAATATAAGTGGTGATTAATGCAAAGTTTTAATATTTTGTTGCAACGCAAGATAAGTGCTTAAATAAATAGCAAATGAATTAATTGATCAATAAAAAGAAAATTACGGCCAGTTCACCCAAATTACATACATCACAAAAGATAAATTATAATTGTATAAATTAATTTGATTCATCACTCAAAACACACTAACCCTATTCTATGCTATCTCACTGTTGTGTCAGCTATCCAGCAGATAATTATTAACTTGTGCACATTAAATTCAACGTAGCTTTGAGACAGACCACCTCATTTCATTCAATTTATGTCGTGTTGATAAGCAGCAAATGACATCAGTGCACGGATACAAGCTTTAGGCTGGCAAGCAACAGCGTTAAAAAAGAACAGATAAATGTGTAACAGGATCTCAGCAGTTTAGACCAATTATGATATGAAGAATATTGAAGAAAACTGTCACATAAGTACATTACTTTGATCTTAAATATTCTCCAACAGTTAGCTAAATATTAACCATGTCAAAAAAAATGTGTATATGCCTACTTTTCCTGTGTGTAACAAAAGCCATTTTGAATTTCCCATGAAGCCATTATACAGTAAAGGGAAATACTTATGAATAGGCTGTGTGCAAGACAATAGTCACTTTTACATCCTAATATTACAACGACCAGACATGTGAGTTAGAACTGCGCCTACAACCCCATAAACAGGTTTGAAGATGAAGAGAAAATATAAGAATGTAATTCAGAATTAATAAAGAACAGAAACTTGCAGCATGTAGACGCCCACAAGCAGATCTACAAGAGTGCAATAAAACAGCTAGCAACCTTGCAGTTTACTGATATCTACAGATAATGCCAAGCACACAAACAACAACACAACTGAGCAAAGACATTAACTCTCGATATGCATGCTAGCTTAACACTTTTCTAATCGGGAAACAGAATGCAAGACAAGATCCGGTCGAGGAATGTCACCGCCCACAGCAAGGAACACTGTGTAGACATTCAGTTTATACAAATCTGTCCTAAAGCGATCAAACTGTGAGCTTGTTAACAAAATATAATATTGTACAATATGAACAGAAGCAAGTGGTAGGAAACATAAATGAATTATCCCATTCTGTTTGATTTTGTCAAATATAATATCACAAACATTACATATTGATCACTATTGATGAGTTGGTCAAGAACAACTTGTGTGCACATTAATCAAAAGGCAACAAAGATCTAAAGGCAAAGACAAGATAGGTGTTGTCAGTCTTCACAAAAGGTTTGTAACAGTGCAGAATGTAGTATCACATTCCACTTTGTTTGGGTTGAAAATATAAGTCTAAACCTTGTTGGTTTATACCAAATAGTTATTTATGAAAATTCGAGTAACACAGTGCAGAGTAAAAGTACATGTAAAAGGTATCCTTATGTTTGTAAATGGGTTTAACCAAAGAAAATGTTGGTCGACTGTAATCATACCTTCTCTTCAATTAAATCGATTGGTTGGAAGGAAAAAATATCTTCAAATTATCTCTAGATGAACTAAATCAGCCACTGTGCACTGAATGCACTCTACCGGGTAGCCTTATCAGCCTAAAAAAATATAAACAAAAGTAAAAAGCTAGCATTTGCAGCATATTAAATAATTTTAACCGAATTATTTTATACTGAAATGATAACAACAACCAGGGCGCACCTGCCCATATTCAGATGAATTCCGAAAATAGAACTATATCAGCTGGTGATCCCAGCACAAGAACTATTAAGGAACATACAATCAAAGCCTGAAGCATTAAACACTAATGCTGACGTTGCATCCTAACACAGACAAGTTAGCCTAAAGTTCTTAGATGATATGCCATGTTGGTTGTTGAGCTGTGATATGCAAACTGCTGTTTGCAAAGTTTACACTTCTTTTTAACAAAATGCAGCCACACTGATGACTTTTTTGAAATGGTGTCAATTAGCTGACTCAGGGTAAACGTTCAGTTAGACCTAGCAGTCGCCATTAGGTTGGGCGAGTTCAAAGGTGTGATAACGGGACTACATTCTTACAGGTAGTCTGTCCCTTGCACTGCCGTAGTAAATAATGGATTAATCCTGAAAGGCTATTGATGTAGCGCTTTTCTCCTAATGAAAGTAACACCGGCGAAAGCATATCGACCAACCAATCGACCAGTCGATCGGGAGACTATTGCCCTAGTAAACCAGTGTACTCTGTATGTATTTTGACTACCTAAAAGTTTTTTAAAAAGCAGTGTTTCTTGAAGCAACTCTTCAGAACCTGAACAAGTCATGCAGTGTTTCATCATCATAATGCTGCAGGATGTGAGCTACTGTTTTCCTTGAGACGGAGAATTAGACTGCTGTTTGCCAATGCGTCATGGTTTGTTAACAGGTTTCTGACTACCTGCATACAAATAAATCTGCCAAGTTCCTGCCACATGGCTTTGTTGTTTTTCTATAAAAGGGAATAACTCACTCAACAGAGAAAGCCTTCTGGTTTGAATCCCCCACTATTCTAAGTTTGGGTCAAGGAAAAACCAGAAAACTGTGAGAGAAATTGTTCCTGAATAATGAAAAAAACCTTTTGAATTCAAGTAATTGAATTACACAAAAAAGAAATGTACAAAATCAGCGTCGCCTTCAAACCAAGTCTCTTCCTCTCGTGTGTCTACCAACCTTTTTCACTCTTGTCTGCCAGTCTAGTTTCTGTTACACCCCATGTTCCCACTGAGTCATATTATTTCCATATTTATGTCGGCAGCAGCCCCTCACTTTGATCTCCTGCCTTGTTCAGAGGCTGATCCTGTTATGGCTTGTTCCTGTAAATACTTTGAAGTGCTTCAGGATTAGAAGATTGTGGATCCAATGAAAAAACAAACAGCTTTTTACACCGATTCATTTATAAGGCCGCTTAAAACACAAAAAAATCATTTGGTAACAGTAGATGGAAGTTTACTCTGTAATTGCTAGTAATTGTGGAGCCACTGTTTATGGGTTCTGACAGAGTAAGATTCTGAGTGATTGAATTTGGAGAGCATTTCTGCCACACACAGCATTTAGCCTTTGAAACGCGACAGCAGCTGGTTTTTGCACACTGTAACCATCTTCCTGCTGACTGTTTGCTCGATGTGGGTTAGGCTAGAAATTTAAGTGCACAGGATAATACTGAGCATGTATAATAGTCTGAGTTTGACAATGACAAGTTTGGAACACATTCTATATACATGTTAAAAAAAATTCAGAGACTACAGCCATGGTCTGGGCTCAATCAGGCTTAGGCACCGATGAACTTAATGCTAACATCAGCATGCTTACCTGCTCAAAAAGACAATGCTAACATGTTGATGTTTAGCAAGTATAATGTTAACCCTGTTCACCATCTTAATTTGTTTTAACTGAACAAGACTAAGAGTCAGCTATGCCAGCAGCTCCATCAGGCTGTACTCAGGCTGCTAGTTGAACCTTTGCACAATAATGCTTGCAGCTTCTACATGCTAACACATCTTAGTTTAGCATGTTCACTTGCTAACATTTGCTGATGAACACTAAACACAAAGTACAGCTGAGGCTGATGGGAATGTCATCAGTTTTAATGGTATTTGGTCATAAACCAAAGTATTGGACAAATGAAGATTTTCACCTTGTTGGGATGACAGTTTAGTGGCTTGATTGTCAATGCAGGAGGCTTGAGTCAGAGATGAGGCACAGACCAATGAGGTGTTTATTTCACTCATAGATACATAAACAACACTGACGTCAACCCCTACCACAGTACAGGGAAGTATGACCCTCCCCTTCAATCAAAACTACAAAAAAGCCCATTACAAACATAATAATCTAAAAGATCTGACAGATCTTCAATCAATTCCAGCTGACAGGGAAGATATCTACAAAACACACCACACCACACACCACATCATTAGTACATATAAAAATGCAAATACTCAATAAAATTCCTCTAACCTCAAACTTTGTGCAATTATTTCCATACAATGCTTGTCTCTACAAATTGACACAGCTCATTTCTATACAACGTGCTTCAACTAAGAGTACTAGCATGAAGAAGACCTTAATTACAGACAACCTGATGATGGCACTAGATGAAAAGTAAAGGGACCACCAAAAATCACAATTAGGATTCAGGGGGAACATGAATGTGTCTACCAAATTTCACCACAATCCATCCAATAGTTGATTGGGTGGATAATACATTTAACTCCAAACTACAAATGTCAACTTGAAGGTGGCGCTAGAGGAAAAGTATCAGGATCACCAAAATCATTAGGATTCATCATCTGGGAACCACGAATTTTATAAAATTTTGAGCCAACAGATCTAGTACTGAAGATTTTGAGATATTTCAGTGAGTAAGTGAAAACCTCCTTTGACCTGCTGGGGGTTCTAGAAGAAAAAAAGGATTAATTAGGATTCATCCTCTGAAGACCAGCAATGTATTGACACAAAACTGAATGGCAATCTATCCAACACTTGTAAAGACATGTCACTAAAAATAAAAAACAACCAACTGCTGGGGCTGAGAAAGGGTATCATCAAAGTCATTAGGATGTATCCTCTGGGGACTCTGAATGTCTGTACCAAATTTCATGACAATTGAGCTAACATTTCAGTCCAGACGGACAGACCGAAGATGCCACCCGCAGAGCCATGCCACTACATACAGATATATTCTCATGTTTACAAGGGGTGTAGATCATGATTTTTGATAGTTTTACAATATTCTGGCAAGTGGACTTGAGTGAGCACAGGTGCTCTCTGATCCACTGTATCAGCCCCCTGAATCACCCAATCAATTAAATGAAAAAAACTCAATCACACCCAACTATGCTTTTCCATGCTTTCAAGGAAAACAAAGACACCCTGACACCCTCTTTTTAAGTGACAGAAAGGCGAAAATAAAAACAGAAAGCCCACTAAAAGAGGAATGCAAGGTGGTGGCTGCCTCATATCCCCTTGTACTTGTGAAAATATGTAAAGTGTTTCTTCTCTTCCCCCTTTTATGCAAGCCTGTTAACTGTCGCACAAGTGGTGACTGCAGCTGTTTCGTGACATTTATTTTCTTGTCGTTTTTTTCCCAACATTCTCTAATTGGCTTCTGTTTGTGTCCTCCTCTTATGTGGTCTCTCTACACTCAGCTTAAATTAATGTACACTCAGGCTCACTTTGAGGAGGAAAAAAACTAGACTAGTATAAGTTTTTCAGCGTTGTAGGTCACAGAAATTATTATCTTTAATTCTGAGGCTGCGTGTCTCTTGATTTTTGGTTGCTGCATATGGTTGACCTCATCCACTTCACTGCACATTTCATCGGATATTTCCTGTCCTTTTGCCACTTGGTCTGTGGTCTATTGCCCTTCATCGTGTGGTCTCCCTCTGACCAAATCACCAAGCTGTGTAAATTGCAGATTGGGTCGGACAAAAAAGTAGGGTATCATTTTGACAACTGTATGCTGTAGAACAGTACTAAATGAATGAAGTATACTTAACCATAGTAAGACGGACACACATTCTGCCTGTTCAGTTTTGCATGTTTAATCCCCTGCTGAAGTGCCCCCAGTGCTTTGATATTCTAAAGTGTGTCTTTTTATGTAATGACAGCCTGTCAAACTTTTTTTTTCTTTGCCCCTTTTCATAATAATCTTTGAGAATTATCCTTCTTACTCCTGAATAACCTACAAAATCCTTCAACCCGCACTAAACTTTATTTCACCACCTAAAGAATATCTCTAACTTTTATTTACACTGTCAGTATTGTAATAAACAGCACCCAAAACAATAGATTTATTCTTAGTTTATAAAATCAGTTTCATCGTAAAACGAGCCAAAAAAACACAGTGATGGCTGAATGCAGATGCACACACTGTAGATATTTCCAACAACAGGCCACAGAAGCTAACCATTTTTTATAGTAGCTATGTGAATAAGCCAGGTAAATGATTGACTCATAGCCTCATAGAGGTTGCGTATAAGAAGTGTAACCAACAGCCCTTATTGTGTTCTTGGGACATGTGTGACTTTGTTTTCCAACTCGCTACCCAAGGACAGAAAGACAGTATAAAAAGACAGTATAATGACAAACACAGACAGTGACCGGAATAAAAACAAGCCTCCTTACAACACACATACACACACACGGGTACACATTTACTGGAAGAGTGACAGAGCATTGCAACGAGAGAAAAAACAGAGAGAAAAACAAGTGGGCAAAACCACTTGGAGAAAAAAACACCCTATATTATCAGGGGTGGAGATCTGCCACAAGCACATTCCTGATTCAATACTCACTTCATCCCAAGCTATTTAGATATTGGTAAATACTGTAGTGTATCCACAGGCTGGGGACTGCCCTGCACCCGGCACACGTAATACCTCACAGGTGAAATACTGTGGATTTATTGTAAAACAGGAGCCAATATTAAAAAAAATTCAAGTAACTGTGATAGCATATAAATAATAAGATCTATCTATCTATCTATCTATCTATCTATCTATCTATCTATCTATCTATCTATCTATCTATCTATTCATCCATCCATCCATCCATCGATCTATCTAGCTATCATGCTGAATTACGCAAACTGAAATGCAGCATAGAAACAGGCTTTTAAAGTCTTGCTAAAAGAAAATGGAACCACAGACATTAGTCTGACATCAGAGTTTGTGGCTGTCATTTGGCAGCTTAAAGGAATAATTTGAAACTTTGGAGTTAGATGAGAAGATCAGTACCACTCTGATATCTGTACGGTAAATATAAGGCTACAGCCAGCAGCCAAATAGTTTAGCTAAAGGAAGTTATGTCCAAGAAACCGTCCTGACTATAAGCCACCGTAAAACCACAATGTATCATTTTTACATTTTTTTTTAATACCGATTAAGAAAACAAGATATAAGGTGTTAATTAATTAGCTTTACCTTCCAGTCTTCAGGCTAAGCTATGCTAACCAGCTGCTGGCCGTAGCTTCATATTTAACATACAGAAATGAGAGTGGTATCAATCTTCTCATCTAACTCTCGGCAAGAAAGCAAATAAGCATATTTCCCAAAGAGTGGATTATTGCTTTAATCTATTACTAGAATATTGGACTGATAATCTGCAGAACCACAATAGATTGATAAAATCAAAATAAATAGGAAACAGGGTGGGTCAGGTAGTGCCTATGAACTGACATTGAGAGTAACAAAACATTATGCATAACCCATGACGCGTGTGTCTAAGCATTGCGTATTTGCAAGCAGTAATTTTGTCAGGCTGTAGAATGCAGCTTTGGAAGTCTGCCTGGCCAAAATAGAGCTGAATACATTTTTGATTACACTGAAAAAACACATTTGAAATAGAAAGTTAATGAATCAGTAACCAGAAAGTCCAAACTTCAGTAGACAGCAAGATAGAGCATCATTAAGTGGTATGAGGAGGAAAAAGGTGGTGTGTGTGGGTTAATAGTGGGAAAGAAAGAAACAGGAAGCAAGAGATAGAGGATGAAAAGGAAGGGGAAAAGGGGCAGAAAAAAGAGTAAGAGGCCGACATGCTAAGGGGGGAAAGGTCACAACCCTGACACGTGTAGCTAGTTGAACCTTTAACTTTTAGCAGAGGTCACCACCGGGAGGCTAGGGTGGGAAGCGCTTTATTGTTCTGTGTTACGAGCTCCTCGCCAGAGCTGTTAGAAGCTCCTAAATCACACACACTGCGGGTCATTCAGGGCTGCCTGAGCCAGATACTGCCTGGCCTGAGCAGATTTTTCCCCTGGTAAAGTCTTTATCCTAGACGCCTCACCAGTCTATTCCTAGAACCCGTTGAAATGGAAAAGACGAAGTGGATTTTATTTCAGACCATTTTACGATACAAACTAATGTATATGAAAAGACATCACCTCATAAACCAATACAGTTCCCTTGCTCATGCACCTACTTAACACACCACGCAGGATATTTCACATGAAACATGAGAGCTGCAAAATGCATTGATATAATGACCTGAACTGTAATTGTGAATATGGAGCATTAGTTTGTATAATTACTTTACTATAGCTAAACCAATTAGTTGAATAACTGATTTGGAGATTGATAAAATTTTGATAGTAGATTTTTCAAACAAAATTGCTGAATATTCTCTGGTTCCATTTTTCGAATGTGAGGATTTGCTGTTTGTCTTTTTCATCTATGATAGCAAAGTGAATATTGCGGGGGGGGTGGGGGGGGTGGACAGTTGGTTGTACAAAACAAGCTATTTGAAGATGTTATTCTCACTTTTTCTGGGAAAATATAATGGCCATTGTCACTATTTTCTGACATTTTATATTTACATTTATAGAATAAAATAAAACAAAATTGATTAATCCAGACAATTGGGAGATTAACTGATAATGAAAATATTTGTTAGTTACTTCCCTACACATTACATTCAGTGAAATAATCATATTTTCAGTAGTAGAAAGTAACCACATGTAAGTACATTTACTCAAATACTGTACTTACAGTACATTTATACTTTTGAGATACTTATGGTACTTTATGGTACTTTTCATTCTACAGCACTACATTTATTAGATTATATCTACTACCTACTTAAAAAAAAAAAAAAGTACAATGCATTAATATAGTTCAAAGTACCTAACATTATGAGCTCCACCATGACAACTTGAACACTTTGAACACTTTGGATATTTCCTACTTTTGAATCTTCTGATTATAATTCTGTATCTTTCATTGAGTAGGATTTTTAATGCAGGACTTTTACTTGTAATGGAGGATTTTGACACTGTGGTAAGGATTTGAATATTTCCTCCACCACTGCATGATTACAGGTGGCTTAATTGTTTTGCTTAATTGTTTTGCATGTTTTACATAAAAAATATACATATATAAGATAAAAATAAAGAAAATGTATAAAAATAGAAATTTACTTAGTTTAATACTTATTCACGTGTTTAATTTCAGTACTTCAATACAACTTGAGTTCAACAAATCCCGTAAGCAATGTGCTGTTCTAGCAATATGTGTCAAATTCAAACCTTTAAAGCCTGATTCAAATCTAATTTAGCCTTAATCTGGGTCTGAACAGTAGGTGTTCTTCACTGTTTTATTGTAAACTCTGCTAAGTGTCAGTGTGAGAGGTAGCAGAGAGGAGTGTGATGATGATAACCTCAAATGAATTCTCCTCTCTCCACCCTCCTCCACAGTTTATTAGTTTAGGCCAGAGGCCACTTGTAGCCTTGCAGAGTGGACGGTAATTGTGTGCGTGCTCCTTAAGCACCGACCGCAGCAATAATAGACTGAATTATACAATAAATTCCCTCCAGATGTGCTCCCTCCACTCCTACCCACCCACTCCAGTTTGACAGTTTACACACCCACAATCCGCGCAAGGAGGCCTCCGTCCACGCACACACAGACGTGCACTCATTCACCCATACACACGCTTACAAAAGTACATACACACACGTGGTGGCTTAGTTGCAGTGTTTGCATTGTCAGATTGTTTCCATACTGGTGTTAGCTTGCTGCGTTTCCTTAATATTGGTGTAATTACAGGTCGTATTAGCTGATAGTGTTTTGCTAACCTCCTAATAGATGTCCTCCTGCCTCGGAAACCTCACAGAAAGTCAATTCAATAATAAGCAGCCTTTCTAATACATAATACTATTAAGACATAACCGCACACACACACACACACACACACACACACACACACACACACACACACACACACACACACACACACACACACACACACACATAAAAGGTGATGTTTAGAAGTAGTCACATACACATGTCCTACTTGTTCAAAACAAAAAAGATGCACAGCTCTAAATATGATGTGGAATTTTCAATAAATTTTTGATTAGAATTATAAACATAGCACTTGGAGAAAATGCAGTGAAAGTACATCCTGAATAAAAACCAGAGCCACCCTGCATGAGAATTTAACCATCTATTTCTGTCTTACAGAGGAGGCAGGAGCGGAGGAGGATAAGGACAAGAGGAAGAGAGAGGAGGAAAAGAGTGGTCAGACTAATTATTATGTACACTTCGGCTGAAATGTGAGTATGTTTTCTGGGGGGGGCTATTTCTTCCAAAATGTTTTCATTCCAGATCTTTGTGTACTTCAGCCTACTGTCATAGAAACAGGGTTTCATATTTTCTTATGGCTTAATATTGCCCAGCTCATAGCCAGCATTGTGCTGATGCAGGAGGATGGTGAGAGAGAGGACCACCAGTTAGATTGGCTGCTACACTTTCACTCCATCTTCAAGCTTTGTTGCTTTGCTGCTGTCAAGCCATCAGCATCAGCCTGCACAGTGCCACCCAGTGTTCAACCATGGGGCTTTATTCACAGCACAAGAGAATGGATACATGAGTAAACAACGTATTATAACATATTAATCAGTGTTGTAAGTAGTATTCAGATCATTTACTTTAAGGAAAAATAGTAATACTCGCTAAAACAAAAACTCCATTACAAGTAAAAATCCTGCATTCATCAAGTATTATTGGCAAAATGTACTTTAAATATAATAAATAAAAATTCAATATATGCAGTAGCCCCTGTGACTAATATATTACTGGATCATTATTATTGATGTATAACATGTAAGTAGTATTTTAGTGTAGGAGCAGTTAAAAACTACTGTGTAGTTGAATCTAGAGCAATGAATATTTTATAAACTGATTGTATGTTTTGTATGTAGTCTTAATTTATAAAGTAACTACTAACTATAGCTCATAATATAAATGTAAAAAAATATAAGAGTAAATGTACTAAGTTACTTTCCACAACTTGTAATAATAGAAAATGTGTTGTATTGTAATGAATGTATCAATGTTTGTAGCATTTTCCTACTGTTTTACAAAGCAGAGAAAGGCAGAAGAGGCTAGAAAAGAAAAAGGCAATGATATGCAATAGAGGTCCTTGAATTAATATTTACAAATATTATATTAAATTATATTATTAAACAAATGGGTGCAACAAGACACAGTTTATTATTTAAATTTAACAAGAGGGTTTCCCTACCAAAATCAAAAACTTGCCATCACTCCCAAATTAATGTATGAGTTTTAATACCATAAGACAAACACTAAATCTAACATATTAAAGTTTTCTGAAGCTATTAAATACTATTATTTATATGAATCATATAGCAAGAGTAAAAAGAACCTGGTCTCATTATCAGCTGAGAAACACACAAAATATTTTATCTACATTGCTTGAATACTCTCTGTAATATTGTATTGCCTTTAGGTAGCATTTCATTTTGTTGTAAATTATATTTTTGATGACATAATTTATGAATGAAATACATAATTCAGTTAATGGAATATCCATTACTATACTTTCTACTACTACTAATAATAATAATATTTCTAATAATAATGTCACCAAACAATGACCATGTTTCATCTATTTTAACTGAAAGTGTTACCTCTGTTACACTATCACATGGTGATATTGTGTTTGCCAGGTGAGAGGCTGGCTGGATTAATCAGTAAAGGCAGAGTCATTTGCCTGCAGACATGATCCAGTGCAAAACTCCCCAAGAGTTGCTTTCCTCAACCTGCTATCCCAGGTGGCTTCAATGCCTGAATGCCCCTTTTACCTGCTCCAGGCAGAGAGAAAAAAGTAAAAGAAAAAGAAAGAATAATTTACAAAAAAAAAAAAAAAAAACACATCATAACAGGAAACAGGAACAGGAAAGAGACTTGGCGGACTCTGTGGAGGCCAGGTGCAGAGTTTGGCTTGACTCCCCCTCTGCTCTCTGGCTTGTGCGGGCGGGAGGGTGGCTGCTGGTAGCGGAGGTCTTTTCAATGCCAAGCTTCTATATCAAACCCCTGGGTCTAGTTTGTTCTCCTGTTGCTGCCTCTTGGTGGGTTGCCGTTATAAATTTGACTGCAGGAGATGTGAGTAGCTCCGTGGCAAATCCCTGCCCAACTTCTGCTCACACAGAAGGTCAAATGAAATATCAGCTAAACCGGACATTTTGTTTAATTACAACAAGCCAGCTCGTAAAAGCAGCCTCTTGAGCCAGGGTGGTACAGTTTTCTCTTTTCTTGTTTTTCCTCTACATCTTAGCTCCCTTGCTGTTCACTGTATGTCTTTCCCAAGCTGCTTTGCTCAAGGATCTTTAATCACAATGTTGAAGGAAAAAGATGTGTAACAGCTACTTCAATTTATTTGATCCATCAAAGGAGGCACACTCACTAATGAATGCTTGTAAGATAGATTTTCTTCATCTTTTCCGAGCTTACTCTTGGAAATTTAATGCTCAAGTTCACTGTGTACAGTGAAGGGAACAAATTAATTTACATTCACGCTGACCAGTTTAGAACATGATGATGTTTGGGGGAAAGAATTAATTTTAGGTTACCCCTGAAAGCCACACTGTAAAACAGTGTGAAAGAGATGGAATAAGATACTAAAAGTGCAAATTCTAAAGTCGCCAACATCTACAACTCAGACATTTTTGAAAATCTTCCCTGCTGAAGATGCATTCATTATTATTATATTCAATATTAGCTCTAAAACATATGCACAATTAATTATTCGAAGATGTATTCATTAAGAATATTAGCTCTAAAACATATGCACAATTAATTTTTTGCATCCCCAGTAAGAGGGTGTTGTTTTTGTTTAGTTTTGTTTGAGTGGTTGTCAGCTATGCTCGTCATACGGAGCCCTTTTGGCCTCCTGGGTGGTCGTGGCGCGTGCCAAAGATGCCCCTCAGTGTTTAATCTTTGACATTTATTTGTTTGCTTTGTGAATGAATATGCAAGCTGGAAAAGACCTATTAGTTCTAGTGTATCCTCATTACAGGGGGCCGTTCATCCTGCTAGACTGTGGTTGGTCAGGCCAAACCAGTGTCCAGACACTGCCTGGCAACCTTCCCTTTAGCCCATGTCCATTCACTTCTCACTGCCTGCCAGTGTCTAGATAGAATTTGGCAGCATGGGCACACCGAGGCTTGGCTCAAAGCTATGCTGGCATCACAGCTGCAAATGGAGCTTAGAATTAGTTCAGGTTTATATCAACATTTTGAAAATCCAAAAATTTAAACTCTCAATGAACCACCTACATGAGAAGCAGGCAGTGATGCTTTTAAATATTGACTTTTTTATTTGCACATTTGTTGTTGTCTTTCATAACAGTTCCAGGGGCTGTTCTTGTTTGTATATGCATGTGTGTGTGTGTGTGTGTGTGTGCTTTTTTCGTTCCTCCTCTGTAGCATCCACTATGCCTCTAAGAGCTGGCCTCACCTCATCTGGCAGCCATTACCTGCACACATGCTCCTGTCTGAAGGTTGATCTGCCGGGTTAAACAAATCCAGGCAGCGCAGCGCGGCCCGCCAGGAATCAGCTCCATACATCAGCTGTGGAACAGCCAACATGACAGGGTTAGAGCTGGCTACCGTTAGCCGCGCACTATCACTGATCTCCCAATGCCAAATATGCTCGAAAACGACAAACTCACTTTAGTTCAGGTGTTGGATGTGACTATCAAATGTACTGCGATATGCAGCTTCTGCTGAGGGTTTTTGGAGGAGGGAAAGGCTCCACCGTTTCCCCCTGGAAAGATGTGACACGGATCATTTCTTATGTATGAAGTTCCAACCTAAACAGTAACAGACATATAGTCTTGGTATTGAATGTGGAATTCGGTAATTATCTGCAGCAATATGCTTCATCCAGCATTTTGGTGTGAGACGAGGCATAAATGCGTATCTGTCTCTCAGCGGAGATGGCACGGAATTGACAATTTGACCAAGTTTGCGGAGTCTTACTCAATTCCGCTCCCAATCAAAAGCGCTTGAGATTACATTTATGTTTATTACATTTCCTGTTTCTCACTTCATCACATCGGAATTGAAACTGACAGGGTAATTATCATTTCATCCTAAATTGATCCCAATCCATGTGGGCTGGCTCCAAACATAGAGACACGAGAGAGGGAAAAAGAGAGATGGAGGAGGGAAAAAAAAAAAAGCATTTTGGGAGCATTTGGCGATGGTTCAGTCATCTGTAAGACGTATCGCTTGAAGGGTGGGGAGAGATGTAGGGAGAGAAGCAGGGAGGGAGAAAAGGGAAGGGGAGACGTTGGGAGATTGCGTTGCGGGTGTTCCCTTGATGTCCCCCTGACAGGAACCAGATTGGGAGCCGCGTGGCGTCGGCGCTTTGGCTTTTTATTCGTCTGGCTCCACCGGGTTTTTCCTGGCCTGAGCAGGCCCGGTTCTGAGACGCTGTGGCCCACTCGTGGAGCCAGCCTGTAGTTTAAGTGAGAATAACAAATTCTAGAAAAAATAATGGGTCTACAAAAAGAAAAAGAGAGGAGCAGCACAATCCTACTATTGTTCATTGTAGCTAAGGAGAAAGCACAGTCAAGCCACGTCTTTGGGACATTTTACTGGCTCTAATAAAGAGTGTGTGGTCCCTGTTTTGGAGAGCTCTGCCACACTGACAGATATGCTCTACAGTAGTATTGGATGGTTCCGTATCATGTATTTTGAGTTGTGTTACTTGGCACAGCTCAGACAAGACCTTTCCTTCATCATGCTTTTGCCTAGCTGAAAGTAGTGGTCCGGGTTGCTTATGATGGCATAGTGTGTAACATGTTGAATAAGTAGTCATAAAGGCGCTTGTGGATAGAGGCAAACAGGGAGATTTCACCTTCATCTCTAAGAGGTCACACATAAAATGAAAAAAAAATCCTCCAATCGGACTGGCATGTTTTAACTTGATGATATATGAACAGAAAAATATTTATACATGTCAGTGAGAGATGAAGTTGCAAGTTATTTAAAGTAGACTGACCAGTTATTCTGAATCAAAGGTTTTTATTGATTATGTGTAATGTGTATCTTAGCCCTAGAGGCATGCATTGAACATCTTTGTGAGATAATGGATTTTATTTTAGAGAAACTAGAGGCAATAAACTTTGAGTCGGTACTGAATCAACGTGGAAAAATACCTGAAGATCTTTGTATCTGAACCTGTTTTTATGGAATATGCATTAAATTACTGTGTCAAATAAAATGCAAAAAAAGGAAGAAGGAAACTAACACTGTATTTCAGTTGTGATTATTCTCCATTTTTCAGCCATTTTGTGTTCAATAATATTCAGCTTTAATTCCTGCACACACAAATTCATGTCCCTGGTTTCTACTGTGTGGGGTACAGAAACACAGTTTGGTCTGCACTTAATCAGTTCTGTTTTTAAGTGTTCTCTGCTTGGTATTCCAGCACAGCCCTGTGAAAGAAAAACGTCTGGTCGTGGGTGGCTAAGCTGGGTCACTGAGCCCACAGAGTAGAGCATTTCATAAGAAAGAGCCCACTTAATTCTGAACCATACATCGCATTAGCTGATTTACATGTGGACAGCTATCATTTTGTGAGGACTTTGACATTGATAAATGAGGTGTTTTACCTAATAGGTAATAAAAACAAATTACAGGTCTTAAGAGAAAGGATGTTCTTCATTTGGCTCTGTTTTCTGTCTCTTCGAGGGCAAGGGCCAGATTGTTTCCATATGATTGTAGCCTTCATTTGTTAAGACTACAGACAGAGATTAATAACGGCATTTTCTGATGACCGATCTATACTTCTCCTTGGGGTTATTTAAAGAAAAAAATTGTAGGAACAACTGCACATGAAGGATAAGTACCAGTTTGTTTGTTTTTTGCAAACTTATTGAAGCAGATTTATAACTCAACTATTGATAGTAAGATTGTATTTTAATGTCATTCAGTATTATTTCCCTGTGATTCTCATTCTCTGTCTCTCAATAGCCTTTTATACTGTTTACAGAAATTAAACTTTATTAATTACAGGAAACTAAAATCTCTTACCAAACTACAAAATGTGAACTGAACACATTACTGGTGTTCATATCCTCCCAGCTGCATGTTGAGAGAAATAAACATTTCTTTGATTAGCAGGACACAATTAATTCCAAGGTTAAAAAAACATGATGTTTTCACTTTAAAACCGTTAATTGTGGAGGGTATAAATGCCTCATTGCAGTGATTATGTGGCTGCTGCCCTTGTCCATGATCCATCAAATACCCTAAAATTAAATTAGTGAAACCATAAACAATCTACTTATGGTCAGTGGGGATTCACAGGGTTTTCTCAGAGGGTGAAATGCTGACATACATTGTGAAATGACAAATGACAGTCCAGAGACGGGAACAAATCAGTGCTAAAACCAGAGGGTTTTTTTTCCAATGAGAAAATATTAGCCCAAACACTACTTAGTAGGTGAGGGTATGTTATTCTTAACCAGTCTGAATCACTACTGGACTCTGCAGGTCCCACAGAGCTCGTATATAAGCTCTCTCAAGTTTCTTCAGCTAGGCGTGAAAAGGCTTCCCTTCTGGTGTAATGCAAGCCTGACAGAGGACAAGTCTGCCTCTATTCCCTGTCTCAGTGCAGTCAAACACAAGCTGAAAGGATGAGGCAGCCACATCCACAGTCTCACAGGCCATAATTTTCCACAACCTAAAAAATCCTTACATTGTGAAAGCTGTTCAGTCAGGTGTGATTCCTCACTGACAGGTGGCAATAAATCAGCTTGCCGCACTGTGGTAGTGGTAAATGAAATCAAAATACATTTAAATCTTTTATCAAAACCTCCACTCATGTACAGGTACAGTATGATATGTAACGAATACATTAAATGTCTGCCATACTCTAAAATGGAAAGTCCATATGTGCATGTTGAGTTTGAGAGGCCGGAGACATCGCTTTTTAACCCTGCAATTACAGAGTTATGTTTTGTCACAATCTTGCAGTCATCATATAGAGAAACGAAGATGATACTTTCACTGTGAATTGAATTTTGCCGTTCCGGCGTGCTTGTAAGTGATGCAGGCGTACGTAATGACTGCGCAGTCAGACCAAGGTAATTTTAAGTGCCACATCCAATCAGGACTATCACCACAAAGCATCACAGACTGGAGCACAGTCATTCTCTCTGCAGTGCCGTCAGCTGAGGTGATACCCGACTGCTGAAACGTGGCAAAAAATGTACGGATAAAGAACATAAAGAAAGGTGAGGAAAGAAAATGGGGCAAGACAGAACGGGGGGGGGGTCTTGAATCCTGCGGTAAGTGCCAGAGGGACACATTTTGTTGGAACACAGGGTGTGCTGAGTGATGGCAGAACGGCTAAAGCAGTGTTTAGAAACACCAGTCGGCCAGTCTATTGCCTAGGAGCCTGGGTGTCTGCACTGAGCCCCCCCCCCCACCGCTCTAAGTAGGATGGTACATGCAGCCTCACTGCATACCGCTCTTGCGCGCCGCTAAAATTAGCCCCCCTGGAACCAGATGGAATTCTAAACAGAATAAACTTTTCTTGACTTGATTATATTGAGCCTTTCCAAGCTCCGACATTAAAAAGAAAGAGAGAAGGCAAAAAAACGAGGGGGAACCTTAGAAGCTAATTGCCGTGGGTCTGGCGTGCACATTGGGCATTGTGTTGAGTCGAGACGCTGTAGTAATGCCAGAGCCTTTCCCCGGGCCGTGTCTCCCAAGGGGGGAACTGTCACATCTTCCATGAGTTTGCGGTGGGCTTGCAGCTCCACATGGACTGCATGTGAAGCCACTAATTAAAAGCAAGCGATCCGTAACTGTCTGGCTCACCAGCCCGTGCTCATCTATGTGGCCCCCATCGCCTCTTGCAGACCCCCTGGCCCCTGGCAATGGCTGTTAGGCCGATGCATGGGAGTGATTTTCAGAAAAAAAATACATGACTCCCTTATAAAGCAACACTGGTATTCTAACAGCATATTTATGAGGTTCAATTAGAGGGATTTTTTTAGTCACTCACTTTACCTAAGTTGGGATACAAAAAACATTTATAAATGATCACTATATGGGACAAATCCTATATCTGGTACCCAACAAATTCATATTGTTTTACTGTTATTCATCATATCATATGATATAATCATATTATCATTAAAAAAAAGTGACACTATATTACAAATGAGAGTGTTTTTCATTTTTAAATTATATTTTCAGATCAGAATTCTTTTATCCTTGTTTCTGGTTGATTTGATGACAATCCCTGGTTTCCGTGGTAACAGCAAGTGAGGTTTAATTAGGGTTGCCCCCAACCAAAAATGTTCCTAGTCAACTAGTAGTCCTTGGTTCAAGCCATCAGTCAACTAGTTGTCACACATTTCATATTAATGATGATATTAATTTAATTATTTAAAAATATATTTTTTGGGGGCATCGGAAAATTGTTTGAGTTTCAGGGCTGAGAATAATGTTATAAGTAACATTGTTAACACTGTGCTACATTACAGAGAAATTCAAAACCTGAATAATGAGTCTTTAAAATATAAATTTTACAAGCACACGCACAAAGCGATGCTGTTAATGACACCGGCAAAGTCAGTAATTCTTCTGAAAGTGTTAGAACAACCAGCAAAGAGACATCATCATTTTGTTGATGCATTTCAAAACATTGCACAACTTATGAACACTTGGATAAGCCTAATAGCCTATATTTAGGGTAGCTAACGTTAGATCGAGCCACCATGCTATATGGCTAACTATGTTTGAGGTCGATGAAGACGATTGATTGCCTGCAGAGTTTGCATGTCACTTCCTTGCTGTCATCCTTTACCCCCTCGAAATGATCCCACACTTTGGATTTCCTGCCCAACATATGTAATTACCATCTTATAACTGCAGGGACCAGCTGTGTAAATGATGTCTGTCCATAACTGACTGATTGACTGACTGTGCCCACTTCCTGTGGAGTTGGATTTTTTCAAAACTTGGTCGACTAAGACTCGACTAACGTTTGGTCAGCTATTAGGAGGAAGCCCTAGGTTTAATACTACAGCAAACACTCGTTGAACAGCCTTTTTGTCAGAAATAAAACAAGAGGGCAACTGCTGTAGCTGTTCACAGTGCATCCAAACAAAGTCACATTTTAATAAAGAAGTCAGTCAATAATAACTGCAAACGAGACCCGCTGCTGCTGCACACAGTGTTTTCCACAAAACAGCATGACACAGTAAGGTTTGTTACCTTGCTGAGAGGTTGAAGGTCTACAGCCTGTTGTCTGCAGCTCTAACAGCTCAGTCTGACCGCTCTTTCTTGTTCCCTTACTCCTTTGCAAAAATTAAAAAGGAGCCGATGACAATAAATGCCAAAAGTAACCATGTCTTGTTTCAATGAGACAAATCCATTGCGTTTCCTGTTACTGCTTCACAATAAAAGCCACCTTTTTTTCACCAGCTGAAGGTTTTTACCGTGAAGCAGTGGCGGTTTTGCATTAGCAGTAACTTAATACAGTTCTGATACGGCTGTGGGAGAGTGAACACTGTACAGTGAGGCTGATATCAATTAGACACAATTAAAAACTATAACGCTGGATTACATGCATACATTTCTTTTATTCATGCGAGAGCAATTTTAATTCAGCGCACGAATGGCAGACACAGCCACTTACAACGAAAACTACTACAGAGAGGTAATAATGGTATGGTATTGTTTTCACCATGTGAGTCTATGTGTGTGTGTGTCATCATGGCAAAATTTCACCATGATAGTGTCACAACCATGCAACATACCCTCAGGAAACAGGTGTGTAGTTGAGATCAAAACGAAGGCCGGGTTCAAAGATGGTTGTCATCCAACCCATGAATACTGAGTACTCTTGTAATAATGTAGTAATAACTACTGAGTACTCATGGATCGGAACGTCAACATGTTGATGGGCGTCACGGATAATGTGATCCCATCACAAGATAGTCTCTATTTACATAATGTAAATACATTGAAGGGCTATTGCTGAAAAAAAGTGATTGGTTTCATTGATTGGTCTCAAGATTTAGTCTTTAAATGCTCAAAATGAAAGAACTGTTTGTAATTTTTACACAGTATTGGTGTAGCAATGTAAGCAGCCAACTCATGGGGGCTTTAAAGGGGCTCTAAACAAAATAAAAAGAAATTCTAACGCCAACAATAGCAATAGTATAACAGATAAGTGTAAACAAAGAAACTTAAAGAGCACTTAGAATACAACACAAATTTCTTTAATGAAAAAACCCATGGTTGGTAGAGAAGATGGAATGGGACTTTGACTCGCTCCAAACAGTGACTTTGATTCATGAGATTTGTTTGTTTCCACAAAATGACAGCTAAAACCCCAAGTCCTTCTCTAAACCAAAGTCTCACTACACTCCAAACTCGGCCCAGTGGTTGGCCACCTACAGAACAGTGAAAAAACAAAGACGAGGGAAAAACCCCTTTGTATCAAAGGCTATCTTCTGGTGACTCCCTGGCTCGTGTTTATCGAACGCTGATTTTAATGCTCCATTTTTATCATGGCGATTAGCATTGTTTAGTAATCAGTCAAACCAAGACTTCCCCTTGTCTGTGCAAGTGTAAACACTTGTCTTCTCAAAAAAGCTTCATTTGGATAGAGAAAGGACAGAAATGTCTGAATGTGATGGTATATTTTTTTTGTATTGTTTGCTAAAGCAGAAGCACATGATGCAATGCTGGTGTTTACAGGGGAAAAAGCAGTAATTGTAGTATCAGTCATATGTGAGCCATGACACTTATGACCACCATGAATCAGCCTTTTCTCTCTCTGAAATCTGTCCCTTCCCATCACAGTTTTTCCACCACTCTCTGGCCTAGGTCTATGCAGCAAATTTTATATCATCCCCTTTTTTCAATAACCTCAGTTTGCTTTGAATACTTTAATCACCTTTGAATCTAAGCTATCCTCAAAGTTTGTGGTAGCTTGGCCTGGACCTGCTCGGTGGCGTGTGTGCGATTGAGGTGAGACACTGAGCGGTGCTGCAGTAGTTGATTTGAGCCGAGGCTGAAGAATTTCCTCGACAGTAGGAAGTGGTGGATGGAGTAATGTAAAGGAGAGAGTGAGGGAACGGCCGAGACAGTGACTTGGCTGGGGTCAGGTGTAAACACATGCACAGCTGGCAGACAGATGTACTCAGACAAAAGCCAGTGACCATGTCTATGTTTCCTTCTTCTCTGTTCACCTGATGTTCAGCTAATTCAGCAAGAAGAAACAAAGAGTAAGTAAAATTTAAAAAAATTCACACAAATGTAAAATTTTGTGCAGACATGCTTAGAATACACACAAGGGGTCTTGCATTGCAGACAGTAAGAAAAAATCCAAAGGGGGGGGGGGCACAAAGAAATCAAAAGCTCTGGTTACTCCAGAAGTGGCCTCTGCTCCTCTGTTACTTAGCTAGTCGAGTGAGTGTGTGGTCGATGAGAGAGAAAGTATAACATTTCCCATTTTCTACTTTACTGGAGTGGTCTGGGAGACTCATTGGATGGGATTTTAAAAAGATCTTCCAGTGCACTGAAATCCATGAATGCACCCTGATTACATTCCTTTCACCCAACATATTCTTTTTTTCGGCCTTTATTCAGTATGTGCCAGGCCAAAAAGGACAGACAATTTTGTGCTTTCATGTGGATTTTCTGAGATCTCTAATCAAACTTTCAAACAAATGATCTCATGATGTAATAAACTGGAGAGATGCAGGCAACAAAACAAACTCTCCACTACTGCTAGAGTAATAACCAAAAGTTTACACCCCGGCAAACACTTTAAATATTTATCCACCTTATTAAAACAGTCAGGGATTACCCTGTATTGTTATAACACTGAGAAAAGACTCTCAAACTTTCCATATTTTCTACCGATTCCATGAGGCTGAAAACAAGGAGGGGATCAGATTAAAATCTCTTTGTACATAAACTACCCATTGACTCACTGTCTTCCTGTCGGAAGGAGCAATTAGCTCTCCGAGACAAAGATCTCAGACATGTTAAATGGCTGAAAATAAATAAATGTGGGTATTGCCGTTAGACTTTAGGCCCTGTTTCAATTAGAGCAGAGGCCGTGGTCTGTGTCTCTCACTGAACTGCTGGCTCCTTCAAGCTCTGCTTCTATGGGGACTTTTTAATTGCTATGTCTTAGCTGAGAGGGAAACAGAGAGGGGAAATGTACTGTATTCATCTTGGCCTCCCACTATGCTTCACTCGTGAAGGCCTGGGGTGATTTGTCTTTTTAACGCGGAACGCTGTACAGTGAAGTACAGTGCTGCTCAGACAATGCATTCATTATTCCCATCATGAATGGAGATTTTCTTCCACAGGTCTTTTTTTTTCCTCTTTTCAGTGGATTGATTTATGTGACATAATTTATTATGACCAGCTACCCAAGCTCCTTCAATTTCAGGAGGTAAAATGATCTAGAGATTTGCTAAAATCACAACACCTTCAATATAAAAGCTTTTGACAAAGTCTGCACTTGATATTCATCATTAGATTAGTGGTTGGCATCTGTTAAGCCTTATATAACTGATAAAAGTAGTCTGTGGCTCTTATTTTAAGGATTGCATTCCTTTTCAAACATTCCACACAATCTGCTGAAGTTGGTTATACTTTCGATGGAGCATAGGATTTCAAACTCCTCAATCTTTTTTGCTTTTTCCATATCCAGCTGATGGCAGCCATGTCAACTATCAAAAAGCAGAGTCTGCTTCCTGAGATGACTGATGAGAGATGGTAGCCAAATCTGTGTGTGCGCTTTCTTTCCCAGCATCCAGATATGTGGGTCATAGACAGAGACCAGATACACACCTCCTGATCTCTCTTTTTTTCAGATCAACACTTTCTGTCAGCATATCTCTGTCTCTCTCTCTCTCTCTCTGTGCCACTCTCACACTCTCTATCTATCCTGTCTACTCATTGTCCTCAGGCATCCCATCAATAATCCTCATTTTGAGCTGCACAAGCACACAATTCTCCTAGCTTCTCAGAGAATGTTTAAAGGTCTCTTTGTCCCTTTGAGAGCGGTAGCAACGCGAATTTCCTCTCAGATGCGATAATATGATGACGGTTATGCTGTTTTCAGGGACTCTTTTTTGTCAACACCATAATAAGCAGCGTGTGCCTTCCACGGGGACGGTTATACCTTTTACGCTTCCCTCTTTCTCTGCGTTGCGTGATTACACACAGACAGATGGTCTGAGTTTGAGCCCTGCCACCACGCACTAATATCAGACATGCTTTGAATTTATTTCACATCTTAATGGACGACAGTGTAGACAGGCAGTTTGCAAACTGCAGAACCATTCCTCTCACCCTCTGTTTATTACCGTATTTATTTGGCTGGATTGAAGGAATGAGGCAAATTGGTCCCTGTGAGAAAGAGACAGAGAAAGTGAGAGGGATAAGAGCTCCACAATGAATAGTCACGTATTTAACTGTTTATCATCTGACTGCGGTCTTGAGAGCTGTCCAATGCTTGTCTGTCTGATAATAAACCTCATTACGGAGTGATCCTGAACAATCAAACCATTCTCTTCCATCCTATTTCCTCTTGGACAACTCATGCCACTCCCTCAGGTAGTGAAGTCTCTTCCCATCTATCGCAATTTTGGATCAGAGCATTTTTTCCTAAAGTGTCCATGCTAATAAGGTGATTAATGATTTTCAACACTGCTGAGCTTCTATCAAAGAACATCTTCACACATTGTCTTAACCCCAAAGGCCATGGGAATACACTGATATACTTGTGGTCGTTTTTATTTTTATGTAAGGCCTCTGCAGTAGTTGCAGTATCACATTTCACTACAGTGGCCCACTCACTTACTGAAAGATAAACTCCTTTTGTTGATCTAAAGTGGTTTGCTTACGCTTCATCAATCGGTTGGTCGGTCAAGCAGCAGTTTTGGAAGGAGAGGCGAGGGTGAACAGCTCAGCAGAAGTGGCAGGGGGAACAAAGACTGGTTTATGGCGTGTGGCCATCAGACAGGCTACATCAACACTGTTCGTCAGGACCCAAGAATAGTGTGGAGGGCTGACTCAGCCTAGCTGCAGCTACCCACAGCAAGGGGAAGAGAGGGAGAAATATGTGTGTAATGGCAAGATGGCCAGATGCAAAGGGAACCAAGAGGAAAAAGGGGGAGAGAGAAAACAACCATAGGTTCTTGTTAAAACGAGATTGTTAAGGATTCCTGCTGTGTGATTTACTTTTTTGCCATTCACCGTTTGACTCCATGACTCCACTCTTGACCTCGTAGCACACAAACACAAATGGGAAACTTGGTCTCCATAACGGCCCTGTTTACTGGAAATGCTGCTCACCAGGGACAATAAAGACTTATGATGCATACAAGGCTCCTGCCGACCTTTGCTGTTGTGGCTTAATGTAACTCCCATACCCACACACGCACATGTATACTGTACATATGTACAGAAAGAGAGAAGAGATGATAAACAACATACATGTGTTGTACTAGATAGAAGGAGTGACTCATTTTATGATAAACCATGGATAAAGATGCAAAACTTGTCTTGGTTCAAAGGCGCAATAAAAACCCACATTAAACATTCAGGGGAATGACATTAGGTGTGCACATATGGAAAGAGGTGTACCTATTAAAACACCAACATGCAAACACATAATTAATGGAGCTACTGTTCATAGCAACAGGACAAGCGTTGTCATCGACCAAACACTTAGGGTGTTGTGCGGTGGAGGGTCGAGCTGTTTATTTTGTTTATCACTCTATCGCCTGCATATGGAGTGTGTATGTGCATGTGCACGTGCATTTTCATTTGGAAGTGATCTCCTGTGTTTTCCCTGTTGCAGAGCACAGAAGCGTGTGGTGTGGAAGCTCAAAGCTCTTGCCCACATCAAGAGAAACCATCCGGCCTTACAGCCACAAGCCCTCCCTCTCCTCCCCCCTCTCAGGCGTAATAACAGAGCCATCAAATAGCCATATTTATAATCTCCGAACGGGCCAATTTTAAAGCGGTCAACTCCAGAGGTATAGGAATTGTTGAGAGCAATTTGCGGTTTTCATTCTTAAAGAGGCACCATCCCAGTGGCAAATGAAATAAAGTCAGTTTCCTTTTTTTCCCATTTGTCAATATGAAAGCTGGGTTCAGTTACATCTCTGGCTTTATTCTGATATCACTTCAAAAAGATTTATTTAAAATGGGTTGGGAAAAATGATTTTATTATAATTCTGCTCCATGTTTGTGTGTCATAGAAATTAGAGCATTTATAAATTTCCAAAATGCAATGATGAGATTGCGCCAGCCTGATACAACATGCTCTGCATGGTATTCATATGAAAGCACATACTGTGTATCTTTAGTTGCAAGTAATGTGTGCAGTATTTGTTATTGTTTGTCTTGACTTTACGGAGATGAAATTAATCATTTTATAAGAAGTACTTCTTCTCAACACACCTATGCATTTGTAGTGTTCATCAACGCTGAAACACCAGTTTTCAGTCATGGAAAAGGGAATGTAAACGTAAGCAAATAGCATCTGGTTTAGAAGCACATTGTCTGCAGAACCTGCAGCAGATCAGCATACATGAATACATTTCATTTGGTCATTACAGTGCAGTTATGGAGCCAAGCGCTCCTGCCGGTTTCCAGCTCCCTGTCACTTGCTGGTATCTGACATTGATGAAAAAAACAGCAATGTTTCAATCACCACAACATTACCATTCTGTTTTCTCTATATGTTGAGATCAGATGACTCCTAAGTGTGGATCCAGTATGCCAAATGTAGTGCTGTGTAACACATATTTTCCCCTAACTTTTTTGTCTATTTTGCATTTGCTTTTTTAACTCACTATAGTAGATGTGTAACAGAGATCAATCACTTAACACTTGGAAGATTTAGCCAATTAGTGATTAAGTTACTTTTCATTTATAGTTAAAAGTTGTATTGTTTAAAGTGTAATTAACAGGGTTGGATTAACCCACTCAGAGAGCCCAGAGTAAAACTTAGCAGTGGGGCCCCTATTTATCCCCCAAGATCAGTGTGTGAATGGTTGTGATGGTTTGATTACACACAAATTATGGATGTGAACAGCAAAATAATTATTAAAGGTATAATAACTAGATTTTGACAGAGCATCCTTCTACAAGACAAGGCATCAAGATCAGGTAAAACTGTGGGAGACATCACAAGGCCCTTACCAATTCAGTTTATATAGTGCATTATTCCATTGATATCCTTGCTGTTAACTATCCTTCCCGTGTTCCTTGGGGAGCGCTGGTTGTGCACGTCCTCATAAATGAGCACCTGCAAGGTGCAAGTCAGCACATGACTGGTGGGGGCAGTATGAGAAAGTAAGGTCAGCAGCAGTTTTGGATCACCACAACAGTGACGGAAAGCTTTAGTAGCAGCAGTAGCAGAAAAATATTCCATCAATAAAACACTATTCATGACAAAGCAATAGCAATCAATTTGTATTAAAACATGACAAGTTTGGCTTAAAACCACTGCACAGCAATGGCACAAAATTTTAGGATGAATATCTTGGGGCACCCTGGTAGATGAATGGTTACAGTGCATACCACAGAGTCCCCTCTCTCTTTAATATACATGAGTTTGATGGATGTAAGGTACACCCAACATAGTCTAACATCAAAAACACCAAAAGCGTTCTTAATACACTGATCAGCCACAACATTAAAACCAGTTATCAGTTTTAATTTTGTGGCTGAATGGTGTACTTTCCATTTCTATGACCTATTGAATATCTTTGCTTAAACCCATCTGATGCAATCACAAAGAGTATCTTGTATTATATAGTTTTGGGAAGTAACACGTTCCAGTGTGTTTTAGAAGAAAAGAAATCTGCAGTTTCAAACTACACCAACATCCAAATCTAACAACTCAAATCCACATAAAAAGCGAGCAGTTGCGGTTGACCTGAGGGCTAATTATTCAATGAATTTTTTCCCTGACTCAAAAATGACAGAACTACATAACATTGTAACCATCTTAATCACATTGTTTATTGATGCTGAATCCTTTCAGATCCGTGTTGGTCTCAACTGTGTGATATGCAGTGCCAGAACCATGGCTATTAACTCAAACGTCCTTTCATCTTTCTGTTCCTTTTTTTTTTCGCTCTTTGCCACTTAAGGGTTGTGCTCACGCATGCCACTCTCATAATCAGCCATTCTGATATTCAAATGAGTACAGAAAAGCATTATTCGCACATGTGCAGTTGACGACCAGAATACATCAAGGGAGAGCTGGCATGAAAATGACCTCTCATTTATTCTTTACTTTGTAAAAGTGGAGATTAAAATGGATTGAAATGAAGCATAAGGAAGAAATAACGGAAAAAAGTGGGAAAAAAGGGGGCCAAACAGAGGGAACTACAGAGCTGTCTGAGCAGCAAAATTACAGCGCTGTCTGAGCAGGAAGGAAACCGGGTTTATACACTCCTCAATAACTTCCTGTTAAACATCCGCAAATCACAAACTCACAAAAGGATTACAAAAAGAGTATACCAGAGACCTAGTGTCATCTAAACACTGGCTGTGTATTTATGTGACTCCACTTGTAGGAAGCTGACCACCACCTGGTTCCTGTGAGTGTGTGAGTGCATGTGCTGGATGGGATGTGTGCATTATATTGAGGAGGATGTTATCAGCATGGCAGTGATGAGAGATGAATGGCATCCCATGAGGCCAGCTTAAGCCCCTGCACATGTGCACAGCACTACTGCCCGCTAAAAATATGACTCTTGGATACTTTTCCGACTTCTGGCTGTCTATAAATCAGAAGCCGGACAGCAAGGCTTGGACTTGGCAGGGTATCAGACGTGCCTCCAGTGACTAGGCTTGTCCGTCATCCTGCCACTGCTGCCTCGAGCTGCTTAATTAATGTTGCAATTGAACGCTGCATATCAGAATGAACACACAGCCCCTCTATCTGAGCCTTCCTGAGCTTGTTATTCTTGGTCCCAGTTAAGGATACGTCCCTGTGTATGTTCGGATATTTATAGGTAATGGATATATTAAAATGCATGTGAATGAATTAAAAAACAAATAAATGCAAAGGTGCTCAAACGAGCTTTGAATGTTTGGAAAAGAGATTTTTGGTTTGATGTGTTTTCGCAGCGTAGCGGTCGAATTTATCACTTTCACTTTTGTTGGTGTTACTCCATCGCCTCATTTAATCATTAAGAACACACAGACTTTTTCTGCTCCAGAGATTTTTCATTTTAGTGAGGATTCCTACTCGCTGCAGAGTAAAATATGCTCAGGAAGCTGATTTAAAAGGAGTTAAGTAACCTGTCCAACAGCCCTTTTCAAAGAGAAGAAATAAAAGGTTCAATTTCTCTCACCAAGTGATGACAGGGAAGTACATGTGGGTCTTTTTCTACCATTGACTGTACAGGATATCTAACCTTTATGGAGGGCTATAACTCCTAAAACTCATTGCTCAGCTTCAGATGGTAGTTTTTCTCAGAGCAAGAGGGAAACAGTAACAATCTGACAGCCACAGGTAGAGGTTAATTCCTCTCCATTTGTAACTATGCCGCACGTAATACCACCTCCCTTGGTTATAAAGACTTCAATAAATCACGTGTGTCCATCCTCTGCGATTCTCAGACTTGAGACAGCTGATTTACCGCTACAACTTCTAGCACACTTCTCATCCTTTATCCTCCTTTATTGGCCCCTTTTCTCTGTGCTGAAGCTGTTATTCCCTTAACTCTCTTTTTCACTCTCTCTTCTCCAGGTGTCTGGACTCTGACTTACTACCACAGCTAGCCAACCAACACACGCACACACACACACACACACACACACACACACACACACACACACACACACACACACACACACACACACACACAAACACACACACACACACACACACAGGAAAAGGATCTGCTTCCAAGGAGGACTAATAGGATGTGACATCATTTATGGCTGACTGGGGGCAATGTGTGATATGTCAACTCTCTACAGTGGGAAGTTTTTCAGTGAAAAATTTCAAACCTGCCATGGTTTAAATTTTTAAACAAAGTCAAGCAATACAGCACATACGGCCTTGAAGCAGGGGAGCATGACAAACAGTGTGGCCTCTGTATGGGGTTTATCTCTGCCTGGTCACTGACAATGGAGGATCTCCCTTTGACCCTGCCCTGAGCTGGGGAAGTGGCCTAGTATATAATTTTGGCCATTTCCTCTCTGAAGTATGACATGGTGCTTCTGATGGCAAGGCAGCTACATACACATGATGCACTTTCTAGATCAGTGGAAAGAAATCAACATACTGTTTTTAAAAATCCTACACTTGAGAGGTATTTAGGGGGCTCTAATCTATAAATCTGAGGTACCTGCTGAGATTATAAACCTCTGCAATACTATATACCTCTGCCTTCTTTCACAGATTTCTACTTCAGTAACCAGTCTAACATTTAGTATGTTTTCTTGTCTCAGGCCATATGCTATTTCTCAAGCATCAAGGTTCTTGTTGTATTCGGATGACCTTTAGCGTGTCGACTTTGAACCCCAATCCAATTTCTTTGTGGAACTCAAAACCATAAAGAGCAATTTTTAAAGAGTCTTTGTTTTGGTCATTGAAGAAAGGAAACAGTCTTTCTTGGATATGTTTGTACTCAAAATAGTGGACCCTTTGTTTTAAAAGACTTTCGTTTGTTATGTCTTCATGTCTTTTGTATGCTGTGGAGTTGGGTAAAAATTTAGTCTTGGTTCACCTTTGACTGTGCATGCAATTGTGTGTTTCTTTGTACATTTGTGTGTCACTGACAGAACTACAGGCTTAGTCTTCGGTACTGAGGAGAGACGGGGGCAATCCCCAATAATCTTGTTTGACAGATGGGAGCACGGGCAGCTCGGCAATGGTGTCCCACAATGCAATTGTAAAAAAAACAGCATGTGAGTGTGTGAAAAGGGATGGGAGTTGGTGTTCGCCACATTCTGGGGCAACTAATGTATACACACATACTCTACATATACATGCAAACTCTTAACAGGCCATGCATATGTTAGACTTTAACCCAGTCCACTTCACACACGTATATTATGACAAGTACAACCTTTTTGTGTCCCAATTTCTCACACTCTCTCTCTGTTGCTCTTTCAGTAAAGGCTGAAGAGCTTTTAATCCTGTTAAGACCTGTCTGGACTAATACAACGACAGGTCAAACCACCACTGCTACTCCTCCACCGCCACACCAAGATCTAGGGTGTTGACACAGAAGAAAAGAGCATGTGTTTGCCTCTTTAATGGTTACTGTCAAACCATCATGAACCATTCCCGACTATACAGAGAGCGAAGGAGCCTCATATGTAGCAACAAGATTCCTGTTTGTTCTGTATGTAGATGACATTAATATGCTATGAGACCACTTTAAATCTGACTTTCTTTTCAAAGTAACAGATGACTTAGTCTAGGGCCGCAACTAACAATTATTTTCTTTATCAGTTAACCTGCAGATAATTTTTTTAATTAATTAATTATTAAGACTATGAAATCTAAAAAAAATATGAAAAAAATTTCCATCACAACTTCCCAGAGTCAGAGTGATGTCTTCAGAAAAAAACTCCAAAACCTAACGATATTGAGTTTACAATGATATATGACAAGGAATAACAGAAAATCATCACATTTTAGAAGCTGGAACCAGAGAATTTTGGCATTTTTTCACTCTTTTTGCTTGAAAAAATATCTTTCAGGTGGCATTCCTGAACCTTAGAGCTATATTTCATTCTATCACTGTTTCTGTAAAGATTGTTTGCAGTACTGATACACACTGATTAATGAAACAAACTAAAAGCTGACATTTGTAACTTTCCTCTCATTGTCATCTCCTTCAGCAGGAGAGATCTACAACAAACATAGTCGAGTTGTTATGGAAGGTTGAGTGGAATATAAAACCTGATTTATATTAAACCTGCACTGCAGCATCTGGCCAGCTACAGGAGCAAAGTGTGATACTACTGGGGCTTATAGTGTTAATATCAATGCATGAAAAAACAGTTGTGTCATCTGTGAAATGTGTTATCTCCAAAGGTATGAGCTGACGGGTCATAACCATCCAATACAAAGTTCTCAGCAATGTATGACATTGCCAATGATAAATGTGCCTGGTTGTGTTTTCATTTTGTACATTTTGTACATACTCTTTTGTATATTTTGAATTATCTTAGCAGTGTATTTATATGTATTTCCTGTCATCCAAACATTCCACTGATTTCAAATCTCTGTGGACTGACATTCATTAGTCTCTATTGCGCAATGCATTAAAAATAAAGGTCATTTTCAACTTTGATTTCGCACTTGCCCCTCTAGTGCTCGGCTTCGTGGTCAAGCTTTACCACATTTTGCAGCAGTGACCCTGGTTGGCCTAGCTTAATAAACATCATTATTAGACAAAGGAATCTCTTTATGACAATTACTTCTAACTAATGGCTTGCTCTTCAGACTGGCTGGACACATAATGCTTTCAACAGCAGTGAACCAGCACTGCCCAGCCTTTAGCTTGTGAGCTGCTGAACAGACACAATCGCACAATGTGAGGGCATACACATATATGCGTGTGGTCATGTATAAGAGTCTGCTCTGCCATTATTGGATCTGCAGGACACAGTATGTTGACCCATGGGACAGGGGTTCACACCAACGCACACGCTATGACACACAAACACACGCTGTGGTTTCTCCTGCGGCTGCTCAGCTCATTCAGACTCTGACCACCATCAGCAGCCCCCCTGCCTCACTGGGTCCCTATCCCCGGGGATCACACAGCGTCACTGGGCACTCACTTTCTCAGCTGTGGGCAGAAAGCCAGCAGCTGGGGCTGAAGCAGGGGGACAGGCAAAGGGCAGAGGGAGAAATCCGAGAGGCGGATTTATTAAGGAGGAAAGAAAAAACGGTGAATGTGAAGAGGCAAGGGAAAGAGGAAAAGGTGGAGGGGAGGTCAGTGGGGGTTACATATCACATAGTTTATCATATACAAAAGTCCCAAGTGTGCTTTTCATCCTGGAGACTGAGGTAGGGCTGAGAGCTGAAGAGTAAACGTCTGTGTGCTGATGGAGATGAGGCGATGGTGACATAGGCTACATTATGGCAGGGAAGCTTTGGAGGAGTTTTCCTACACTACCAGTCAAAAGTTTTAGAACATCCCCATTTTTCCATTTTTTATTCAAATTTACGTAGTTCATGTCGAGTGAATAGATGGTACAAAGGTAAGCAGTAAACTGTCCAAGGTGAAAAAAAAAAAACAAACTGAAAAATCATGTAAATTTCATAGAAAAAGAAATTAATTAAGAAATTGGTTAACTTACAGCTTTCCTGCAGCAATTGAAGTAAATTAAGCCTTGAAAGTTAATACAAACAATTCCTACAGGAGTCCCAACTCTGATGCCTTATTAGGACAGTACAATACTGCAAAGGTAGTGCTGTATATTGCTATGAGAATCTATAGCAAAGGAAAACAGAGGAAAACAGACTAGTTGGTCAGGGGTTCTTCCTACAGCAAGATAGTGACCCAAACCATTAGAAGAAATGAACTCGACAGCGGCTGATGGAAGACCAGCGCAGTCTCTAGACTTAAACTCCATGGAGATGGTTTGGGATGGACTGGACAGAGGGTGAAAGCAAAGCAACCTACAAGTGCAACAGATTTGTGGAAACTTCTGCAACAGTGTTGGTACAAATTTTTCTGAACAATATTTGATTTCCATTGTAAAAAGAACGTCACGAGTTTGTTTGGCTGCTGGATGAGTTAAACATTTAGAATAAATTTAGTTAAATTTAATTTAATCTAATTTAGATTAAATTTAGTTCACCAAGAAGATTCCATGATTCCTTGTTTTTAAAATCTCCAATTGTTTATTTGAATAATGCTTTAATTTCAGAAACACTGAGACATTGATTTATGTAAATTTAAGCAACAGCTGGAAAAATTGAGGTGTTCTAAAACTTTTGACCGGTAGTGTATATTTAGGGTGCTTACTGACTTATTTTAGCCACCAGGAAATGTGCTTCTTTTCAAAGTTCTTCTCTGAAAACTATTAGTCTAGCAAAAAAGTCTGTGATTCTGCTTTGTCCACTATTGTTCTGGGCTCCCATCTAGAAAAAGAAAAAAGCTGTGTCATCATGGGTGAAGTAGTGGAGGGGAGGGAGGGTAGTAAAGTGGGAAATCTGGCTGGTTCCCAGGCTTACCCTCCAGCCCTGCTAATGTCTTCTTTTCCTGGACACACATCAGCACATCTAGGTTGTGAGAACAGAGGGAAAGGAGGAGGCAAAGAGAGGACTGAGAAGGGGAGACATTGAGAGAGTAAAGAGATGGAAAGATAGCAAGAAAGGCAGCCTATGAGGAGATCAGAGGAAGAGAAGCTTTGCTCAGCAACAACTGACTTCCCCAGCATCCTCTCCTCAGTAGGCCCTGCCAGCTCCACATAAACACGGGGAACCGTGGAAAGTTTCACTCCTCTCTGGAGGGTCCCCTTCTCTCCTCGCTCATTTTATTTCTGTCTATCTGGCCGTCGATTTTCTTGTCTTGTTTTAGGAAAGTTCCGCTGGTGGTAATGATGTGCACCCTTGCAGCTCTAACGTCTTCCATGTGACCATTCCGGAGGCAAATTTCCAGTTTGTGTTTGTTTTAGACAAACAGATCAGTTGCCACTTCATCCATCTAGTCTACGTCTCTGTCCTGGAAGTTGACATTCTATCAGACGCACGCGTAGGCGTATAAGCTCTTAAAGTTGGCCACCACTCAGCCCAAAACTCCCCACCCCCACCCCAACCCAACACTTCCCTCCATGAGCTGCACTTTATTTTCAACATCATGTGACAAAGTCTTCGTTATCAGGCTTGAGGCCAAGGAGGAATGGGAGATGGAGACAGGAAAAGATATTTGCATAGGCTTGTTAAAAGTCACCAATTAGGAAAAAGGCCTCACACATGGTGGTTTTGTCTTTGCCAGAGTATAATCTCAAATCAGGACAAGGACGCCATCTGCAGGAGAACAGCAGGTTTAAAACCAAGAATCTGCCACATATCAGTGGTACCAAAATAATACAATTACTGCAAAATGAGGAGTAACATTATCTTTTTTGACATCAGAATGCTCCAGTTTTGTTCTGACACCGCAGCGTAAAGACAGATCCACATAAATGTCTTGCTACCTGGCCTCCTCTGCTGTAGGTGGCGCTATGACTCCATTCTCCGTTCATGACTGCGGTAAATACTGGATGATGGCCTTGTTTTTTTAACCAACAGTGTTGACGCCCACCCACAGGTGCCAAAGGTATAGTGCTTACCATGCCAGCTGTTTGCAAGCCACAGCAGCCCCTGCACTGCTTGGCTTCACCCTGCCTGACTGCCTGATCTCACAGGAAGGGAGGAAGTGGTTGAGTTACCCAGCAGCAAATTTGAGGTTTATAAAGGGAGAAAGCCGTAAAAAAAAAAAAAAATCCAAGTCCAGTTTCCTTTAACTCAGCAGCTAGCCAGAGAAAGATACTCCCTCCTAATATGTAATTCTTTCATTGTCATTAGTCAGTGTCAGGCTATCTATCAACACACAGTCAGAGATAGCACAGGAGAAACATAAAACACTGTTTTTAGTGTTATGATTTAATGGCATACTTAAATAGAGAGACAAAAGGCAGGTGTTCCAATTTCATGGAGCCTTGAATGTCTTGTGAAGTCTGATTCATTACACTATTAACCCATTGTTACCTGTGTCACACCAGGGAACCCCCCACAGCAACCACAAGCAGGCAACACATGTTCACTGTGAGACCAGTTATCGGAGCACATTGTTCATGATATCGGTCATTGCCCTGGCAAGCTAGCAAATAGTACACACACAGTTTAACTGCAAGGGAAATGCCATTGCATTTTTCATGATAGTATAATGCAGCATTTTACTTAAGATGTGAAATCAGTTAGGCATATCTAGCATTTGGATTTCATGAAGGCTTACCTTAGCATGGTCCCGTCTTTGCCAAGAAGTAATGGGAATAGGGGGTAAGGTTGAAAGAACTGGGAGCTTTGCCTTGCTTGTTAGTGCCAGTACAACGAAGCTCAGTTCACACTCAGCTGTGGCATATTTGGAAAACTTCAAGCAAAGCGGCGAGAAGAAAAAAAAAAGCTTTTAAATCAGTTCCACTCTTCAGTAAATTACAACCCTGCATTTTTAATTTCCTCTCTCCATACAATGTTATTCATTGGCATCCAAGTCAAACATGGGCCCCTGTAGCCTGCATAGCTCTGGGGGACAAACTGTCCTCTCATGCAGTCGCTACCTGTCAGGAGCACAGGGGCGTGACTGAAAAAAATGCATTCCTTGATGTAGAGCTGAGAGGTGTGTGAGGTGGAGGAAAAAAGGAAAAAAATTACAAATAGAGACCAAACCACTGAGTGTAGATTTAATCTACGAAAATGTGTTAGTGCCCAGAATTCGGACCGTGTTTACATCTTTGAGTCTAAATCTCATCACTGAGAGCAATCCCTGGCAATTATCTTAATATGTATGTCCAAATGAATACAGTGGTCAAGTGGTGTCTGCAGTTTTTTAAGAAGATCCAGACATGCAGTTAAATGAGACCCTAACTTCAAATGCAACAGAAGTCCTGCTACATATTGAAGATACACACTGCTGCCATGTCGAATGCTGAATTCATGGACTTTGCATACCAATATTTCATGGCAATAATATTGCAATTACACGCTAAGAAGAGAATGTGCATACCCAAACATGCTTAGTCCATGCCTCAGGAAACTGTCTAAGCTCCTCTAACCACTAAAAAGAGACAGACTTGGCTGCTGAAATAACATTAAGAGCCTGTAACTATAATAGCAAAGCCTCATTTGTTAGCATTACATATCTAAATACCATCTGAAAACCATGGCTCATTCTGATTAAGCAGGGTCTTGTAACAGTGTAACATTTTAAATAGTTTTATATCCACTGTAGTGTGTAGGCCACATCACTGTATATCTCCTGTTTGCAACCAAGCGACCTAACAGCCTTGAGTTAAGTTTCATGTTGCGCTCAGCGGATGTGTTATCAAGTCTAAAAAGGATTTAGTTTTAAAAGCTGAAAGTCAGGGGTTGTTACATTAGAATCATACAGGAGAAAATCGTTTAGAAAGGTGTTTTGCCGTTATAGTGTGTCTGCTTTTGTCATCAGGTCTAAATACTGCAGGACTGTTTGAAAGCGATGTCGAACATTTAAGAGGACATGATCTCAATTACTTCACCAGACTAACGTTAGCCAAGGCTCTGCTAATTCAGCTGCTTCTGAGCCACACAAGGCGATGGATAAGGCACCTGGCTTTTGTTTAGGCAGGCCTTGCATTTCTATGTAATCCAGAGATACAGTGAGGGCAGGGCTCAAACTTCTCCTTAGATTTAGCCCAGAACACAATAACATAATCATGTCACTGCCCTTGGACCATTCTGCCACATTGTTGTTTTGGGTGGGAGACTCTGGATTTGATTTCAGCAGACTTAGCTGACCTCTGCTTCATGGCCCACCAGAAAAGGGGAACTACAGTAGGCCGTCCTCATGCTGGCACTCAGCCTAGCCAAACATTTTAACTTTCATAGACAAAAACAAAATGGTTTCGCCTTTTTCTCTCCCCATTTCTTCCAGTTTCTAAAATATTTTTTTATAAAGCATTGACAGGACATGTTTTTACTAACTTTTTTGTCTTGCAATTTTGTGCTGCTGTTGCAAAATTCTGCCAAAATTGCTCAGCACACCCCCTCCATCTTTCTGCTCCAGTGTTGATTATTTTGCTTTTTTGTCTTTTCTTTCCTCCAAAATGTGTTATTCATCCTGTTCTCCAGGCACACTTCAGAACTGGATATAAAATAAACAGTCAAGTTTTCGCCCCCTGTCGCTAGACCTTGACTGCTGTACCTGTAACAATAAACATCTGGGTTTCTGAGCTTGTTTATACTCATCTCTAGCCATTTGAGGACAGAAGCACAACAGGAAATAGACTGTGTGTATGGATTTGCTAGGCAAACGCCCACTACGAAGCATTGGGTTGGTGGATGCTACTAGACCGTGTTAGAGTGGAGGCTGCTGGCAGGTACTGTGCACTCTGTCTGGCAGAGCTGAGGTTTACCTTGGAGTGACACCAACCATCTGCATGCTATAGGGACTAAATTGCCAGCTTTATGTCCAGCAAGCAAGACAAAACCGTTCCACATATATGAGAATGTGGGCTTGTGTAACTTTGTCTATGTATGTGTATTGCTTTATAAGAGAACCAGACAGAGACAGAAATTCAAAGTCAGAGAACAGTTAAAGCAGATCTAATAATAATTATGTTATATTAACAACTAATTAAATTATTGTAAGAGGGGATGCTCATAGTGACCGACCTACAGAGAATTATCCCCCGTCTCCACAGTTCCTGTCAGCTCTATAGAGCTTTTTAGTCTTTCTCAGCTTGTCCTTTTGGTTTTAAAGACAACAACTTCAGAAAAACGTATGTTTTGGTTCCCTCTCTCCACTCTTAGCAGTGCCATTTCAAGATCCAACTTGCAGCAATTTTCAGCAAAAAAGCTCTGATAAACGTACGTTAACTGCCCAGCACCAAACAGCAGAAAGACTAAGTAAGCAACCAGCTGGATAACATAGTGGAGCATTTAGCAGCTAAGCAGTCACATATTTCCCTCAGGGGTTGGTGGCAACCATCACAGATAAAAGAGGAGTGTGAATATTTCACTTAAATTCATCACGTGACAGAAAACACAACTTCAAATTAATGTTAAAGTCTCTATGTTTGTTGGATATGTAAATAAGTACGTCCACCATAATAACTTTATAATGTGATAATATGTCAGTGTTGTGTTTACGGCTTTTTGTGATGCCCCCAACTCACCGATAAATCAGTAAATGAAGGTTTTAGTCAGATAAAGTAAAGATAAACAGAATATTCTTATTATTTTATCTCTACAAATAAATAAAAACTAAGTCTATCCAAAGCCAAAGACATTGATAATCTAAGATACATATTTGTGCTTTTATTGTCTCTGACAAGAAGCACTAAGTCACAAGACTTTTTGCAACTTCTCCCCGAGGCAACATCAGTTTTGATAAAGCATCTTGAAAGAACTGATGAAGAACCAGTTCTTTCAGACCAGTGGCAAAACATCTCCGGGATAAATTGTAAATCCAGTTGCCACTGATTTGTCTATATTAATACTTATAGATATTGTACCCCCTGGATGACTGATCATCTTTATGCACTTAAACTTGATTTATGGTTGTGATTTAAGGGGTTACAGCATAGCTACAGAGCATATGCTTGTAGCCACTGCACCCATATCATAACTAGCCCTAGCTAATGTGCACCGCCTCAAAATTGTAACTAGATGTTAGGGCTACTGCAGCCACAGAGATACCACATTGGGATTGCGAGAACTGTCATTGGTCAGCATATGTTTTTTTCTACAAGTTTCCAAAATGAGAAGAAATAGTTGACGCTGAGGACAACATTAAGACTGTAAATGGTCTTACTGTAAAGTTTCAGTAGCACACATCAGCAAAGCCATTTCCACTATAAACCTTCTGCTCACCGCAGTCGGCAGTTTCTATAAATGAATGAACGTAAACAGCAGTCTCCTATTCTGCAGCAAAACAATGCAAAATAATATTATTAGATTCCCTGGATCAAACTCTAGCTGTTTAAGTCTGTCGGTAGACCACCGTCACTCTGTATCACAAAGCAAATGAAATAATGTAAACAGTTATTTTACGCTGAACTAAAAATCAAAACCTGTATTGCAGTTATCTATGTCGGGACTCCTGTTAACCCATTGCACTGACCATAAATCGAGCATTATGTCCCTGACCTCTTGCATACGTTGTGTCTTGCACTAGGCTCACCCACAGGAGATTTGCTGTTTGGTCCTTTCTTTTTTTTCTGTTTCATCCTCTTTTCTGTTGATCTGATGAGTATCTTTCAGTGGGCAATGGAAGTTACGAGCTGACAAAGGAGGGTTGTAGTAAAGTAATCTTGAGAATTGGCAGTTCGTGCTATAAAGTGTCAAGCTGAAGCAAATTCAATAAATCTAGTTGGGATTAAAGGTTGGCCCACACACAACCATCATTGTTTAGTCAGGTGTGCATTGAAAGTCGCACAAATAACCTTCCCAGCATCTCAAGACACAACACGCCGGAAAGATATCTTTAATTGAGCTGACAAGAAAATTAAAAACCTTCATTACCCTTAAGTCATCTAAGGGAAAGAAACTTTTAACAACTCAGACCATCACAGTATGAATGCTTTTTGGCTAATCCCCAGCCAGCTCTGGGGCTCTGATTGGTTTTCCAGAAGGATGTGGGACTCACAAGTGTGGCAGCTGCTTAAGATAAAGTGACAATTTTTAATGGGGTTTCAAACCTCAGCGAGTCACTGCATCCTGCCAAGCCCCAAATGATGGCATACGTCCAAACCCCTGTTTTATCGAACAGGACATGGGGGAGTGAGCTTGTTCTCTCATTCAGGTCTCGCCATTAGGAGACCTGAATGCAGTCAAACATTCTCAAGAATTGTGTTTCCCATCAGCAGGAGCTTTTAATATGTGCCATAGGTGCACATACACTGTACACATACTGTACTTTCAAATCATGTTTTTGAGGTGAATGTTTTCCCGTTAATCAATGGCATCAAAAAATCCTGTTACGCTAATTTTAACCTAATAGGATTAGATCAATTTGTGAGGTCTGGGGAAAAAGCTGTTTTCGTGATGATAATAAAATCCTAATGAAAAACATTCTCTGAAGGTTTTCACTTGATATGCTATTTGTGTATAATGTGTGCAACTTTGCTCCATTTCCTTTAACTGTCTTTTTTTCAGTCAGGTCAGTCTAAACTCTACGCTCAAGAGCAGCTGAAATAGGTGTTCCATCACAAACACACAGACACACACGTGTAGAGAGAAAGAGAGAGAGCAGAAGTCAGGGACTAACAGGAAATGCAATTACTGTCTGTCTAGGTGCAGCAATTCTTGACAGTATGGCCAATTTCACAGCAATTTCAGTGAGTCACCAGGTCGTAAGTAATCATAATGAGCACCCTAATGTTTTCACACCAAGCAGAGCACCCCTATGTGGTTTTATCTCTCGGCCATTTGATCCTTCTAATCATCTACAAGCCATTTAAATTGTACACAGGAGCTGCAGGCTAATACAAGTCCCTAGAGGAGGCCCACCACCTCCATGTTTGTGGAATACTGTCATTTAAACACTGGGTCGACAGGTATCAGGTTCCCCACATGCTTCCTTTTTTTGTTCAAAGGCTGGCGAAGTACAGTTAAAAAGGACACTGCACTTAGAGAGTGCTGTCAGGGCCTCAGGTAGTGCGTACATATTTTATGCTTCAGGTCATTATAGCACCACACTTTTTAAATTCTGTCTGACAGGTTAGAGGTAGACTTTTGTGGGTGACTGTGCTGCAGATTACATAAATTACATCTTTAGAATGAATGGCTGTTGGGCAGACAGTGTACCTCTAAAATGTTGCCCGTCCCATCACTTGATCAAACAGCCATCCAGAGCGAGTGAAATAAGATCTGGCATCAATGGCTTAAAGGATTTCTTAGACAATCAAATACAGCTGCTACTTTGTTACCCAGACATAGATGCTGGACAACTAGAGCCATAAAAAAAGTACCAACAAGTAACAAGAAACACACACATTCTGATTTCTTTTGACACCTCCACTGTTTTTAGCACTGGTAGAAGAATGGCTCTAGGGATACTAATGTCAGTTGTTTGTTCCAGACTTAAATATCTCAACAACAACTGGATGGATTATCGTGCAATTTTCTCACAGACATTTTTCTGGCACCAAGAAGATAAAGCATACTGACTTTGGTGATCCCCTGACTTTTCCGCCAGCACCTCTAGTAGGTTGATATTTTTAGCTTTTCGTGAAATATCATGAAAACTCTTGGATGAATCGCCATGAAATTTGGCACACACATTCATGGTCCCCAAAGAATAAAGCCTACTGAGGGTTTTTTTTACTTATCCTGTGAGATAATATCTCAAAATCGACTAGATGGATTGGCACAAAAATTTCAGACCTTCATTGCCTTGATGATGAATCCTATAGACATTTCCTCTAGCTCTACTATGAGGTTGACATTTATGGTTTTGAGTGAAATGTCTCAAGAAGTCTTGGATGAATTGCCATGACATTTGGTACGTACATTCATGTTTACTTTGGTGATTCTCTGACTTCTATTCTAGTGCCATCAACAGGACTAAATTTAAATTTGTCCGGTGTGTGTGAATTAACAAATGTTAGCATGTTGACACACTGAACTAAGATGGTGAACATGGTAAACATTATACCAGCTTAAACATGTTAGCATTGTCATTGCGCGCATGTTAGGATCCCAAAGTTAGCATTTAGCTGAAAACAGCATTGTGGCTAAATAAAGCCTGATAGATCCATTAGCTTGGCTGTAGACTCTTACTCCTGTTGATTTAACTGTTGTCTCAGATATGTCACAATCCACAAAGGAATCTTATCAACCATATCAGATATTTAATCTCCTTTTTCTCAGATAAAAATGAGAAAAGAAAATAAAGAATGAAAACAAAACAGACTGATAAAGACAGCTGCATGCAGACAGACACACCAGAAGCAGACACACAACTGCATTGAAAGAACACACACATGTTCATAGACACACGCGTGCAGTACACTTACACCACACAAGCTATGGCTGTGAGTCCAAGTTGTCTGTGCATACCTCTGTCAGTGCCAAAATGATTAAACAAATACCCCCTTTGTGCACAGCAGCCTTGATTAAGCTGAGCTGCATGTATCCCTCTGAAAAAGAAATACAGGAAAGTGCCTTTGGTGGTGCCAAAATTCACTTGCCCTGTTAAAACATCGCTGCTGTCAAAGTTGTTTTTACTCTCGCGCATGGAAACCAAATTTATCATGCCTCTCCTGTGCATTCAGCGATAAAAAAAAACAAAACAACAAAAAAAACACAAAAAAATGAGCATGAGTATTTATGTAAAAAGTAAATATTGAAACTTTAACTGCATTAGTAGTAACTGAATACTGACACCAATTAAATGCAATAGGAGTTTTTTTACAGTGACACAATTGGATTGGTTATAAAGATTGTTGTGGTTTAGCTAATAGACTGTGGGATTAACTTGATACCAGCCCAACACTGGTGATTAGGATGTGACAAATTATACACTTCAGAAAATTTAAAATAGAGGAACTGTCCTTAGTTTTTCTGTATTTTTAGAGTTATCATAATTATTATTCATGAAGTAATAATAATATATTATTTGAATAAGAGGATATGGGTGTTGGCTGTCTCATGAAACTGTACCCAGTGTGGTCCACAGTTACAATCATCTTCCTAGTTTAAAGATTTACTAAGTTTTCAACACCTCTGTATGTAATTTCCAACATTAAACATTATGTCAGATTGATACATCTAAATAAAAGAGCACACTGGAGGAAAGCACGATTTTCAGCCCAAACTTAAATTTATAACTGCATATAAGCTATATAAGTCCTCAATATCATACTGTAAAATTGTACATGATCATGTATTGTGAGTGAACAGAATAGATGAGATGAGCAACCCTGCTCTCTAGTGGCGATATTCTGAGTTGCAATGTTTTAATGGTTCATTAATCCATCTTTTTCCCACTAGTTAATTTTGGAGCTGAAGAAATGACTCGATTAATCAGTCGACAGAAAATAAAACAGCAACTATTTGACAACCAATTAATCATCTAAGGTTTTGCATGCGTATTCCCCTTAAACCTTTAGTTTAATAGCCTATAATGCTTCTTTCATATTTTAAAGCTCCTAGTAAACAGGAGCTGTTTTTTTTGTAATATCTCAAAAAGCTTACTGTCTCACGTTACACTTCATCTCATGGCTCATGCGGACTATAATGTGTAGACATCCATATAAGTATTATCTTCATGCTATTTATCACAGATACACTCAGACTATGCCTTTCTGTAGCCTACTGTTTGTGTGTTAGATGACATTTCACTAAATAATGAATGATCCTCCTTTATGATTCTTTTGATTTAATATTCTTACAATGACTTCCACTCCCCACACACAACAGAGAGCATAGAATACACTACTGCAAGACCTTCTGAAGAACCTGCATTATTGAAATGTGGTTTCATGTGTACATGTCTTGGCATTGTGACAAATGAAACATTGTCTTAAATGTATCATTCATGAGAAATGCTTGTAGGGAGAGGTATTACTACTATACCTGTTATACCTTACTGTCGTTTTTTAACACAGGTTTTATAAAATAGGCTTTTGCTCTTGGTCATTGTCTTCCTTTTGAATTGTGGCAGACCCTTTTTGAATCAGCAGATAAAGACATATAATTAAAGTGTCCATCATGAGCACTAGAACACTAGTGCTCACTTTTCTTGTACAGAAAAGATTATTTCACCAATAATAAAACAGAGTTGAATTTTAGAGCTTTGCAGCTGTTCTAAAATAAAACAGACTGAGAATCTCACCTCATGTGTTTATCCAATTTGAGTCTGCTGAGTATCCCACGGTATACCCCCTGCCAAGAATAGAAAATTGGTGTAATCACTCAAGGCACTACATTAAAAGCCACCAAACTTATTTTCAGGCCATTTACAGATAAATCCCCCCTCTGTCAAGTCAGTGCATTTCCTTTTATCCATGCCTCACTCAATATTGCCTGCAGCTTGTCCATGTTGGTGCCAGTTGTAGATATCTTGGAGACTTTTAAAGTTCTGGAACCCAGAGAGCGTGGACCCCAACCTCATCACCTTTGTTCCTGTGAGTCTGAGGTTCTCAGGGGGAGTTTTTGTCACAGTATACACTAAAACCCCAAATGAACCAATGGTTGTCCCTTATACATATGTCCTCATGCCTATATCTATGTTTATTCTGGTCGTGCAGTTGATGTAAAAACCTAAAAGCAATATTCGTTATCCTCCTATTGATGTATTAATCATCTTATAAATGATCATTTTCATCTTTCCAAACTTGAATCTAGACACTATTTGAGAAACAGTACAATGAGTCACAAACTTCTCGTTCGGTACATAAGAATTCTGTACATAAGTATTTGACAAAATTTTCATAATTTTGCCTCTGTACACCACCACAGTTTGATTTGAAACAAAGCCATCAAGATGTGATAGAATTGTAGACTTCCAGCTTTAATTCAAGGGGTTTAACAAAAACACCTCATTGACAGTTTAGGATTTACAGCCATTTTAATCATTGTACCTAATTTTCAGAGGCTCAAAAGTAATTGAACAAGCTAACATAATTGTAAATATAAGGATTATTTTTTGTACTTGGATGAAAATACTTTGCAATCAATGACTGCCTGAGGTCTGAAATGGGCATTACCAAATGCTGAGTTTCCTCCCTTGATATGCTTTGCCAGGCCTTTACTGTAGCCGCCTTCAGCTGCTGCTTGTTTGTGGGTCTTTCTGCCCTCAGTTTTGTCTTCAGTAAGTGAAAAGCATGCTCACTTGGGTTGAGGTCAGGTGATTTACTTGACCATTGAAGAATATTACATTTCTTTGCCTTGAGAATCTCTTAGGTTGCTTTCGCAGTATGTTTTGGGTCATTATCCATCTTTACTGTGAAGCACCGTCCTATCGGTTTTGCAGCATTTGGCTGACCGTGAACAGATAGTATAGCCCCATACACTTTAGAATGTATTCTGCTACCTCTATCAACAGTCACATCATCAATAAAAAGCCATACATGCCCATGCCATAAGACTACCTCCACTATGTTTGACAGGTGATATGGTATGCTTTGGATCAGGAGCTGTTCCTTTCCTTCTCCATACTCTTCTCATCCCATCATTGTGGTACAAGTTAATCTTGGTTTTAGAATCTTCTTCCAGAACTGGGCAGGCTTTTTCAGGTTTTTCTTAGATGTTTCCAGTCTAATATGGCTTTTCTGTTCTTGAGTGTTACCTTGTGGTAAACCCTCTGTATTTACATTCATGTATCCTGCTACCTGTATTTACATTCTTGATTGTAGAGTTTTACAATGATATGCCTATGTCCTCAAGAGTGTTCTTGACCTGGCTAGATGTTGTGAAGAAGAATTCTGCGATCATCCACTTTAGTTGTCTTCCATGGTCTTCCAGGCCTGTAATTCCTAAATGGTTAATGTGATTTTTTTGTTAAACCCCTTGAATTAAAGCTAAAAGTCTATTATTCAATCACATCTTGATGGCTTTGTTTCAAATCCATTGTGGTGGTGTACAGACGCAAAATTAAACAAAGAAAACTGTGTCATTGTCCAAATACTTATGTACCTAACTGTAGACTACTCATTAAAGCACCTATTGGACTTAACAGAAAACAGGTCTATTTCACACATGACCAATATCTATATTAGATGGGATGAACCGGAAGTCAAGGGAAAGTATTAATATAAACAAGAGGTGTGGACACATCTGAAGCTGTTTGTTATATGTGTGATTTCGTTTTTATTTTTTTGTTTTTTTTCATAAGTGCATCATTGTAGAAGGACTTTTTAAGAAGTGACTAGATTTAGATGCCAATGATGTATAACATGCTATTTTCACGACAGTACTATACTTTTTCTGTCAAGATCACTTTATATTACTTCTTATAATCATCTATTTAAAACTTTTTCGATTAGGTTAATACATATTAGGATTTGTTTTCACAAATTAATAATTAATTTATTGATTGAATAACGTGTACACACACACACACAAAGATTTTCCATCTATTATTGAGATCAATAGGTACGTTTACCTATTACCTATTACCTACATACTATTGAGCCCAATGTTTCGATTATAATCAGTTTAAAAGTCCAAACAGAATAAAAACGCTCAATATTATCACCTCAGTCAGAATTAACAGGCCCAAACCGATTGAAATTTCAATCAGTCAAACCTTTTCATAAAGAAATCAAAAGGAAAATTGTACCATGTAAACGATTTAACATGATTACTTTCTGACTATGTTCTTTCTGCGCATGCCCTTTGTCTTGACGTAAATTCGTGGGGACATACGTTTACCACTTCCCAAAAATGGCAGCTACCAAGTTGAATTGGTGCAGAGAGTTTTTGTTCAATAAAAACTCCTAACTCAACTCAACTCAGTCGACCTAGCATCTTCAATCGGAATGATTTCAATTAGAATAAAAAACGTGTGCACGTAACTGCAGCTACTGGGAGCTATTTATAGATCCTCTGATCTTTGGGATTGGCCCTCAAGATTATCTAAGAGTGACAATATATAGAAAGGACCTACTATATAGTACAGAGCAGACCATGTCTAACTATCTGCTCCCTTTTCACACCTGTCATTCCTGTTATTGATCCCAGTATTGACAGCAAATGTGTGAAGAGCACAAACTCATGTGGCATCCATTTGACCATTTTTCATACACTTCTCTGGTATAGACTGTCAAAACTCACGTTTGCTTACTGCCTGCTTTACGTCTCACACAACATCACTTCATATCATTCCTCTTTCCCTTTACCTCCACATTAGAACTCTTATGACAATTAACTCTTAATACAATATAACTTTGGAACACTATATCATCTCTTAAAAGCCCTTCACAGACACACCTCCCACCTCAAAACAAACAAGCATCTGGTCATATTATCAATAGAGCATCAATGGTTGAAGCTTATCATGACCATTTCCTCTCCTTTAATACGTGTGCATGTCAGCTTCACCATACGTCAAATTTTCTTTTTGTTTGGTAAGCCGTGAAGATGTTTACAACATTTTGCTTATGTTAAAAGCACATAAAAACACTGGTGCAGTTAATTTTTACCCTTATCTTCTTCATCTTTAATCTTTCCACATTTAGCTCATATTTTTAAGAGGCATGATTCCAGCTTTGTGGAAAAGTGCCTTAAACGGGACTAAGACTACAGGAGTTTTAAAATCCAAACCGATTTTGAAATCGGTTTTCATTTTGCACATAAGAAGAAACAGATTTTCTTCTACACCACCTCATGTGATGTCATCTCACATTATCTCACGGGGAAACTGAAGTAAACAAAATACACTTTGCAGGGAGAAAAAACAAAAGCAGAGGACTAAACAAGTCTGAATGAGAAAAAGGTTGAGCAGACAAAGTCAACATGTGTTGTCTATTCGTCAGCAAGAACTGAAAGTGAAATTTTAACTCAGTTTTAATATCTGTCAACAGTATTATGCTAGCTAACGTTTGCCTAAAGGGCTAGAAGGTTTACCATTGCTTAGCAACATCGACAGCTGCTCTGGGACTAACGTAGTCATAATCATAATTGTCCCCATTTTAACTCCTAAATATCTCACGTTTGATATTAATGGACGCAGATCTGATGGGTCTGCAAGCAGTTCAAGAGGTTAAAGATTGGATCTGTAAGACCTTCACATTACCAGATAATGTGGGGCAAACATTGGTACCAACCAAGGTCTCAGACCAGATTTCTCCTGCAATTCTCGGGAGGGGTGAATCAGGCTTAAATCGGCCCAAAAGTGATCCCAGCTTTAGTAGTGCCCTTGCACAGTTGGTGATGTTTCTGATCTAAACAACTACCGTCCATTATGTAAACTTCCTTTCTTAGCAAAAATCATAGAATAATTGGTTAATATATAACTACCAACCTTTTTTGACTCACTAAACTCTGGATTTCACCCATGCCAAAGTACAGTAACAGCTGCAGTTTAAGTAACTGATAACATTGTGTCCTCCTTTGATGAAAAGCAGTTTTGTGCTGCCCTTTTCATTGACCTCTAAATGATTTGACGCTTTTGTAAAATCCTATTCCACAAACTACATTCAATAGGTCTAGATAAAGCCACGCTTAAGTGGTTGCATTCGTATCTAACAGTGGGAACTCAGACTGTTGTTGCTGATAGTACTTAGTCAAGCCATCTTACCATCAGAAATGGGTTGCCACAGGGGTTTATCCTTGGTCTGTTTATGTTTACATTATAAATAAATAACATAACAGTTCCTAATCAATAGATCAATTTTCATTTTTTTTACTGATGATACTATTTCACCTTAAGCATATACTAGTTTCAATTGCTGAAAAGACATGGTATTCTCCACCTTCGCCTGTGACTCTGAACATCCTGCCACTGAAAATTATGGCACACATATTACTCTTGCTGAGTCTTACACATACATAGGACTTTGGCATCACAGTAGACTATCATTCAAGATTCATATCCAATATTTAACTCAAAAATTAAAAATCAAACAAGGCCTCTTGTATAGAATTAAATGATGTGTTTCTTCTTCAATCCGTAAAACTATTGTTCGGTCAACCTTCATGTCTGTCCTTGATTAGGGAGATATTTTGTATTGTCATGCTTCCCCATCAACACTCCAGCAATTAAACCCTGTGTATCATAGTGCATCATGCTTTATCACAAAATATTGTATTCATCATTGTTCACTGTATCGCACGGTGGGCTGGGCCTCCCTACAATCAAGAAGAAATAGCAATCTCCTGTTATTCATTTATAAAGCTCTACTGATAAAGCTTCCAAACTACCTCTCATCTCTTACTTCATTTAAATCTAGTAACTACAGTTACAATCCAGTAACTATTTAACCTTAAATATCCCTCATGTACGCAGTAATGTCGGTATAACTGAATTCAGGTACTATGCACCATTTAAATGGAACGAACTGCAAAATGCCCTCAAACTAGAGTCTTACATGTCCCTTGTGGATTTTAAAGCTTTACTTTCTGATTTTTTCATGATTCTTGTTACATTTTTTTAAAATTCCTTGTTTCCTAGTTTCTTGGATTGTGTAGCTGCATTGTTTCTATTCTGCTGATTGTGTTCTTGTGAATGTGTCTTGGATGTGAATGTTTGTGAATGTGAATGTTTTCAGGTCTCTCCTGGAAGAGAGAGCTTAATCTCAATGAGACTACCTGATTAAAAATAGACTGAAGAACTCTTTAAAGGCTTCATAACCATCAAATTAAATGAGAAGGCACATGGACATCACATTATTTCAATAGCACAACACAGGAGCAATAAATAGACAATGTGCACCAAGACACAAGTATTTTTTTTGTTACACTATATTGCTGTGCCTTTTTTAGGAACAGTGTAAGTGTAAATGCTGTGTTTTTGGATGGAAGAACATTTTTCAAAGCAAATTACCTCTCTGAACCCAGGTTTTGCAGCTTAGGCTGCCAGGCCTACAGCAGTCACTGGAGGGGTCTGGGTATTTAAGCTGATTCTCCTTGTTCCTCTGCTCAAATGATTGTATTTTTAAATACACTAGAAAGTGTATTTTTGTCATGGTTTGGGTCACAAAACTGAACTCATAGTGATACAGTTACATATTGATTGACTTATAGTCTATATCTTTTCATTTTCAAGAGATAACTATGAAAAAGAGACATAACATAACTATATAAATCCAGGGAGAGGGAGAGGTAAAGGGACAAAAAAGTGACCAAAATAAATAAAAATGCTTGTAGTAGTTTGGTTTTACGCAAATGCGTACATGTTACAGTGAGATATTTGGACACCAAAGAGAATACAATAAGGAAAAAATAAAAAAATAAAAAAATTGTGCATGTTGATTCAATTCATTATCTTAACAAAATCAGGTCTCAGAGGTTTGATATATTGCACCTATTTTTCTCAGTGCTGTTGAAGATGTTCATTTTTAAGTTTAAAGAGAAAGTAACCTTTTCCATCATGTAAATCTCCATTGTCAAATCTATCCAGTTATTTATTGTAGGTCCAAACACCATCACCGATCTTTTGGTCAGAACCTTTTTCCCTGGTGCCAGCAATATGCTGATTAAGTATTGTCAATGCCTTTCACTTCTGGGGAGATATATCCTAAATGTATGTCTTTGAAATCTAATCGTATATTCGTGTTAAAGATGGTCTTTATTGGCTTATGAATTTCTTCGTATTCTGTATGTTTTGGCATTTCGAAAAAACATGGTAGTGGTTTGCGGTTTGACAGCCACAATTCCTCCAACACAGAGAATTATCATTATAATAGTGTGCCTTCATAGGGGGGTGATAAAAAAATCAAACTAAATTTTTCAGGCAAAATTCTTTGTCTGTTACTGTTAAGTCTCCTCCCTTCTCCCATCTGTCTTTTATATATTTTTTTTTTATATACTTTTTTCCAGGTTGAATAAGTTACCTTATGTGTGGGCTCTCATTTGAGTTGTTTTCATCTTGTTTTTTTTTTAATGGGGGGATTGTCCTCTGTAAACCTGCAGCTTCTCTCTGATGTTAGCTCTCTTGGATGATCCCCTCTCTCGCTTTGATTGTCCTTCTCCTGCCGTGTGCCATGCTTTGTGATTCATTTGCTCAACTGGATCATCCGGTGGGGGTTCAACTTTAAATGGGAAACTGCTTTCCTTCATGTCTTTTGTAGACTTGCTGATCGTGTGGTAAAGCGGATTTTTATCTCCTTCAATACGCATTTCACTTCATTGCAGCTGGGTAATCATGATCAAAGTTGATCCTGTAGTTGTTTAGGAGAATCTCCTTCTTTTCCCAAACATTACATTCGATTTCTTACTTTGTTTTGTACCGGTGGAATTTAATCACGATCAATCTGGGTTTGCCTGTAGCTGTGGATTTCGGGACTGGCCCTCTGTGTGCTCTATCAATATGAAGGTCTTTAGTCGGAAGGATGTCCAGTTTGTCTGAAGAGGGCCTCCACAAAAGTTATCATTGAACTTCCTTCTTTGTTTTCTGACAGGCTATATATTCTTATAGTCTCTCTCTTTGATCTTCCTTCTTGATAAGCATAAGCTTGTCAGCTTATCCTCATGTTGAGTTTCAACTTTACGCATGTTTCTCACTACTTGCTCCAATATTTTCAATCTGGTTTGCATCGCGTCAGTGCGGTCTTCTGCTTCCCCAGTGCTCTGATCTGTCTTTGCAGAGCTCGTCTTTGATATCTTCCAGATGGCAGTTGTTATTTTTTGACAAGTTTTGAATCTCCTCTAGAATCCTCTTCATGATCACCTTTTCTTTTTCGTTGCACTTCTGCCTTCCACCATCTTTCCCGTTAGCATTGGGTTCTGCACCTAGCTTTTAATACTAAATGAGGTTTTATTCACCAATTAGCAGGATATTTAAAAATTCTCTTGGAAGAGACCACGTTTTAGGCTGCCATCTCTGATGGTGGCGGAACCGGAAGCCTCAAAGACTAAACTTTTCATGCTTTATACTTTTTACAATCCAAGCTGATGCTAATTTGGACCGAGACACATTCAGTTTAGTGCATCAGTATGCGCGAACATGGATTTAAACTTAGAAAAACTTAAACAGCTAGTTGGGTTCTTATAAAATACTACTTTAACACAAAAAAAAAGAAGACCAAGACAAATGACCTAGGCACAATGTGCAACAGATTTGTTCATTTTATGCAGAAAAACTGTTGCTGTAGAGTATGGAAAAACCCCTGTTTAAACCATATTTCTAGGCTGTATTATCGCAAAGATATTAATAGAAGTTGTGAGAAGACACCGATACGCGTTTGACGACCTCAAAGGGTTAATAAAGTGTGTCTGAAGTCTAGCATCTTTTCTCACTGTCAGAGGGACTAAGAATATAACTTTGTATTCTTAACTCAATACAACAACACACTTCAAAAACACTACAAACCTGGAGATAACAATACAAACATTAATGACAATGGATCAAACTCTCTGGTGATCTCCTGAGACATTCAGTCTCCATATGGCTGAGTGTGTGATCATATAGGCAGGGATCCATGCCAATCCCATATATGCATGCATGCCTGTTACTGTAAGTGGGTGAGGCATGTGGTGATATTGGAGGAGGTATGTGCTTTTAACACATTCACAGAAATACCACTACGTCTGGTCTGTATGAAATCTCTCCTGACTAGTGTACAGAATCTTCAGAAATTCTTGGAAAATGTCTATCAGCCTTGAACAGGGTCTGCTTTTGTACATTTCCTTATACAAAGACTGGGAGAATGCTATATTCTCTCTCTTCACTCTTTACTGCTAATGCCACTTCCAAGAAGAATTGAGGCATATGTCAATAGAGGATATGCAATTATATGATAATTGTCCCTAATCACAGCACTTACACCCTGAGCTCTGCTGTTTTCACTGCCCTTTTTGCACATAAAGAGGTGCAAAGATTACTTGAATAAATGTGGAGAAGGTGCAAGGTAAAGGCATGCTTGAGGCTATATTAAGCAGGGTCAAGGGTTCAGTTATCCCTGGAGTTAGTACAACAAACTTAAAAGCGTTCTCAACACATAAAGGGAATTTCCATTAGTTATTAACCGTGTTCATTCCAGAGAGCCCAAACAGTAACTTCATACAAAGCTAAGCACCTGTCAAAGACGTACATTATGATAGTGTTTAACTTAATATACAGTCTGGCAACAAGGGCTACCAGAAAACTGGTACTTCATTAAAAAATATATACTTAATGTTATGTTGTTTTGTTTATGTTCTATCTTGTAAGTTCCTACTTCTAAATTCAGAAGTTGTAAATTCAATGTGATGCACATTCAGGTTGGTGTCTTGAAAAATTACACCCTCTACATCTGTGAAAAGCACAGTATAATCAATATCAACCACTTTGCACTAAGATGTACACACACATGAGAATATATACACACACATTATATTCACTGACAGACAGTGGAATGGTTTGCAGCAAAGATCCTCCTGACTGAGATATTAATCCCATTCAATCTTATCTTCAATTCACTCTTCAGTCTAAAGCAAAGAGAAAATAAAGCTTTGCTCTCTTCATAATTAAGGTACAAAAAAGAAAGTCATGATTATCGACTAATTTAGTTTTAATAAACATGGCATTTGACGCATTAATTAACATAAGAGATAAAAAGCTATCTTTTGTAATTTTGCTGCTTCAACAAAAAAGCTATAAGTATTGAATCCTTTTTTCCACACTCTGCTACCGCTGACATCATATTGTGTAATTACCTCTAGATTTTATAAATCCAGTCCTGTGGACGAAGCAAAATGTGTCATGAAGTGATTGCTAGTAATTATAATCTGCATTAGTATTGTGTGTGTGTGTGTGTGTGTGTGTGTGTGTGTGTGTGTGTGTGTGTGTGTGTGTGTGTGTTTGTGTGTGTGTGTGTGTGTGTGTGTGTGTGTGTGTGTGTGTGTGTGTGTGTGTGTGTGTGTGAAAGAGTCTCGGTCTGGGTGTCCATATATGCAATTGTGTATATGTTAGTGTGGCTTGCGTATGTAGCAGGGTGGGGGGGTTCCTGCCAATAATTTTTCTTGTACTGTACAGTAAATTGTCCATGTGTGGGTTTTTAGTCCCTGTGTAATAGGTGTTAGATGCTGCATCGCATAGGAGGAATATGAGGGCTGACAGAAGAGACAGGACACAATATGCACAGTCTTTTAAAAATTCAATTCAGGTAGATTTGAGACAAGACTTTAAGACGTGTTAAAGGTGTTTTTTGTTCTCCTCGAAGTAATTAATGTTTGTTTTTACCACTGACTGGACAAATATGGATGAAAAATACATGTCCAAACTGTCACCTACTGTTGATTTTTGGGCAGGGATGTACCTGGTGATAATTGGTAAGTACATTACTTACTTGTTTCATTCTCACATTGTATTGACAGTAGCGGGAATCTAAAATGTTGAGCTTGCATAGATTTATTTTAGGATTCTCTTCCAAATGGCATGAAGTTAAAACCTATTATTGACTAATGAAAATTAAGCACTTTAATAAGTTTATGAGGGAGATTCTTGGTTTGCTTGCCCTTGTCATTGGAGGTCAAAAGACATAATCAGGATGCATGATTTCCGTTCAGTTCAAACTGCCTGTTTTGGTCTTATGAGCTCCCCATTTTTTGCATACAATATTATTTGTTTGATTTGCGTTACATTCTGTTCCTTTGACTTCAAAACTGAAAAGAAACCAGGCCATTGTGGGGTGATCAGGGGTAAAATAAGGATTACCTGTCACTGAGGATATATGTTCATTCAGCAGCTGGATTCATCCAAAATATCCATGCAGTTGAGATAAATGTACCAAAGATGCTAAAATTTGCATAAATCAATATTTTTGATATTTAAACTAAATCAAGTAACTCAAATTATACTGTATGTTTGATATGGAAGAGTGCACATAGCGTCAGCTCTATGGAACCTTTGAGCTTCTTTAAGCACATTGCTTTAGTTTTACAGCCTGCACACAACACAAATGAATGAATTATAAGATAAATGAATGAACATATACATACACACACACACACACACACACACACACACACACACACACACACACACACACACACACACACACACACACACACACACACACACACACATGTATATATATATATATATATATATATATACACATATATGTATATGTGTGTGTGTGTGTGTGTGTGTGTGTGTGTGTGTGTGTGTGTGTGTGTGTGTGTGTGTGTGTGTGTGTGTATGTATGTGTGTTTCATGCCACACAAAATGCTCTTGTTAAACCTAAATTCAGCTGGAAGTCAACTTGCTAACTTAACTTTCTGTATTACCACTAACTGCAGCAATCCCTACTACAAATCACAATCACTACAGGTGGTAGCCTACCATCTGTATTAACAGCGAACCCCCACCACCACCAGCCCAAGCCCTCACGGTCACACACTATATTTCAAAATGACATTTTATTTTCCTTCAAATCAGGAAAGAAGTCCCATACATTATAGTCTTGTCTTAAGAGGCAGGTTTTCTGACTGCAATTAACCTTTGGACCAGGTAATTACATATTTTCAATTGCTTGAAGTCCACATGCCCAAATAAATTAATGTACAGCCAAGGACTACATAAAAAGCTTGTATCCTTTAACAATAAATTACACATCAAACTTCCAACTGTGAAGGAAATTTACTGTTTCATTTCATTTTTCAAAAATAATTACTTGCATGTGTTCGTCAGGAATTTTAATGCAGATGTATTTTATGTTGTCATACCACTCATGTTATCCAAGATAAAGCCACATTCTGTGCAGCTGCTGCTTCAGACCATGGATGTATTTAGGAGAACTTTAGTTTTAGAGGGTTTAGGGAGCTAAGAGCACTGGCAAATTTTTGTTCTAATTCAAGCACTGATAGAGAGGCAAATATAAATCGCAAAATGTAAAAAGTTTTTATGCTAAATTGCCACTATACTGTACTGTGAAATGACAAAACATTATTAAAAACTGGACTGCAATGCTATGGAAAATAAATATTTAGAAAAGCAGTTTAACATGCTAATATTGATCACTGAACACTGGCACTTACATTGATATTTGTGTATGACTATTCTCAGATACTACGAATAAAGCAAGTGATAAATAAATATCCAATATATAAAATAAACTCATGTAACTACTTGCAAAATATTAACAAAATATCACAAAATATTAACTGGCTTCCATTTAAATATACTGTATTATTCTAACCCATATATTTATAGAAATATACTTGACTAACAGTACACTAACAGTACTCTCTCAGTACAGCAAATATTGAGATAACATAACCTACACATTTCAATAACAGCTAGCTACCTCATATTTTACCTTCAAGGTACCTTATCACTGACTGGTTAATCCATGGGAAGTGAAGTTAGTACTTGAAAAAGCTTGCTAGCTACATAACCCTATTACTTAACAATACAAAAACATGCTAAAAGACCAATTGTTTCCTAAGAAGGTGTAGACATTGATCCAACTCACTAATAAACATAAAACATTAATGAGAGGGCCTCATGCCTTAAAATGGGAGTATTTTATGGTAACAAATCACAACACAGACTTTTCTCAGAGAGTTTGTAGTCCCTAAAGGTTGTGGTTTTTCCCAAGCAGCTGAGAAGCTATGCGCTCCCCCTACCGGAGGTAAATCTGGTAAACACACTCTACAGTTGTTGCCAACCACTATTTTGAAAATAGATAAGGGTCATTCCATACCAATTCAGCTAGGGCCAACCAGTTCACATCATGGATTTTCTTGAAACAAAACCATGTAAAAACTTCTATTAAATTCATGGGACCTTGCAAAATCCTATAGCTCTACTCCGACTACTTTTTAGTCATGAATTTCTGAAGTTTTGCACTTGGAGCTAAATATCATCCATTCTTTGATTCTTTGTAAGCCTCACCAATTTCTTATTTTTTACTGGATTGGGTTGAAATTTATTCTGAACATTCAAGAAAGCCTAGGGATAATTTGCAACATGTATTCATGTAAATAGTTACTCAAATAGCCCAATACACATATATTATTTTGCAATTTCAAACTTTTCTTCCTGTACATGTTGTAAGCTCCATTGCTTTCTCTGTATTTATGATCCTCAGTGAGCGACTCTGTTTGCTGTTGGGATACAAGTTGAATGGCCCACAACACTGTTTATGAAGAAAGCTATATTTCACCAAAAAGTATTTCAGGGGATGCAAACAAACTGTGCCATCCTCTATCAAGTCAGAAAATCCACTTCTCACCTTCAGTAGTTCCTTTTCTGTTCCCAACTCAGCCAAATTCAGTGTGTGTGTGTGTGTGTGTGTGCGCGTGTGTGCGTGTATTGGTCAGTGTGTATGTTTGTATGTGTGTGATTAAAGTACACTATGGCACTACAGAATGTCAGTGTCCTCCCCACCAGTGTAAATGCGTTTTACTCTTGATCCCAATCAGAAGCTACGAGACAGCAGTTGCTTTTGATGACTGATGTTCATTCCCAGTGCCTAGAGATAACTGATCCTGACTCTTAATGCAACTTCCTGAGTGTTGTTTTCCATACAACTATGAGAGCCTCTTCCCTGCCTGGAGAATCTCAATTTAAATCACACTGATGAATCTGTGCAGCTCATTCATCACATAGTGTGACACACCCATACACACGCAGCACCCAATCATTCACACACTCTAGAATTAGCCCCAGTCCCCAGTAATCCACCAGTGAACATGACAATAGCCTTCAAGTGCAGAGATATGGAATTAAAATCCAATACAGATCTCAACATTTACAAATAAATGGGGTGGTACGTTATGATTGTTAATACACATTTCCTGCATTAATTATTTCTTAGTTGATGTCCTTATTCTGTTGGAGTTGTCTATCACGGTACATTTGGTTTCCATTGCTTTTAGAGGACATTTCATCACCCATTAATGAATGTAAAATTGTATAAATGTAATAATATATATTACATACATTTTAGTTCAGTATATGTCATAAGTCAAAATGTTAGACACTTAAACGTAAATGCTTGAAAGAAAAATATCATGAGGAGATATGATAAAGCCCAGGAATCCAGGTGTTGAGCAACAATTATGTTGCAAAACCTCATGAAAAAAACATGAACTTCTGAACAGAGGAGGAATGTTTCCTGTCCAGTGGACTGGCTTCATATGAATAGCATTCACATTGTCCATCCACTGAAAATCTCATCTATTCTTCCCACTTACCCATATGGACAAGTGCTTTAGAACTTCTCACTTCTTGAGAAATGTGACAGATGCATAATAGCAAACAGTACTTTACTGTATGTAGAGTCCATAAAAACAATCAGTAAAAATATCCAGATAAAAGAATACCGTATCAACTCAGAAGATGGAGTAAGATTAAAAATAGAGCTGCAGACTTGTCTACCGAAATTTGATATTATAAACTCTAGATTGTCTGAGGTTACATCAAAAATCTCAAATACTGCTGTACTGTAGAGTAGATCTTTCAGGACTCCAGCAATAAAATGCTGTCACTGTATTTGTTATCTGTGTGTGCAAGGGTGTTTTCACAGTACTGCCTGTGGCACTATTTCCTACAGTACAACAGCTGGCTCTGTGAGAGATTCTTTTAGATTAGCTATGATGACAAAATTATTTGAGGAGCTAAATGTCTCTGCAAAAATTTCACTGCATGGATCTCACATTCAACATGCAAAAGAAATATTTTCAATAAAGATTCTTCATTTCAGCAATTACCGTCAAGGTTGGTGGCTCAAAGCACTTGTTTAGGTATAAAATCATCGGAAATCTGCTGATAGAAAAGTATGCACTCAGGTAATGTATTATTATTGTGATGACATAAACTTCATGAATAAGGTATCAATGCAGACCACTTGTGTCAAGGTTAAACCGGGAGAAAAAACTCCATGATCACTACTGAAGGACAAAAATCTCACATGCTTTTTCACAGATTAAAAGGACTATTTAGAAAATAAACACGTACCAGCACAATATTGCATGCTGTATGAATCAAATTTCCATAAGCTTATGTAAGAGAGAGGTATTATGTAAAACAGGTTGAACCCAAAAAAAACATCGAGCAATCTCTCTAATGGAATAGAACTTAGCAGTAATTTTGTAATTAATGGTCGAATATTTTTTCTATTTTTTAGAATCCCATGCACTGAAAGCACTTTGCTGCACAGTAATTAAAGAAATAATTTTTCAATTTTCAATTAAACAATTGTGGGCAGTTTATACTCTATGTTCCCATATAGCTGAATCACATGCACTCCTCAACAGCCCTGGTACATATACAAGAGACATACTGTATAATGAGGCTAGACAATTTTCCAATGAGCTGAACATCAGTGTTTCATAGTCAGAACTTCAGCTCACATGGTTAATGCTATATTAATGGTCTCTCACATAGCAGTCAATAGTCTAGAACAGAACTCCTGCTAAAACCACCATATATTGTTCTTACAATTCAGTTTTTGTACAAATTAAACAAAACAAAAAAACATGTAATATGTTGATCACTAAGTTTCATAGGAGCTGATACAGGCAGACTTTGTAACCTTAGTGAGAACCAGGCTAGCCATTTCTACATGTTAGCAGTCTTTGTGCTAAATTAAGCTAACTGGGTGCTGCTGTAGCTTCATAATTACTGTACAGATGTGGGAGTGGTATCGATGCCCCCATTTGCCCTCTCGACAAGAAAGCAAATAAGTATATTTCCCAAAAATATTTCTTTAATGGTGTTGCTCTAAAATTAGAATTGTAGTCAAATGTAGAGATTGAGATCAATGTGAACAGCAAAACTATACAGATGTTATTATACAATAGCCTGTCTTGTATGTGATGTGTGTGCAATTGATGCTCATGATTGTTGGTATTGAGATCAGATATGAATGCTGTGCAGCATTCACATAGAATGCAGATTGGTGAGTGTGGGAGAGAAAATCTTTTGTTTCCCAAGTTATCAGTGGCTTTCTATACCCCCTCAAAACCCTTTTTCACTAGAGCTCCATCTGTTCCCACTGAAGCATCCAATTTGACCCAGGGTGGTTCTTTTGATGACACTACTTATTGGCATTCATTAATGGGTGAGGGCATGCGAATCTCCCTGCAGGGATAAGTTATAATTGATAGAGGGTTATTTTGTGATTAAATTTTTATTTTATCTCAGTCCTTTTCTCATTGTTTCCTGCAGCCATCCTGTCTATCTTGGGGAATGCAGCAGTCCTGGTCAGCACAGCCCGTCGCCTCACACTGCTCAAAGCTCCCGAGCTGCTGACAGTGAACTTAGCAGTAACAGACATCGGCATGGCCCTCAGCATGTATCCTCTGTCCATTGCTTCAGCTTTTAACCATGCCTGGATTGGAGGCGACACCTCTTGCATCTATTATGGCCTGATGGGCATGATCTTCAGTGTAACCAGCATCATGACTTTGGCTGTGATGGGGATGGTCAGGTACCTGGTAACAGGAAGTCCACCCAAGACAGGTAGTGTAATCTCAGATGGGATTTGAGGGAGATCAGAGCAGTTAAACCTAAATTCTTAATGTTTTAGGGCTCATTTGTTTCTGGACCCAAACACAAACACAGACAACTAGGTTGAAAGAAAAAGTGGGTTTTATTGTAGAATAAAAGCGGTTATGTGGAGCGGTTATGGTGGTGGAGATGGGAAGCAGGCTGAGGCAGAGGGCAGGCAGGCAGATGAGTGAGAAAGCCAGCTGCAAGCTGAAGTGGCATGGGCAGATGAGGAGACACAATGGGGAAGAGGACACATGAAATCCTGAACACAGAAGAACATAGTCTGGTCATTCCATGTCAAATCAGATAAAGTGGTTGCAGCAGTGTCCCAGATAGATCAAACCTTGTCTATATCATTAATGGGACCCTAAACTAAGGCCTGTAAAATATTTCTTTTTTTTCTTTTTTTTTTTATTGTTTTTTTTTTTTGCCCTTGATATTATTTCATTTTTATTGCCCCAAAAATGTCATGTCTGGGAAGCCATGTTCAGGCATTAATATCTTGACAAGCCTTGTTCCTAACTTTGTAGGATGGAAGACAAACATGTTTTCTGTATGCAAAAACAATTAAAAGCCTGTATTGTATACCATTTTATTTTTATAGGGCCCTAGATTTTGAAAAAAGTGCAAAATTATTAAACACTGATATTGAGGGTAGTACAAACCTACATTTTCTATAATGAGGCCCTGATATTGACGATAACTTTTAGTATAATGAGCCTACTTAAAACATGTATTTCTTTACTCAAAAATCAATATTTCAGAAGCTGGGACACACACAAGCAGAGCTAATAAGGTAAGACCCTGCTTCATTATGGACATTTTTTCCTAGAGATAGAACATGTGTATTTATCTGTGAAGGGAACATGGAAGGACATTGGCACTTTATACTCTAAATGACCATACATTTAGCTATTTCCACATACATTTTCAGGTTCCTTCTAGCTACTATACACACCATTTTGGTATGTGTATTTGAAAATCAGGAAATATACAGAATCAATAGGCACACGTTACAAACCTGTAATGGTTCAGTCATACTTAGAACATGTTTGTCTTCCATCCTACAAAGTTTGACGAGGCCAGGTATAACGCCTGTCAAGATATTAACTCCCAAACATGGCTTCCTGGATAAGGAGAGACAGTGCTGCACCGCTTTCCACTTTCCTGGATTCTGTTGGATTTGACATTGAATGACCCAGTAGTAACAGACACAAGGAAACACAAGAAAAACTTGAGTATTATTATTATTATTATTGTTGTTGTTGTTGTTGTTGTTGTTGTTGTTGTTGTTGTTGTTGTTGTTGTTGTTGTTGTTGTTGTTGTGCCACAGAAATTAGCAGACCAACCTAGCAACAAGTGGGTAAAGAGCTAGGTTTTTGTACTGGTGGGTTGATGAGCTGATTAAAGACAGGTATGGAGGTGAAGCAAGAGCCAGGAGAGGGAGAGCCACGCCCACACACACACACACACACACACACACACACACACACAATACTAATGCAGATTATAATTACTAACAATCACTTCATGACACATTTTGCTTCGTCCACAGGACTGGATTTATAAAAGCTAGAGGTAATTACACAATATGATGTCAGCGGTAGCAGAGTGTGGAAAAAAGGTTTCAATATTTATAGCTTTTTTGTTGAAGCAGCAAGGAGGTGGAGGCAGAAGCGAGATAGGGAAAACAGGGAAACACAAGAGAAAACTGGAGTCACAGACGGAACTTTGAAAAATTGAATACCGTTTGGCATTAAGAAATCAATATTGTAAGAAAGCAGTCAATCTTGTCAAAGGTTGCAGGGGTTTAACTCTGATGTAAAGCTGGACATCACATGGTGTAGAAAGCCTTTCAGTTTTCGGAGCCCAATCTATTACCCACAAACCTTTTGAATTACTATCTTTAGTAATCCTTGCCAGTGTATTGACAAGGATTATTGATGAGACTGAACAAATTACATGCCACAGTCGAAAGTAATTTAATAATCAGGACCTTAGCTAATTGATCTTTACAACTATTATTTATTGATCTGCGAAAGTTTGACTGACTCCCAGTTGAATTTTGGTTTAGATCATTGAACAAGCCCACATTTTTGGGGGTGGGGGTGGGGTTGGGGGGTTGTGGGAGTGGTGGGGGCAGGGCGTGCCTGCTAGCCACTCCCAAAAGTTATGTAAATACTGTGAATTGTTGCAATTAAACAATTTTTCAGCCATAATTACACTTGTAGAGTATATACTGCATGATTTTTATGATGATAAATGAAGATAAATAAAGCTAAACCCGAATTATTTTTGAAAACATGTCAGTTCTTACAAGTAATTAAGTGGCTGAACATCTGCAGACTAGTGGTCTAGCACAAAAATCTTGCCCCCATACATTTGTAGTCTCGGTGTGCCCCCTTCCCCTTTTAACCACGTGCATCTGTAGTGATGTAGTGAAAGGAAGTGTTTATTGTGCATTTAGGAAAGTCTGCACAGTCTGAAATCTCAACATATTTCAGCTCTCCTCAAAATATGTTACATACAGAGAGAGTGTTTACTGTATCCAGGTTTGATAACACCAAAGAAGCACTGAAAAAAGCATTAGTGGATCACAATAGTGTTATCAAAACACCTCCAGAGATGGTTTGAGATCCTGACATTCATTAAGTCTTGTAAAACCACATAAGTTGACCTTCATTCCCTCACCTAATGCACAGTCGTTCACCTTCAATATGATGCTGTCCATAATATACACTATGTAGCGTGAAGATTATTTCCTTTGTGAGCTTTTACGATCTGGAAATCATAAAAGCAACTGAATAAAATGAAATCAAAAACCACACTTAAGGCTTTTCATAATAATTGACACAACAGGGAATAATGCAAAAGAACAGTCAGTGCCAGCCTGCACTTCGTCAGAAATAGTATGGAGAAATAGCTGGATTTATATCTGACTGCAGAGGGTAATTTTCTAGCTATACGTGTAAATCGATGTTGTTAGCTAAAACATCCACTGGTATTACTCACAAATATTGCCCTGATCTGCTGGTGATTGAGCGCTCCTAGCTTTATCTAATACAGTGATTTATGTAATAAGTGTCCTGGGTAAGAAGTATGTGAATTTAGTTAGCTGAGCAGTCAACAAAACTAATATAGAGAGTTTGGAGAGGTATTTCTTGTATAACTGGAACTTAGGGTTAGTTCAGGCAGAGCACTAAAGTCACACTTGCATTAGCTTGCATTAGCATTAGCTGATAGGCGTCAGTTGTTTCATTCATGCTTCACAATCACTGGCTCAGTCATCAGCTAACTAATAACTAACTAACCGATAACTTCCAATTATATTCATACAGGCATTATAACCAAGCCCACTATCCCTAAGAATTACATCCATATTGGACAGTTTCCCATCTCGCAATTTAAGATGGAATTATACTTGCGCAAAGTGAGCGCTCAGATACATTTGCATGGCTGTTTCTTTTATACTTGTATGTGGTATGTTTATATTCGTTTTTGACCACTTGCCAAGAAGAGTGTTATCAACCAATCAAGTTACTTGACACGCAGGTCTTCACAATGTGTTATTGAGATTTGGGAGGTGTGCATGTCAACTCTTCTGTAACCCTCTGCAACCTACAGTTTACCATAACATTTTTCACTGCAAAGGTCCTTGGAGACATTCACTTACCCTTTCCAAGAAACATAATTTCAGCATTAAGTGTTTTAGTTGCTTAACAATACCTTAACTGTAATTGATTTGCCATAACCACAATCTACTTAACTATGCAATGCAAGGAGATTGTAGAAAGCATGAATTTGAAAAAATTGGCACTTGATGTAAGAAAATGTTGGCATTATAATACATATTCCATGTTTGTGTGACGATTAGCTCCCCAAGAATCCTCATTCTTTGAGAGCTCACTCAAAGACCAGAACCTATTCCACCAAATAGGTCAAATCAGTTCTTTGATATGTGTCTTACTGAACTATAATAGTTCTGCTCCACTATCATTTGCAGACCCCTCACTTACATGCGGTGCCATTGAAAGGGGGTAATAAACACAATTGTTGATGACAGTATTTGCTGCTTATGCTTTATGGTGCAAAAGCCATATAACAGGAGTTAGCATATAGTGCCAAGTAGTACAGTATCTATACAAATCACAATAAAGCCATATAGTTGACATACTAAACTGAATTTAAAATCTGTCTCTGCACAGGTATGACGTTCCAGAGGCGAACTGTCAGTATTGTGATTAGTGGGATCTGGCTGTATGCTGGCCTGTGGGCCTTGTTTCCTCTGCTTGGCTGGGGTAGCTACGGGCCGGAGCCATTTGGACTTGCCTGCTCGATAGACTGGACCGGCTATGGGGAGTCCCTAAACCACTCCACCTTCATCATGACTCTGTCTGTACTCTGTACATTCCTCCCCTGTCTGGTCATTATCTTCACCTATGTTGGTATTGCCTGGAAGCTGCACAAGGCCTATCAATCCATCCAGAGCAATGATCTTCAATATGGCAATATTGAGAAGAAAATCACTCTTGTAAGTATAAGACAATCAATGCTGTATTGACTCTACCATTTCAATTTTCTTTCACTGATTAGAACAATCTCATGAGACAAGAAATCTCACAAAACCTAATTTTTGAAATGCAAATTGTGATTAAAAGCTTGTAGTCACTGTAATTTTAAGAGAATAGGCATCTATCAAAACAGTACAACATTCTTTAGAGAGGCAAGCAAGGAAACAGTAGTAATTAAATCAGATGAAATTTACAGGAAAAGCCAGTTAAAAAAATTACAGTATTGTACAATAATAAAAATTTCAAACCAGTCCCATCAAACTGAAATAAATCGCAACGTGAAATAACAAAGCAAAAGAAATAGGTATGAAAACACAATAGAAAGATAAGCTAGAACACTTTAACATTTTCACTTTTGCTTTTTTTCTTCATATTTGTACCAACCAAAATGAAACAGCATGCACTGTAAATTTTTATTCTATATCAATCAAAACTCCCCATGAATAAATCTCGTAGCTGGGAGAAATGTCTCAGCCGCAGCACTGTTCATTTTATACTGTCAAGTGGAGACATACATTTTGAAAATACCGTCAATATCCAGTCTGTTTTATGTTCCTTAATGTTTTATTTTATGATTTTCACAAAACTGAATCTTTATAGACATCACATTAAACTATAAGGGTGTATCATTTGTCATTAACTGTAGTCATGTACAGGGTATATCGCAGCAAAGCATATTATAGAATAGGTATATAGGCATATCTATTTGCTTTACATAAACGTAAATGTGATATCTGAGCAGGCAGAAACGCTCTGACAACATTGACCCAATCTAGTGAGTACACAGTAGATAATGATTTTGCTTTGTCTCTTCCCCCTCCTCCTCACACTTGAAGCAGCTTTAGAAACACAACAGAGGGAAAATGCAAATTAAAACATAGCTTTGCATGAGAGGGCCCCTTGGAAAGTTACTCACAGGATAAGGCTGACTTTATTCAGTATTTTTCTAATTGCAAGTGTAAATGCGCTAAGCTGGACACCCCTGAGAGGAGCTATTTAAACAACCTCTTGATTCTGCATTGTGTTTCATTGGGTGGAGGAATGACGGGCAGGAGGCCAGTGCTGCTGTTTATTACATGGGTAGGAACAGATTTTATGTGCTGGTCAGTCATACAGTTGGCTTGCCACAGGCTGTCAGTGACAGCACTCTTTAAAAGATCAACAAGTTATTTTAGCACAACAGCTTGAACTAGTTGACCATTAGTTTAGTTTAGCTGGAAACAACTAGACTTGTCTATCAGTATCTCTAGATTTTGTTATATCTTCCGGCAGCAACCAGAATCTTGTCTTCGCTAATGGAAGAAAAGAGCCATGATTTTTGTCATTTAATTATATCTATAGTTTTTGGACAACAACAGAGGCCTATGGCACAGAGGAAAAGTTACATCCGGTTTTGGATACACACACAGGACTTAATAGTTGGATAAAGTCCTTGTTGGTGTTGGTCTTTCATGGGATTCGTTGCTAATAGAGGAATCCAGAATATCACCAAATTTATCCACAAATTTATTTATACCCCTAACACCTCTAGCATTGTCAAGTGGTAGAAAGTAGTTTTAAGACTTTACCTACACCAACTACACATTAATCAACAGCACTGTGCTACTGAAAAAACATTTCATTATAGATCGTTCATGTGAGTACCACTCCACTTCAGTGACAGGTAATCAGTGAAGCTATTACTATTTCACAGTCATTCTTAAAACTGAATTAGAAGGTTGTGGCTGTCAAAATGCAGGGGCGAAGCTGCATAGATGCAAAATAAATCAGTCAACCTAAAATTGATTTTGAAAGTGTTTTTTTTTGTAGCAGATTAAAATATTAAGCCAAAACTCCTTTGATTTTGACCATAAATCTATGGTTAAACTTTGTTCAAGCTGCAGGGAATTTTACTGCAGGAAAGTAAGGAGGAATTGATATCATTAATTTTCACTTTGTTCTAACAGAAAAATGCATTTTTTTTTACATTCCATGTCAGTCAGCTAGAACTGAATTTAACATTTTCCATAGATCAGAGATGTGGATTCATCAGTGTTGCCTGATTGGCAACTCTATCTTTTCACTTAAAGAAAAGCAGGTCATTTGAATAAAGAAAATGGATGCCTTTTATTTGTCTGTTTCACTCTATGGCTCTTCTCCCCAGAAAACTTGAGGTGTTTAATGAATTCAGTGTTTCACTCGAATCTTAACAGGACTATTTTATTGCTACCCTGCTGCTCCCTGTGCCACCTCAAAGTTATGTAACAGCAGCTGGAAAGTACTGTACTGTGCGTCATTTTTAAGTGGATAGAAGAGCACTCTTTTTAAGCCTTTATCCTTTTATTAGTAATGAAATTTAGTTTGTAACACTTAAAATAAAGTCTGGTATGTTTTGAACAGAACAGTTGCTCATTGTTCATCATATGGAAAATTTTCTAAAAAAAAAATCTCTATATTCAGAGAGAGTTACATTGGGGTCCAAAAGTCTGAGAACACTTTCCCAAAAGCTCTCTCAGACTTTTGCACCACACTGTATGTTTTTGTCATTTGGATTGTTAGTCAAGTGTGTAAAATGTGATGTGTTGCATAAAGCCCCATTCATACAAATAACTGACAGATTAATCTAATTCGTTTAAATATTTCACACTGGCTTGCAATTCATAGTCACATGGGAATTACTAATTTGATCTTTTTATCACTTTGATGATGACTTTGATGATGATGATGTGGAATGTTCAAATATTCTTTGCAAAGTTTGATGAAGAATTGGGGAGTAGAAATTTTCAGAAGATAGCCAATAAACCTGTCCCTGTGCTGTTTTGTCCTACCCAGGTAGCAGAGGAAACACAAGGATTTCAAATAACCATCACTTGTGCTGAAAGGTAGATTTGCTAATGCAGACTAACATACTGACAAAGAATATTGAACAAAATCAGCATACAGGTCATTGAATATGATGATAAAAATTTTCCCCGTGTATTGTATCACTCCAGTATTTTATGCATTGCTTGGCTACAGTACATCCATCACCATTATGATGAACACTCACCATAAAACCCTTTCCATCAGTGTTTTATGACCTCCACCAAAGAGGTTATTTTTTTCAAACGTGTCTATTTGTTGGTTTGTTTGGTGGAGAGATGGGGCATGGGCCAGGAAAGAACCCCTAAATTTTTGTGCGGATATGGTTGCCTTGGCAAAGTATGCACTCTACTAATTGCAGTCTAGTTCTTTGATGTGATACAACAACTTTTGTCTGATATTAGGATGCTCCTTGCTTTCAGGCTCTAAAACATTTCATTTGGATCATCAAATACTTTTATTTTACCAGTGCTTTAAACAAATAGTTTAAAGAAATTGAGCCAGCAGCCAGTTAGCTGCTAAGACAGGAAACAGGGGGAAAGAGCTAGCCTGACTCTGTCCAAAAATTTTTACACTTTTTTGAACAGATTAAACAAAAGCAACATAACGTGATAATAGGTAAGCTTTAAATATTTTTCTTGTTACCATTGTACAGAAATACACACAGCCAGGCTAGCTGTTTTCCTCTGTTTCCAGTCTTTCTGCTAAGCTTAGTTAGCTGGCTGCTGGTTGTAGCTTCATATTTATCGTAAAGATATGAGAGTGGTATCAATCTCCTCATCTAATTCTTAGCAAAGAAGTTAAATGACAAACCATTCTTTTAAATGATTTCTCAAATCAGCAACTGGCTGGTTTTTAAATTATTTTTTCCTCTCCTCTCTTTCTCTTTTCTTACCAACCCTCTTGACTCCTTTGCTGGACTAACATCTTCCACACACCTCTCTACTTTATTCCTTTTTTTCCCTCCCCACCGTCCCCTGTTCTTTCTTCTGCTCTCCTTATTTCAGATGGCTGTGATGATCAGCTTAGGTTTCCTACTTGCCTGGACCCCCTATGTGGCTGTCAGCTTCTGGAGCATGTTTCACTCCCAGGAGCAGGGCCACATGACTCCTTTGATCACCCTGTTACCCTGCCTCTTTGCTAAGAGCTCCACTGTATACAACCCCTTCATATATTTCATTTTCCGGCGTACCTCAAGACAAGAGCTCGTGCGCCTACAGAGATTGGTGTTTTGTTGTTTTCATCAGGCAAGTTTGCCTACGGAAGGGGTAAAGATGGAAGGCAAAATGGTTAAGGGGTCTGACTGCGCCATTTCTGGAGATGGGATGAATGCAACCTGTGTGGGTCTGATGGGAACTCCTGTCAGACATTCTGGAAGTGAGATAATGACTGTGGACTAATACTGTTGGTGATGAAGTCAACATTCTTATTTCACCCCTTTCTTTAAGTTGTCATTGAATGAATTTACATCAATCAGCCACAACATTATATTTTTAATGTTGTGGCTGATCTGTGTAGTTCAACATTTTGGGAAATGTGCTTTGCTTTTTTGCCAGGGCTATATGAGAAAAATAATACAAATCTCATGTCTGTACAGTAAATATGTAGTTTGAGCAAGCAGTCGGTCAGCTGAGCTTAAAAACACATACTTTAAACCGCTACCTAGCTCTGTCCAAACATTACAAAATCCAACTACTACCACCTTTAAAACTCACAAATTAAAACATTATATCACATTTGTTTAGTGTCTAGAAAAACCGAAGCATAAAAACACATGTGCTTCCATTAGTGGTTGTGTCTTGCACTATTTCCTGGTCACACTAACTGTTTCCTCCTGTTTTCATTGTTGGTGCTAAACTAAATTGCTGTTGGCTGTTGCTGCTGTTGGCTCTAGCTATATTTTGGTTCTCTAGCAGTTTTAACCAATCAACTTGTCACCACTAGCAGAAAGTGTGGATTTCATCTCCAAAGAGCAGAGTGCATAGGTGTGTTTGTGTGTGTGTGTGTGTGTGTGTGTGTGTGTGTGTGTGTGTGTGTGTGTGTGTGTGTGTGTGTGTGTGTGTGTGTGTGTGTGTGTTTGTTTGTGTGTGTGTGTGTGTGTGTGTGTGTGTGTGTGTGTGTGTGTGTGTGTTTGTTTGTGTGTGTGTGTGTGTGTGTGTGTGTGTGTGTGTGTGTGTGTGTGTGTGTGTGTGTGTGTGTGTGTTCGTGTGAGACCTTCCCCTGGCCTCCCATCAACTATGTGTTCTATGTCTCTGATGAACTCTCATGTTTCCCAATTCCTGTGGGATCCTAAGTGTATGCGCTGTATTGATTCTCCCTAGCTTGCTGATCTCGAGGTCCGTGGATGGCCTCAGAAAATGAAAGCCAGCTTTGAGTTACGGTTTGCACGACACAAACACATATTATTAGAGATGACCTCTCCTGAAGCTTTAATTTGAGCCACTAGTTGTCCAAACTCATAGAAAAATTTTACAGCCACTATTTCATGAAGTTAAAAAATGTGAAATATGAAAACCACACAACTGTCAAAAACCCAAACTTCTGTGGCCTTCACATTATGTGGTTTTCCTATATTTCAATCTGACTAACATATAGCGCACATGAACAATGCAGCACAGATGGAGTGGGTCACACATTAAAAGATTCTTCCACATTTTTTTGGCCATAAGGGCTTATTTTACTATCCCACAGTTTTGCAAAATGACATATAAAAAATTCAATGCTTTTTCTATTGGATTATGCTAGCTGGAGTTTGAGAAAGAAAAATGGCTTTCAGCATTGGTATGCTTACTATGAAAAGGATTCATTAAGATGGCTAGAGGGAAGAATGGTTCAGATCATGTGGACAGTATGGGTTGTCTGTTTTATACAAAGAATCAGGGGGATTACAGCGCTCAGACAAAGGATTATTGATTGGTATTTACTTTATTTTCTGTCAGTCACCGGAGTGGAGTGCAAACAAACTGGTCATACATTATATAATTGAGGATTAAATGGAAAAAGCACATTGCTGTATTCAAGAAAAGCCTGGACACACATCCGTCAAACATATAAATGCATTTTTGTTCAGTTGTCTGTGTATACAAATCGTAATAAAGAAAAAGGCAATCAAAACTGGAAATAATGCTGGTTGACATTAGACTGACAACTTGAACAGGCCAGACCTTTGTCTTAAGAGGATGAGGTGAATACAAGAGGGTTCTCATTTATTTCCTTCTTGATTTAGTCAGCATAAGGAAATTCATTCAAATGTTATTCCATAAGCACTCATTTTATCTTCTTCCTATTATAGTTTCCTTACAAACACTTATCATCATTTATTTAAATGCATCTATCTGATTAAGGAGTACGTAACAAATTTGAAAAACTTGTCTGGGTGTTTAATTGGGTTGTAAATTAATTGTAGGCCTAGTATGCATCGATTTTTTAAACAAACTGAATAGCTGTTCAGCCTGGTAAAGCAGAGATTTCACCTTTTAAATGCAGTTTCTACTTATTATGTATAATCAGATTCAGAGTGGTGTGAAAATGGTTTGTTAATTGTGTATTTCTGCAAAAATACAGACTCTTATAATTATTTTCATTCATGCATGCTAACCTTCAGCTATAGGTATGTGTGTATTCAAATGCATTTAACTAAAGGTAACTCACCTCTGTGTTCCTGATATTACCTCAAAATTATGTAAATCCTAACCAATTATTGTATTTTGATACTGTTTACATGCGTCTTTGTGTATCTTGATTAAAATTGGCAAGAAGTGACTTTTGTTCTTGTCACAATTTTCATCAGAGTCCCAATTTTTTTCCCCCCAGAAGTTATTAGGACACCCTGGGGTGCAAACATGCAGTTTTGTGAAGATGTCTAATGTAAGTGATCGAAAAGCCTCTTTCCTGTGCCTCAACTTTGTAGTGCTGTAATTGGTTTGTTATAACACCACTTTCAGCCACCTTAATTGTTATTTCATAGAAAATAACAATTGCTCTGTCAATATGATGGGGTGAGTTCAGAAATATTTCCATTAATAAGGTGGCTTAAGATGGTCTAATCTACATGGAACACATGGTACCTAGCAGTGGTATGACACAGAACTATGTTCCATTATCAGAGCTTGCTGAAATTGGGGCCAAAAGGTCAGCTTCAAAGTGTTTTCTTTTCCACTGAGAGGTGGGGGAAGGGCTTGGTGTTAATGTATTTGGTCATTCTTTGAAACATCAGAGAAGTGGAGTATGGTGTAGGAGTTTTTTGAGAACTGTGTATAGATGATGATACCTTTTCTCTGCAATTAAAACACATCACTAATGGCAACCATTGTAACCGCCGTAAATCCAAGCCATATTTACAGGCACATTGCAAGTCAGCAGGGTTGTTTCAAATGTTGAATTACCATGTTCTTATCCAAATAATATTTTTTAAAAGAATTCGCTTTAGGTATAGAGTATCTTCTCTCATAACGTCTTTATTGATACATACAACAAATCACCATCAAGTGTTTACTAGTGAAATGCTAGCAAACAGTTGTTTTTTTTTCAACAATTTTTTTTTTTTATGAGAAGTGGGTATTTTCACACAGACAACTGCAAGATCATGGTGCACAGATATAAGTAATTGTTTTTAAGGAACAGAAATAAGAAATTAAAATAATAATGACAGTGTAAAATAGAATAAAATAGAGTTCACTCTGGTTCAATCTGTGTGTTATGTAAAAGGCCTACATAATACATAAAGTACCTATAAGACAGGTAAAATGTCATTACTTGAAGTCTAAATTTGAGTTACCTTTAACATTATTATTATTATAATGTTAAAGACAATTACTGTAACAATTTTGGTCAATATTTGGTCATTAAGAAAGAATATTTTAACACCACAGAATATACTACATTACATACATTGTATGAAGTTCAAGTTTAATTAGGGAAACTGTAGCAACACTGGGAAAAGATTACAAATAAGAAGAGAGTAAACAGGGATAGTAGGAGCATAATCACAGTGGGATTTTTCACCGCAAATACATTGAGCATTGGCATTATATGCAAAATGCTAGCACTAACACAGATGCATAATTTTGTGATAAATAAGCTAATTTGCCTTATGTATATTATCTGTGAACAGAGGAATTATAACAAACACGGTATGTAGATAAATTAAAATTATAATTGTGAACCCAGTGCCATAGCTACTGTACCCACCAGCGAGGACACTGAAGTCATGTCCTCAGCACTGTCTCTGGATGGAGGTTTTAACAGCCTGATAATGGACATTGATTCTGATATATGTTTTTTTTTTTTTTTTTTGTTATTTGTCTTTCTCAAGCAAAAATTTACTTCAATAGTTTGAGAGGGATCTAGTGGTAGCCTATTTTCATCAGGGTTGTATTAGTACTATATAGTACTACTAGTGTGGAGAAGGCTTTTAAATAGCATTTAAATCATCATACAGCAAGGTGAACAGTTAAATCAATTGCAAAAGAAAAATAATCAGGTAATTTCAGGTATTGTTAATCAAACCTTTATCAGGGAGGTGCTATTACACTGGGGTTAATTGAACTCATGACTCAGTATTGATAAAATCCTGGCTACAGTCCTGCATTAAAAAATATGAGAAAAGACAATGTGTGAAGATGTCTACAAAATAAACTTAACTAAAACTAAAACTTAACTTGATGCTACAGTTTAAGTGTCTTTTGGCAATCTCCATAATGTAATGACCCGTATTTAGAGGAAAGAAATACAGTTTTCTGATGGGATTTCCTTCAAACTAATCCACAGATTTTGCCGGGTGATCCTCTGCTGTGAATCTGTACAAATAGATATTTCACCTTGAACAGCTGAAAAAGCTTGTGACAACTTGTTACGAAGCTGCGTCATCATGTCTTCCTTGAAAGCTTTTCTGTGTACAAAAAGTTACTGTTGAAAAACATCCAAACATCACAGCCTAACCACCCACCTTTGTACTTCACACCATAGCTGTTGAGAGAACACACAGCAAATAAAAGTGAGTTTCCCATTTATCTGACTAATCAAATGCTGACACGATAGAGCAGGGTTTTGTCATCGAATTTCTGAGATGGGGCGTTGATCTCTTAATCTCACTCCACCTCTAGAACATCCTGCAAGTCATTTACACTCCATGTAATATGAGGCAGAAACTTCAGCAGTGCACTCTCTTACATTTCTAACAAGTGCTGATAAATGATAAGTGTTCTGCCCTCCCTCTCATGCCCACTAATGATGGGAGGAGATAACTGTGGTAATTAAAGGTACCCTGTGGAGTTTTTATTGTAAAAAAAAAAAAACAAGTTTGTTTACATTTACCATTTCCTCATTTCTTACCAAAGCACACTGAAAATGTCCCTCAGGTACAACAACCAATGGATATGCTACCTCATTAATCATTTGAAAAATGTTTTTAATGTTCTGAAGTCTGCATCATTAAATTCTTTATTTACATCAGTTTGTAGTCTCTTCCTGCTCTTTTACTTCAGGTACAGCAATTATTTGAGACCCACTCTCTATTTGAAAATTTATTGTTAGGGTAAATAAATTCTATAAGAATACATCTAAATAAGCTCTTGTGACTATCTGCACTAATAAATGTGACTTAGTAGTCCAGTAGAAATAACTGTTGTACCACTGCTGCAGTGGTACAACATCCTCTGTGTCAGCTCTGTCCTCCAAGGAAGCCTCATCAATATGTACAGTATGTTTATGTTGTTTACTTCCCACATTCTCACTCTCATGTCTGTCCACTTCCATGTGCCACTATGTCTCACCTCACCTCTGTGATACAGAACAAGGTCAGTCAAACAAGTGAAGTATTCCACTATTCAACTAGCACTAAGCCAAACACTTTTTATTTTAGTTTCATATAGTGACAGTGTTTGATATCATCTTTTTATTGGCCATGAAATGCCACAAAACACAATAAATATGTCTCTCTCAGGTAAGACCAGGATTAATAAAACTACAAAAAACATCAAAGGTTTTCATACAGACTCTTTTGTCAGAGGAAATGAAAATGGTTTATGCTGAGAACTGTGAATCACAGTCTAGATCTCAGATGTGTTAAGGGATTCAGATAGGTCCTACAAGATATCATGGGATGGCGTATAAATAGCAAACTACTATTCAGATGTTTCGCATGTCATGTCTACACATATTATGCTTTTTGTGTGTCATTTAATGCAGTTTATTCCCCATAGACTTCCATTGTGAAGAGATGGCATACGACCAAAATTTTACCGACAACACAGCCTGTTGAAACAAAACATTAAGGTGAGATTATTATGATGATAGGGTTAGGGTCTGCACAATATACAGTTAGTTCCATAAGTATATAGAAAGTTACACAATTTGTGTAATTTTGCCTCTGTACACCGATACAATGGATTTGAAACGAAGCCACCAAGATGAGATTGAAGTGTAGACTTTAAGATTTAATTCAGCAGGTTTAACAAAAATCTCACATTAACCGTTTGGGAATTACAGCCATTTTTATACATAGTCCCTCATTTTCAGAGGCTCAAAAGTAGTTGGACAATTGACTGACAGTCAGTTTGAATGGGGTCACTGGTGCTTATTGATGATGTGACTGCTGATATAAGTAGCAGGATGAATTCTGAAGTGTATAGGCCTATACTATCTGAATATTGACTTAATGACAAATTACTTAAGAAACTGGCATGTTAATCATATTATTCATACACCATTTGGTGATACCAGGCTGAGAGGCCTGGTGTTGTGCCCATTGATGGCTGTTCCGCCCAGTTAGAGAAACAACTGAACAATCAGAGCTTAGTTGGCAGGTTGAAGAATGGGAATGTGATCTTCCTGCATAGCTAGGTACCCTACCTGCCTAGCTACATTCATGAAAAATAGCAACAGAAAAATTGTAACAAATGTGGATAAGAGTTGTTGTCGAGTTGTCGAACAGAAATAACGAGTCTTAAATCAATATATTTAATTGATAGATGTGTAAAACGTTTATTTAACTGCTTCTAGTAATTACTATAGCAGCTATCGTATCAACTGAAAATTGTGTTAGTGGGACTACATTGGATTGAAATTGATTTTTTTTTGGTCTGTGTGTGTGTAATAATATTAAAGTGGTTCATCCTACATGGGATTATAAGGCTCAGAAAAATACAAATAACATTCAATTAACATTCATGTTCCAAAGAAAAGAAAATAACAAAGGCAAGTCACTGATACAAAGACATTTTTATTAACTCTTCTGAGAAACCTTCTGATGAAGTTATAATACAAAGAACAATGCAGAACAATGTGCAATTCATTTTCTATTTCTTTTAACTCACATAAAGCCAATCCTGTTCTTCAGTACCAATATACTGTCCAGTTACCAAATGTAATGTAAGATATGACATCTGAGTTATGCACACACAGTTTTTTTCTTGGTTAGGGCAAAACAAAAGAACATCCACTTCCAACAAGAAATCATTCAAACACAATATCAGACTGAATGAATGAGGTGAAATGAAATGGCAATTCAGTCTGATTATAAGGCTCACATCTGAATTTTTTAGCACCACAAACTAAATTCCATTCACCTCCATCGTATTGGGTTGGCAGCAGAAATTTCAAAAACAAATATATCAGAATCTGGCAAATAAAACCAGAACAATCTACATGGCTGGATACCATTAGAAGTAACTTAGAATGTTTTTATCTAATTTGGTTAAACCAACCCTTAAAAATGTAAGCCCTCTATAATCTTGGAAAATAGAAACAATACCTTCAATCAAAACAGCGCCTCTAGTAGTCAAAAACCACATAGGGTACCTATAACCACAGAACAAATAATGACGCTTGTCACTTTGACCACACAATTAAAAACTGGAATTTTTAAAGTCAGTTATCTAAACACACATTTGTTTTTGACTGGTTGCTTTGTCTCTCCTGATTTCTGTGATGTATACTGTCTCTAACTGTAAATAAATCAAAGTTGGGTTCAGTGAAGTGAAGGGATTCCTATTGTTCAACCTTGAAAAAAGGTAGGAATAGAAATAAGAAATAAACCATTCATACAACTCCGCTTACCTTCTCTTCATATAACAATATACTGTAGTCAAAAGGAAAACATGCCTGGTTTCTTCAGGTTTTTAATTTAAAGTACAACACAATGATCATCTGCATCCAAATTAGTCTTTGAATGGAGGAGCTTCTTTAATGTTCATCGTTGCCACGTTGCTGGGATATTAAAGGATAAGATGGACCCTTGAGTTCCCAATACCATGGTAAGAGAACAATCACAAGCATGACTCAAAACATGCGGTCTTAGAGGGGGGTTTTAAGGGTAAAATAAGAACTGTCTTTCTATGAGGTCGAATTGAATGATAAAGGTGTTAAATCAGCACATTTTATGTAATGAAAATGCACAGCACAAATAAGCCATTTGTAAGTGCTCCTTGTATGATATCTCAAAGGGATCATCAATAATGTTATTGTTAGGCTGTTTCAGGCTGCTGTAGACCATTTTTGAGAATTAAATGACTTTTGGTGAGAGCAAACAAGCTCTTTTGAAAAAATACATAAATAATTATGTGTATATACTATGTATAAACAGTATATACACATGTACTGTATATATATCACATTTCTACTATATCTTAAGTCTTACACTACTCTCTGTGCTGCTCTCTCTGATGTACTCTTATCGATCTGTTCTCTATGGTGTAAAATCTCTTCTTCTTGTGCCCTTAGCGATTAGATCATCTCCTTCGTTCTAGCTCCTCTCTATCATAAATATTCACTGTAAATGTGATATCATTGTTACATTTAAAAGGCTATGAACTGCATCAGGTGATTCAAAAACCTGCAATAATAATTTTTTTTGCCAATTTGGGGACAGCACAGCAAGATGTGAACATATCACTGGCATATCATCACCTAAATTGCAGGCCGTAAAACCAAAACAATGCATTGAAAGACACTGAAAAGCTCTGTGATCCTGAAGGGATTCGAGTGTGGGGTCGTCACTATAAGCAACACCTTTTACTTGATACCTTGTAATTTCCTTCATTGTTAATGTACACATATTGAGAAGATTTAATTTGTTGACAACAACTGTCAGGAAAGTGGAGGTGGAAGTGGGATGTCTGGGGCCCTTTACACTTTAAAATTCTGAATCGTCCTTGTTTTTTTTTTTAAAAGGGTTCGCTTTTCATTCTTGCCTGACACTTGTTCTTGTAAAAAGGTTGCAGTGTACCAATTAGAAAGAAGATGAAGAAGACTGCAACCATGTAAACAATGCAAGTTTCAACATAATCAGAAAAGAGTTTGTAGATGTTTTATAAGATAAGGTATTCAATCAACATAGGCCTTATGGATAAACACACTGCACTTCTGTGAGAAACACTGAATGTAAACAACACTGCATTTGTTTAAAGTGAAAACGGCAAAGTGTACCTTTAATGCCACAGGTTTGTGGTCAGGTCCTCAAAATAGCCTGAACAACCATGATATTGTTTCTATCACACTGAGTTATTTTGCCCATTTAGCTTCTCAGACACACAAAACAAAAGTTGCACATAGGGTGTTGTGTAGTGGGTTTTGAAAATATTTGTAACCTGAAAGTCCTGACATGCACCAAGCCTATATATGTTCACAAATTTTGATGCATTCAGATGATACCTCTGGTCAGAAAAGGCCACAGTGTTGTCAGAATTCAGTTTGGTCAACATCCATCAAAGTTAAGTCAACACTTCAAGACAGTTTTGAACACCTTCCCCCCTGGCTATATCAGCTTTTTGTTACACGAACAACACTCTAATCAACACCTGTCACCTCCAAATACTTGTGACAGAAAAAACATTAACTAACCTTTTGCAAATTGCTCCGTACTTTCACCACAGAAAAGCCTTTATTATCATGGCTTCCCTTTTCACACTGACACACCCCTTTGCATCAGTAAAATATTACACCTGTGCTCCGTCCTGCACCTGGCTGTTAATCACAGATGTCAGGCTGTCTGGACAGTGTGGGTCACTAAGTCTTCATAATAGGTGGCAGGTGCGGACAAAATGGTGCAGAGACTCCAAAGACAGAGGAAAATTAGATCAGTCTCTCAATCTTGAAGATAAAACCTTTTGGTTTTTTGACATTTGGCACAGAATCATTCTTTCTTTATTTTACTATTTCAATTTGATTGATTATAGTGTGACTCAAAAAGTCTGTGTTTCCAGAAACAACTGAGAAAGTGACCTCAGGGCCCTCAATGGTAGCTACTGTATGCATGTCCACAGACTACCTTAAATGACACTAAAACTGGGAATAAGTCAGGAAAATAGAAATAGTACACATAAAAACTAAACTGAAGGAGAGAAGTGACTAGACAGAGTCTGTGAATTAGTCATTTCTCCCAAACACCAAGTCTGTAACTAAACTCGAGGCATTAAAGATTATATACCCTTGTCTACATGGTTGTTTACATAACTATTGAAGGAGCCACACTAGCAGCTGCCCTCGGGTCCTGTAGAAGATCATTAGGCATGCATAACATATATAGCTAAAACTATACTGCATTGGGGCCACACAAATATGAAACAGCAGCAGCTTAATCCAAATTTTTTTTGAATAAATGTATTAATGAATGAATTCCTTTCATGTTCTCTTGATGTGTGTTCTATGTTTATAGTATTATGTATTAAGTGATAAAATTGAGATCTAACTCTGTCACGTGTTTTTAGAGTGTTGTGGGGCCTATGCCTACAGTTCATGAGGTTCCTCTCCGCTTTTCCGCTCACTTGACTGTGCTAATTTCAGTAAGTCTTAACCGCAGTCACACAGCAGCACTGCCGACGCTGGATAGTAGCCCAGCCCTTATCCATGATCATCCTGACGACGCACCGAATCCAGGCGACTTGCTTCAGACGGAGCAGAGGACCTGAGGACCGCTTGCGTCTTCCCCCTACTCGAGGACAGATGGATCTGACAACAGAACGTGTCGCATATTGACTTTTCTCCATCCCATGAAGATCACTTATCCTCTGTCATTGCAGTCAATGTTCACAGTTGCAATGGATATCTATGCCTCCACCTTATCGCCAGCGCTGGACATCGGCACAGGCTGCTACCTGCTGGGTGTGGGTAAGTTGAAAGCCGCGCTTGAACTGGAGTAAGTCATATAACAAGCCCGCTTCTGTGCGAATGACAAATACGGACACGCTGAATTCATTTCCTCTCCACGATTCGGAGACTTGAAAAGAGAACGGAAAAGCACCTAATTCTACTTTTTCATAATGCATTTTTACGCACATCAGTTCGCTCCCACTGATGTATACTGGACTGAGAACTTACTCATAAATTGTGATAATAGGCTGACAATGAATTGGATAAACTGCTGTCTATTATCTGCTGGCGGTTTCTCCCGCATCCAAAACTTTATGGCGACACACTTGGAAAGTGTTTGTCAAGTGTCTTCAAAGTGACTACAAAGCTGCCACTTTACTTAAAATCTGCACAAATCCATCTCACTGAGCACCAAATGCTTAGGGGAAGCTTTGACCTTCATGTGGTCTATGAAGACGACAACCTGGTGAGCAATTAGTCCAGCGGATGTCATACTCTCACAATTACAGCCAGCTGTTTCGGCCTGATGATATAGAATTAAATGCTGTGAAATACTGTATTTGAAATACTCTACGGTATCTTTTTATGCTGCATTCATTGCAATATTATGTACCTGACAGTTAATCTACGCTTAATCTTTTGTAGCTTTCACAGCTGCATATACAGCTTGATATACAGTATCCTCTCTCCACAGGAATGCTCTCCTCTGACACAGCCACTAAGACCTAGTAGTAGTAATCAGCCATCCTCAAGCTATTTCACACATTATAGATGTCTAGAACACAGTGGCTTTGGCCAAACACAATGTGCATAAATAGGGTAACAAGCAGACAGACAGCTGGCCCTGATGCAGTATCCTGGGGCAGTGCAATAAAGGTTCAAAAGGTTCATCATGTCATAAGATTTTCACATTGTGAAGGGATTTCTCTCTTCCAGTGGAAAAAGGGAGCAGGTTGGTTGAGTGTTGACATTCATCTCACATCTGTAGCTAATCTCTGTTCATTTCTCTGTTGTCCACAAGGAGGAATATGAGGCTGATTCTATCTTTCTAATGAATTTTATATTGCTATAAACCACACATTATTTTTAATTGTAAATATAAAATGATTCAACTTTGAATATGCTGTTAACACAAATTTTATTTTACTTTTTTCAAATGATTATTTTAACAGTTTTTGATGCAATATCACATAACATCCAGGATAACATAGGACAGCGGTTGTACCTGAAACAATCAATAAGAGGATAGAGGTTGAAGACACAGATGCAACAGGACAGAAGTACTATGTGACATCAAGAGAAGATATTTTTAGTGATGTAATATGTTTCTGGAGAAACAGGACTAGGGCAAAACCTAGTATATGGCTGGACCGCCCTTTATCAGTTTGCTCCTCTCCTACTCTCTGTGCTCACATATACAGTAATTTAATTCAGCCAAATTCTGAAAAAAAGCTGTTTTCTTTTACATGTTTTTCTGATTCTGTTGTCAAACAATGGAACAAGAATGAAATAGTGACTGTAACGCGGCCCATTAAGACTCCATGTTAAACAGCAGTCACTTCCAAGCCATTTCCAAGTTTCTGCTCTGCACTGCTAGAATCCTCATTTTATAACTGTGCCATCGTCTAACAAAATCACTATACTCCTAAGTCAAGGACAGTGGCTGTGCTGTGATTTTGGTTTTATTTACTTATAAAATGATCCCTCAAGAGAGAACATTAGAGGCTCATTCACATTTGTATTAGCTGTCGTGTGGTCAAATGAATAAGACGCATAGAGAGGCGTGCCTGGGGAAGGAAAGTCTGACCTTGCATGACTCTTGTCTACAGAAAGTAGCTAGGATTTCTCCAAAAAGTCGCTAGATTTGTCAGCAGGTGCTTTTGTGAAGAAATCTTGCTAAACGAGTGTGAAAAATCTAGTGTTGGTAAATCTAGCGCCAAAGGTGCTAAATTGGTAATACTGCCTGTAAACACCCCCAACGGCCAATGGGGTAACTCAAACAATCGGCACTCAGTCACGCGGCATTCAGCTGACCTGTGGTGTAACTTTATCAGTCAGTCAGTCAGTCAGTCAGTCACGGACATTGGCATTTATAGGGCTGGCCCCGCTGTTGCAGTCCAGCCAAAAAAGAAAGAGGGAATTATGTTTTAAGAAGACAAATCTTGCTTTGTTTTATTCTGGTGACATTGTGTGGTGAAATCCAAATGTTTCCTTGATTCCACGATTACTGAGGCATACATTATATTAGTTATTTCACACCTTTATAGGGCTTTGCCAGTGAGCGTCTTTATGATATGATTACCTGATTTTTATTCAAGGAAACTGGTAATGAGGATTATTGCCTTATCATAAGGTTGCTTTAAATTGAAAATGGAGGTTCAAGTAATATCCAAGTAAATTACTTTTCATTAACATAATATCATACATGATACATTGATAGACTTTGATCCCTGATGATGTTAACTTGTAAAAAATTCATTAAAACACACAGGAAGTATATACCACAATGTTTAAAAAAAAAAAACTCAAGCCAGTTCAAGCACCTGGGTGTGACATGTCAAAAGGGGTAAAAGGAAAAGGGGGGGTTACACATTCCTTATATAGCGCATCTCTTTTCAGTTCTCTGCTACCCACACAGAACGTATATTACTAACTCTCTTGTTGCTGAACTAGAGTGGGAGGTCAGTGCTGACATGACTGCTCTGATTTAAATCAATTAGGATGAGGCAAACCTGTGTTCACATTGATAGCACAAATTACACAGAAGTCAAGCATAATGATGAAACTAATACTCACATCACAGGCACAAAAAATATACACTTAGTGTCTGTAAATGCTTGTATACATAACAGTTTTATTCAAGAGTTTCTATAAAAGCTAAAAAAAAAGATATTTTAGAAACTGTAAAGAGAACTACTGTCAAGGTTCTCCCAGGGTTATTCATGTTTTTTTTAACCATCTGCTTGACGTAGAAGAAACTACAACACCCTCCCCACAACATGTCAAAATAATAGAACAGCTTTAAATTAGTACAATTTGTTTATTTTTTTAAATTTGCATTCCAATTTAAACCTTAATATCTTAATGGAACTTCTACTGTGTGCCAAGCACACATCAATAAAACCATAATACAGAGACAGAACTGTTGTCGTCTGCGTATGGCAGAGGGCATATTTATGAACTATGGTGTTAGTAAAAGTTGTCCTTTTGATAAAATTATTTATGTTACAATTAATTATGTCACAAAGGAAGGCAGAAATAAAATTTAAAAAATTATAACAAGAATCAAATAAAAGACCCTTCTCTGGTCTCCCAAAAAGTCAGACTATCCTACATTAGGGCAAAAAAATAAATAACAATACCCTCTCTCTCTTCCACCCCTCTCTATCCCCTAATAATTTTCATAGAGTCCCTTGGTTCTAATAACACCCTTATGTCTGACTTTATGAAGGCAAATGATGGGGCCAAGTATGAAAACTCTCTGCCTGTCTCAAGGGGAAAAATTGGATTCATGATAAAATTAGGTGGCCAGCTACTGTGGATTGAATAAATCAATAATAAATGGATAAATACATAAATAAATAAATTTGATTGGAAGTCAGCCTGCTTGTGCTGTTACTGTTGGGGCTGCCTGGTTTGTTCAATATATTGAATGAGTAAGAATTTCCATAGGGATGATTTGACCATTCATGAGAATAATACATCACATGAATCACATCTCCTTTCTCACAAAGTTACAAAAACAGGCACAAGCATCTTGGGTAGACAATAAGATTCTCAATTTAAAGCAGTTGCACATGGATGCACACTACCCTCCTTACATGGTCATTATACATGGCTTGACTATTCAGAAACAAAAGGAGCTACATTATGTTAAACTGTGGATTACATGTTTCTAAAGAGTCATTCAAACTGGTTTTAAGATCAAGATATTTATGTCTTTATTTATATATTTGTTGCATTAAAACTTAAATATATGGTTAATTCATGTTCATTTTCGAGAAGGATGTTGTTTGCTTTTAGCTGAAGAGGGAGGTCACCAGGTATAGGCAATGTGCATAACATATATTCATGTATCTGTGCATAACATATATCTAGCTACCTTTATACACCTCATGATTGTATGTTTAATTTTCACAAAATTACTTTTGCATTCTAATTCTGTGTGTGGTCTGCTTCATTTGCTTTCTGTCCAGGAGGAGCATATGTTGTCAGGGATGGTTAATGTTTGTTACCGTGAATGTGACCTCCCATTTTTGCTCCTAACCATAGACCGAGTGGTAAAACATTTCACTGGACTGATTTAGTATGGTTGGTGCTTAGTTAGCAGCTAGGAAGCAGATGTCACAGATTTTTAATTTCATAACCCTCGTACTGTATACTGTGTAATATTGCTGCACATAACTTGGTATTTTTAATGGAAAGTCCCTGTACACCTCAATGAGATCTGCTTTCCTTGTAGACCTAAGCAGTAAAGGTCACTTGAGATGCATCCATTGATTCTTTTTTGTTATTTTTGTACAGTAAATGGTTAGAGCAATTGGCTTGGTTGCATTTCCGTGAAAGTGATTTTTCAGAGAATTGGTAGTGGATCTTGTGCTGAAACAGTCCATCAGCTGATCCCGCATGAAGTCCAGGGTTCAGAGTTAGTTTTGGAGAAACAGATAGACAGAGCAAAGGAGGTTGCATATTGAAAGAGTCTGTCTCAGTGTTAGGGTTACAGAAGTACATTGAAAATGTAGTTTTATCTGTTTATTAGATTAACAGTAATCCGATTTAAATTGGGTTGAGTTATCAGTAAATAGAAATGTGTCTCTCGGTTGTTTCCCTGTTTATACCTCTTTGTAAATCTATCCCGAGAGCTTCAGTTGAAAATTTTGTTCTGTCTCCAAGGAAAGACATGCTTAAATGTTATATAAAAGAGCAGCTGTTGAAAGTTGCTGAGTGCTGTATAATAAATCTTCCAAATAACTGACACAAATGTGGTGCTACTGACATTAAAAGCCATTTAATTGAAATGGTAGTTTACAAACAAGCCCTCTGAGTGCAGAAGTAGTAAACCCTTCTGCTAATTTGCCAGGAAAGGTTAACAAGATAAGTTGTAGCGACAGTATGAGGGTGAGAGATGGGAATAAGATGGTGCTGTAGAGTTCAAGATGCTCAGAAATTATCCTCGACTCTGGAAACTGGAGTTAAACTATTTCAGCTTCAAACTATACAATGGTCAATGGTTTGACTCTTGTGTGTCATGTTCTCCACCATTTGATATCTATTGTTTGAACCCAGGTTTCAGCCAAAAAGATCTTTTCACTTCACTTAGCAGATTTCCATAATTAGTCTGAATGCACTGAATGTTACGTAAGTTTGTTTCCTTTTGTAGCAGCCAGGAGGCTTTCTTGAAACTCCTGACAGTGGTAGCTACAAAACTCTTGATGCATATGAACTTTAAAAACACTTTACTGGATGTTTGTGAAGATTCTCAATCATCCAGATCATGTTATTCTGTAAGTTCTAAGCAAAGGCAACTGGACTTGCTTGAAGTTCTTGAAGATATTTCACCTCTCACGTGGCCTACGGTCATCATGTGAGTTGTTAGGATCCTAGGACTAGGATCGCTAGGATCCTAAAAACTCCCATGATGACCAGGAAGGTGAACGACTCATGTGACCTCAACGAGTCAAAATTTTTGTTCATCTCACCAGAGGATATTTACCTGGAACTCCCCACTAGTCAGTTAGAACTGAAGAAGCCTTTCTGATGAGAGGCGAAACATCTTCAAGAACTTCAAGCAAGTCCAGTTGCCTTGCCATAGCACTTTACCGGGATACTAAGCTACATATAAGTGAATAAAAGTATACTGTTTTAGATGCATTTCAGTTTGTAGATGAGTTTGTCCTGCTTTGCTGGAGGGGTCAGAAAAGTATATGGCTTCACAATGGGGGTTCACTGACCCTAGGGGGTTCATTGCTTTGGCAGAAGTTGTTGTAAAAAAAATTGAAAGACCACTTTAAATGCCAAATATATATTGAAAAATTATATTTAGCTAGTAAAACCTGCTGCCTGATGTGATAGCAGATGTTCAGTCACGTATAAAGTTTTTCATTCAGACAGACTGACTTTTAGAGGAGGTGTAAGTCCCCAGGGTTATGCTCCATACATAATGTTCATGTGAACTGATGTGAAAGTACCTATAAAAAATTTATAGCAGGGGCATTCGATTCATTCTGTGCTGTTTTCCAGAGTCAGACACTGGAGCTGGCAATTTCATTCTGGAAATGGGATTAACTGTATTTCTGTGTAACTGTATAAATTGAGACTTTGGTGTGAGATGAGGCGTACAGAGGAATACAGCCCTCTGTGCCATCTTACCGTTACGCAACAGTAAGCTCCCTCTATAGGGTAGTTGGAAAAGGTCAAGTGCAAACCATGAGGGCTACATTAGTAGCAGTGTTAGCCATTTATCAATTTCTGCTCCGAACAACCAAAAAGAGAGGTGTTCAACTTCCAAGGTAATGTCTGAAGAATGCTTAATGCTAAAGGTTGGCCTTGCTTTGAATGCATCCTAATAGTTCTCCCTTCTTCTTTTTTCTGGTTTTCTTCCCTCTTGAAATGCTTCCTACGATGCTGTAGGGTGTAGACTGGAGAGACAGGGCTGGAGACAAGCTAAAGATTTGATAGGAGATGTACAAGGCAATTTTTGTAATTTTATGTGTACAATTAATAATGTACTAAGAGCACTGTAATTAAGCATATCCTGCTTAAAGGAATTGTTTGACATTTTGGGGAAAATGCTTATTTGCTTTCTAGGCGAGAGTTTGATGACAAGAATGCAACTCTTATGTCTCTAAGCTAAATAAGCTAAAGCCAGGAGACAGTTAGCTTGGCTTAGCATAATGAATTGTTCTGTACCTGGGGAGGTACAAATGAAGGACGTGAAGATGTGTCCGCCGAAGTTGAAAATGTTTCAATCTGAGCAAAAAATTCAAGCTTATTCAAGGGCTTTACTGCAGCTAGCTTACAACTGTATATTGGCACATTGGCTATAAAACCACAACTTTTACACTGCACACTTGTTTTTACACTCAGGTTTTGCATGTGTTACAAGATAAAATATGCTTGTTCGCATTTCCTTCAACCTTTGCAGTAAGTGAAACTAGCCGTTTCCAGTCTTTATGTTGAGTTAAGCTAACGTTTACTGTAACTTAACTGTTGCTTTAACTTAACTCAGATTTTAGCAGATAGATATGCAATGGTGGAAGAAGTACTAAGATCTTTTATTTCAGTCCATTTTATTTTCATGCCTATTTCAGCGTAATGTATATTATATTATTAGATTATAATTATTGATGTATTAATGTGTACATCATTTTATAATAACACATCATATTTTATTTGTTGATTATATTTTCTATTATTAATCTGAATCTATACTGTATCTAAAGTTATCAACTTAATGTAGTGGACTAAAAAGTATATAACAATAATAACAAACAATATTTACCTCAGAATTTCAGTGGAGTAGACGCATAATAAAGCTAAAAAAAAAAAAACAAAGTAAAGTTAGTTACTGTACTTATTTACTGTACATGAGTAAGTGTACTTAGTTTAGTTCTCTCCCCCACTACAGATAGGAGAGGAGTATCGATCTTCTCATGTAATTCTCAACAAGAAAGCACATACATATATTCCCAAAATTTGAAAGTAATCTAGTTTAAGATATTATATTTTGTTGTTGTTAGGTTAATCAATTGCGAGTTTAACATAGTAGCTCACTTTTGCAGGCTGCTAGTGGGTGGAGTTTTGTGTCATTAGTCAAACCTTTAACATCTGTTCTATAAACTACTAAATGACTAGGATACCGGGTAGTTTCCTCTTCTCTTAGCTCCCAGGCAACCTCCCCAGCTTCCATCCTGTGTTTGTTTTAGACTTTCACTCAGTAATCCATACATGTATTATATATGTGTTTCATCTGTGCCCTCTTTACGCACGTCATGATTATATTTGGGTTTGGTTAATGTGTATTCATTCTGTGTTTTGCCTATCTGTTGGTCCAATAGGAGCACATTCTGTTTTATCTTGAATGTATTGTGTAAAGGACTGTCCAAAACAAACAGAGGACTAGGGGAAAACCCCTCAATTTATGTCCTAAACAAGTTACAGTGCCCCCCTCCTGCTCCTGGTAGTTCAGCAGTCTGTGCCATAAGGCAGAAATAATGATGTTATGTGTGCAGGGTAAAACAAAGAAACCCCCTCAAATCCAGTCTATTTAAGTCTACAACTGTCTAACAGGCATTTCTAAACTGGAGTTGTATCATTTTCTGTTTGGTTATTTGTCCCTTGAAGTTTGCCTAAGGGCAACATTACCCAACACAGACCAACAGGGATCTGTTTATGCTAACAACAAAGAAAACAGTAGGACAACTAAGTAAGGTAGTTTTTGAATGGAATTGCTGGCAGATAATAATATGTGCAAAGCTCTGACACAGAGACTTTTGCCACCCTTATTTTCCCCGTCCTTTTGATTAAACCATGTATTTTTCCATACATAGTGGATTTTACCAGACCATACACAGTACGCTGGGCTTCTGGAGCTGCAATGATGAAATCAAGGCCTATAAATGTGGATTATTTGTTTGTTGCAGTGAAAATAGGGAAAATGTGATATATTTCAATTCAGTGGCCTTGTAGCTTTTAAATGTGTATTGCTGGTTGGATATCTATTCATACTGTTATTATCATGGAATGGGGACATCACTGTTCACTAAAACTACTTTGTATCCTTCTTTTCTTCCCTTTTCTTACTCCTCATCATGTTTGTCTCAGCTGTGCTCTCCATCATGGGAAACCTCCTGGTCCTTATCATGGCATTTAAAAGGTCATCGAGGATGAAACCACCGGAGCTGCTGAGTGTGAATCTGGCAGTGACAGACCTGGGAGCAGCAGTCACCATGTACCCCCTGGCTGTGGCCTCTGCCTGGAGCCATCACTGGCTCGGGGGAGATGTTACCTGTATTTATTACGCCCTCGCAGGATTCTTCTTCGGCGTCGCCAGCATCATGACCCTGACTATCTTGGCAATAGTGCGCCTCATTGTTTCCCTGAATCTTCAGTCTACCAGTGAGTTATTCTGGGCTCCAAAAATAGATAGAAAATACAACCTGGTATTTTAGGGTTTATATTTTGGAGTGAATAATTACAATGCATATTTTATGCAGCAATTTATAATCTCAGGGAAACCTTAGTTTCACATTTTCTGTGCTCCAATAGAAAATACCATCATTATTCACAGAATGACTCTTCTCGTGGAAAAGGGTGATTCTAGCAGTAACGATGAACCCTTTTAGAGTTAAAATTGTATTCTGGCTTGCCAAAGTTGATGCATCATTGTAACACAGATCTATAAATATATGTAAAAACAGTTCTGAATTTAAAAAAAAAAAATCACTCTCCAAGGTTTTTAATAGCTGCATTCAAAAAGGAAAAATAACAAACCTACTTTGTTTGCTAGAATTGACAATGGCCTCTACTTAACATTTCCAAAATTAATATTCATTTTAAATCATCCTTAAGTGGAAGTTGCAGGAAATGTCAACATAAGTTTTATATCTTTTTATTAAACACAACATTTTTTATTCATCATTTTACTGTGAAAATTATTTGAACAGGCTGTCAGGGAGTCATGGTAGCCAGCTGCATCTCCGAATGGGTCATTTTCTACCTGGTCATCAGATGTTTCTGTCTTGTACAATTCTGTTTAAAGACTTAGTTTGACATTTTGGGAAATAGGCTTAATTGCGTAACAGACAGTTAGGCTAGCTTAGCTAACTGGCTGCTAATTTAAGACTGGAAACAGGGGAACAGCTAGCCTGTATCTGTGCAAAGGTACAGTAAGTTACTGCATCCTGATGAAGGCAAGATTGCTGGAAACATTTGGTCAATAAAGCGTGGTGTACTGGAGATGAGTTTGTTGACTTGTTTTAATTTTTGATGAAGTTGCTGGCACAATTTAACCTCCCGTAAAACCACAACTGGTTGTTTTTACACTAACCAATTTGTATGGATTTTTGTATGGCTGCTACATGAGAGTGGTAGCAATCTTCCCATCTGACTCTCGGCAAAAAAGCAAATAAGCATATTTCCTACAGCAGGGAAATATTCCTACGAGTTTAGTTGCCGAAGGTCGTCGTTTTGTGTGACAGACTAAGCTGTCTTGTTATATGGATCATTCCTGTTTGATTAACTGTCCTGACACTTCTGACAATATGCAAGAATATAATGTGCTGACAGGGTAAACATTTCTTCAGCTGAAAAACATGATAGCAGCTCTGAGCCCAAGGTTAACAGAGCGGCAATGCCGGCAGGAGATGTAGGAATTATCAGTATGGAGAGCATGGAAAGGTTTAGGCTCTTGACTCTAGGCTTACAAAGAAGTGGTATTAGGTGGGTGCAGCCAAGTTGAACAGTCCCATCATAAAGGAAAAAAAGCCCACATCGTGGCAAATTGCGAGTGAATTTAGTTCACATCCAAAAGGTATAAGAAAAGTGAATGTTTCAAATATAAAACTATCATCAGCAGAACTTACAGACCAAGTAAAACCTTTATAGGCTATCAAACAGCCAAGGCCTTTCAGGTAGAAGGTAATCAGAACTGTGTGGTCAAACAGTCTACAAAGGGGTCTCATGAAATATACAAGGATATATAGAATAAACATATATGCACCCACGTGCATAAGTACACAGAGTATCTGTATACTGAGTATATATGTATATAAACAAAAACTGTCAGATTGGACTGGCTTACATAATCATCCCAGACTTGGTATAATTCCCAGGTATAATTAGAATGCAAGAATGAAAATTAATAAGATGGAGATCGTGAGCCTTCTTATATTCTAACTGAAAACTAAAACAGATGTGTCAGGACATGTTACCATTATTTCTCCTGCATGATAAATATATCCAGGCTACTTAAGCTATGTCTTATTATGTGAGGCACGTCTTGGCTATTTACAGTATGTTTGTCAGCCCCTGCGATTGTCTTCGTCTGTTTTTGCATATACATTTAGATATACATTCTATATATATATATGTAGATTATGTACTTGCATACGCTTGTGCATGTGTGTGCATATATACATAACATACTGTTTGTACATTTATTCAGACACCCTTGTATGAAATTTAACTGACCTTTTTCCCTGATCTGAAGTGCCTCCTGTGGCTCCTTGAAGTTGTGTGCACAGCTATCTATAGGGCTCGACAGCTTTATTAATACTCCAAAACAGTTAAAGGATATTTTATGGTGCAAACTTAAAATTATTTTCTGTAATTTACGTAAAATCAGTAATGGCACTAAAAATGCTGCCCTGTCAAGGCCTGCAAGTATTTTATTTGGCAATGTCATTTTGGGAAAATCAGGAACATAGCTTCCTTGTTTTGAATAAAATGTAAGCTGCTCTTCATAAGTGTATTAATAAAGACCCCCCTGTCTATAATGGAGAGCATGCTGAAACAACCAGTTTTTCTTTTTCTCTCTGCAGAGGAGAAAGTCAGCTGGAAAAAGGTGAAGATTCTGTGCATGTTGCCCTGGCTGTATGCTCTAATTTGGGCTCTGTTCCCTATACTGGGCTGGGGCCGGTATGGCCCAGAGCCCTTTGGACTATCCTGCTCACTTGCCTGGGGAGAGATGAAACATGAGGGATTCTCCTTTGTCATCTCTATGTTCTCCTTCAACCTCATCATGCCTTCTGTCATCATCACCTGCTGCTACTTTGGCATTGCCATCAAGCTCTATTTCACCTACAAAAAGTCGATGAACAGCAGCAACCGAGTCCCCAATATTGTCAAGCTCCATCGGAGGCTGTTAGTAGTAAGTGATTTTTTCTGATGCAAAAGATGTATTAGTTTAAGTTTGGGGAATCCCAATGTAGGTTGCCTGAAGACATTTCAACAGTAGATTATATGGGAATTGTGAAATAGCATTTTGCACTACCACTTGGGCTGAAGCTGGACATTTTAACTACTCTCCAGTTCTTTTAGCTATGTATTTGAATGATTTATTGAATATTTCTAAGTTAGCTATGACATTATTTCAACCGTTTATCCATTACTGTACTGCTATTTCAAATAGTTTATCCATTACATAAGCTATCTAACTATTTATCCATTAGGTTTAGCTAACTACTTCAACCATGAGTACTTTCAGCTATTTCAATTAGCTTATCCATTACTTTTAGCTAACTGACCATTTTTCTATTACGGTTAGCTAAATACTTAAATCATTTAACTTTTACCTAACTATTTCAACCATTTATGCATTACTTAAGCTAACAGTTTTAACTGTTTATTCATAACTCCTAGCTAGCCTCTGAACCAGCTTGGTAAATTTTGACACACTCTCAGTCACAACATGTAAGTTAGTGTTCAGGTGTTACAGTTCACTCAGTACGTGAAGATACATTTAATCAAATCTCCGTTTGTTTGGTTTTTTTAAAAATCAGTTGAGCCGCTCTACAATCTTTTTACAACGCCTTGGCAACTGGTATCACTGTTAATCACTGTTACATGAGAAAAAAGAAACGCAAGAGATGCAAGGTATATACTGTAGCGCATTTTCAGTAATTTACAGCCAAATCCAGACTAAACAAATGGATAAAACAGAAAACAACTAACAGGACAACAGAGTCTCTGTGTGGGGTTATATGCATCTGCTTATATGTCTCCTTAGCAACATGAAAACCATCAGAATGTCACAGAGGCTTTATCAGAGAGTTATGCTCACACCTTTACTTTGCACACACCCTTAGTGTATAGTATATTGACAGGTACATATTGGTGGATCACTAGAGCTCATACTGTTAGATCACTGAAATGCCTATTCATTTTCAAAACAGGTTTTTATTTTCAGAGATCTTGTTGGCACTTTACTGACTGTGCTTCTGTTCCATTGCAGATCGCTGTCCTTATCAGCGTAGGCTTCATAGGCTGCTGGGCACCCTATGGCCTGGTAAGCCTGTGGTCAATTTTCCACGACAGTAGCACCATCCCACCTGAAATAAGTCTCCTGCCGTGCATGTTTGCAAAGAGCTCCACTGTATACAATCCTATGATATACTACATCTTCAGCCAGAGCTTCAAAAGGGAGGTAAAGCAGCTGGGAGGGATGTGCCTAGGGTATAATTCATGTCATGTTTCCAGCAGCATCAATCACAACATGGTTAGTGCTGACAACAAGCCCAAAATAGCATCACGGTCTTCTTTACAGGAGTCCAAGATTGTGACTTTGGTTTGAAAGACTTTTTTTGGGGGGGGAATGATTCAGAAGAAGACATTACTCCTAAACAAAGACTTTTGTGCTGTAAACTGTGGAAATATTCGTGGTTTCATAATGTGTTATCTCACAAACATTATCAGGATAGAAAAAACACCTATTTTTTCCTGTACAACTGGTGTACGCTATCCTAACATAATAAGCAGGGTAATTCTGGTCTATTTTGGATGTGGCCGGGATGAATGAGAGGGCGTGTTTGCACAATGTGTTAAATGCTGTGAAAGATCAGCCAACTAAGCTATAGATTAGAGTTAAATCTTTGCTTACAAGTGGCTAGACGCCCTAAACTACTGTAGCCCCAAAACAGAACTACACACAGTTGAGTAAACGTTAAATGTTACTGAAGAATTTACTACAGTGATCAGCTTTTAGTTTGTCACTTACCATGTACTGTACATGGTTATGCAGTTATACAGCAAGATTCGAAAGAGGCGGACAAGTGGCACCAATACAGAATTAAAGAAAATCATGCATTTTAACACGTTACAAATCAAAGTTGTACAGCAGAATATGACTAAATTATTTTGAGCGCAGCAAAAAGAGTTTTCTTTAATTCTTCAAGTTCAATCTGTGATAGATACTCATTTGTTTGAATTATCTCTTTATGATTATTTTTTGATACAAAATCCGCATTTTACAGAAAAAGAATTTTTTTTCACTGACAATTTCAGTTCAGGAATAAAATATCCAATTACTGATGTGTTTTAATCAATTGACAGCTGAAAGTAGATGATGTTTCATAAATTCATAAATTATCCTCTAAAATGTTTACAAAAATAATAAATACTGTCCATGTTGTCTAATGGGTTCTTTTAAGAAGAAAATATTATATAAATAATCCAATCGTATACCATAAGAGTATGAGAAATATTTGCACCTTTCTGTATGTTTGCTTCATCTGGACCATACCATCTATTAAATATAATATACCACTGCCATTATTTTATTATTTTATTCAAAAAGATTTGGACCAAAACCAAAAACAGAATTTATTCTACTAATAAATATTGTCATGTGTAGCCTAGACACTAGACTAGAGTTCATTGTAATCGACTGTCACCCAAATGCAAAGGTATGGCTTTTCTTTTTTTTTTTTTTCAATAACTTTGGCAAGTACACTTATTAATTTTCTTGAAGAGATAGATGAGAAGACTGATACCACTCCGACATCTGTACCGTAAACACAACAGCCACGAGCTTATTCCAGCCTAAGGACAATAAACAGGGAAACAGTTAGCCTGGCTCTTTCCAAAGGTAACAAACTACACCACAACATGTTGTTTATACACTTTGTATTTTTTACCAATTCAACAATTGAGATATACCATGTTAATTCATAAGTTTTAGAGGTATTTGTAGGCAGCTTTTGTTACATTGATAAGAGCCAGGCTATGTACTAAATCAAGTTAGCTTGCTGCTACATATTTTGATATTTACATATGGATATGAGAGTGGCATTAGTCTTCCCCTCTACTTCTTTGTAAAAAAACATTATTTTACATAATGTTGAACTTTTTCTATAAGAGTTTTTTAACATGACTAGATGATGAGCTTAACTGTTCATTGGTGACCTTGGAAACAGCATAACAGTCTTAAACCAAGGTTCACTAATTTTCTTGTTCTGGGGCTTTCAATTGAATTACAGTCCTCACTACCAGATTGAGTTTGTTTAATTTTCATGCACCTTGAGTCTTTTAAGTCAACATGGATGAGAGGTTCTATAGGTGCTCAAAGTCATACAAAAGTATGAACATCTTCAACTCCATGGAAACTGGTCAAACTCAGTCTGCTAATGAGGACCATACGATATGGTCGAAAGCGCCAGAGCAAATGAGAAAAGTTGGTCTTGAGGTGGGATAGTCTTATCAACAACAATGGAGTTCTAAAGCACAAAGAAATAAGCTATATCAGACTTTGACCACAGTCAGTACAAGTAGAATAAATGCATTGCTGTTTTTGGCCATTCATGGGATTTGTTACCTCCTCCAGGGATATCATGTTTTCACCCATGTTTGTTTGTTGGATTGTTTGTTGATTTTTCAGCAGGATTACGCAAGAACTACTGAACCAATTTGCACCAAACTTGGTGGAGAGATGAGGCAAGGGCCATGGAAGAGCCCGTTAAATTTGGGTTTGGAGCAAGTTTAAGGGGTGGATCCAGGAATTTTTTTTATCACTTTCCTTAACATTGCAAAACAGGGCATGTTTCGACATTTTCTTCAATATCTGGCCTTGGCAGAGGTATGCAGTCTACCAAGTGCCATTCTAGTTAATAATCAAAAGATAAAATAAAGCTTTATCCTTTTAAATCTTTTATTTTCAACATTGTGAAGTCTTGAAATCAAAATTATTTTACAAAACCCCCTTTTGTAGCAGATTTTCATATCACCAGGGTATTAAGAAAAGTATTTCACTGGAAATCCTCCACAACTGTCTGCTGCCTTTATTCACACCTGCAGTACAACAGCATATAATTGTATATAATTCAGCCTTAAAAAGGATTTCTGTGATGATAATGTCACTATACACTCTTCTGCTTAAAAGAGATCTTTTCTTGTCCTACTTTACCCAGGGATTATTTTCCCTGATGTATTGCCACCTGCAATTCCTTTCTGAAGGTTTCAATTTCAATGAGCTTGACTTAGAGTTAAGTTTTTTTAATTTTGCAGTGTGTATTTTTTTATTGCTACTTGTAATTAATATTGACAGTGTTTATTTTTAAAACTTGTGAATGTAGAACTATGAACCCTGAGCATATTTGTGTGCACATTTCATTGGTCTTGTTTGAGAATAAGCACTGACTGAATACAGTAAAGCAGTGGACAAAGAATACACCATGAATAGGTAATATTGCTCAATCAAACTTCCAACCTCCATCATGAAAAAAAAAAGAGCAACGGCTGTGTTTACTGAACACACCGTGATGCTCAGGAGTTTCTTCATTTCTGATATCGAAGTCTCGTTTTTCTTAATCGCAACTTCAAGACAGAGCTCAGGGTACAAAGGATGGCAATGTCAGTCAGTTTGTGTACAAATCTATCTAAAATGTCACTGTCTATGGTTGCATACTTTCCAAATACTAAAATTTCCACACTGTTTCTATGCAGGATAAACATTTCAGATACAGCTAAAGCATGACATCCTTTTGAGAATGAAGTTAAATAAGATGCAGTCATATTAACATGAAAACGTAACTGCAACAGGCTGAGTATAGCGGCTCCAACGTCTGGTTAAATAAGAGTAAAACAATTACATAACATTTAACAATAATTTAACCATCACACTTAAAACTGTAACACTGGGAAAAGTAGTATAAAAAGTACCACAAAATCCACCTACCTGCTTGCTGTATGCATTGACACCTTGCATTCCTTTACCTTAGGCATTAATATTGTCGTGCAATGTGTAAATGACTATCAATATCGAATATTGAACACTGGAGATATAATGTTACCTTAAGCAGTTGAAATAATATTCGAACAAGAATCTACAGCAATACTAGCAACTCTGTGAGGCTATACTGAAGCACGGCAGGGTTTAGAGCTAAATGCTAAAATCAGCATGCTATCACGGTCATAGTGACAACGCTAACATGTTGATGTTTAGCAGTAATGTTTACCCAGTAGTGGAAAGTAAATAAGTACAACTACTCAAGTACCATACAAAAGTTCAATTTCGTGGTATTTGTAATTTACTTGAGTATTTCCATTATATGCTATTTTTTACTTCCACTCCACTACATTTCAGATGGAAATATTGTAATATCTACACTACATTTAGTTACTAGTAACGTTTAAGATAAAAGTTTTACACATGGATAATATAAGCTTTTAAAATACAATACAATGTTACAGATTAAACCAGTCTTTTTCAACCTTTTTGGCTTCTGACATCTTAAAAATCTGAATTTTTAACAGCTCCACCAAATGATGATTTTTCTTTAAACTTCGCACACGGTTTCATTTCAATGAACGTTCAAATGATTCAGTATCTCACCAAAATCAAAGATTAGAAAAAAACTCCAAAAACTAAAAACAGATTTGTGTATCAGAACTTTGTTTTTCCTTCATTCCTCTCACATTAATCGTCTCACAACCTCTCAGATTTATCTGGTGTCCCTGAATATAAAACTATATAAAGTAGATCAAACTAGCTTCACCTTCAGCAGCTACAACATTAACATGCTGCTCACACACTGATGCTTCAGTATTCATCATCTAATGATGTCATATGTAATAAAACATCAGTCCAGGGACCAAACCAGTACTTCTACTTAGATACTTTAACTACATTATGCTGCTAATATTTATGTACTTTTACTGAAATAGGATTTTTCATGCAGGACATTTACTTGTAATGGAATATTTTTTCATTGTTGTATTGGTACTTTTAATTAAGTAAAGCATTTAAATAGTTCTTCCACCACTGTGTTTACCATGTTCGTGTTCTTGGTTTAGCGCAACGTCTTGCAAGCATTTGATTATAAACCAAAGACAACTTAAAAACTGAAAGGTAAACAGATCACCAAAGATATTACTAATCATTGTGAAGGCGACATGAATATGTGTACCAAATTTGATAACAATCCATCCAACAGTTATTGAGATCTTTAACTCAAACCAACTGTCAACCTCATTGTGGCGCTAGAGGAAATGTTAGGAGATTACTAGAGCCGGTAGTATTCGTTCTTTGTGGACCATGAATGAAATGAAATTTAATGGAAATACATCCTGCAATTTTGTCAATGTCAAAATCATGTCTAAATAAATCATCCTCCCAATTTTCAAAAACACTCACACAGTTAGGTTTGAGATTTTATTGTTCAGCTCTACCTTCTCCCTACCTTAATATCTTCTAAATAAAAAGATTGAATTCATCCACTTATTTCTGAAACTGACCATGTCGGGAAAAGGTTACACAATCTTCAGATGCGAGTCACATTTCAAAAGTTCACATACTTTATTTAGACCAAAGAACGCTAAATCTGATTCAGAATCACATGTAGAAAAATATCATTTCCAACTGCTTCATAAATTGTGATCACTGTTCTGTTTTCTCTTTGAACAGAAACTGGTTAAATTAAACATGATGCAGAGAGGAAAGAGATCAAAACAACAGAAGGCCACTTTCAAGATGATATTGTCCATGAACATAAAAGACAGGGGTAATGGTTCTAAAAAGAATTGTTTTGATGTGAATTTATGTCTATCCGTCTCCGTTATACTTGCCCTAATCACACCCTGCTAGGTATAACTGCAAATTACAAACACACATTTCACAATAAAAGCATTACATTCCAAGGTTTAAATTGCGGTCCTGTGTTTTATACTGGATGGTAATAAAAGCTCTGCTGATCTAAAGCCAAATTTCTGTCACATGACACTATATTATGCCTGTTAAGCAAATCCTAATTTGATTAAATGTAGTGTATGATCTTTTGTTTAAGCATGGGTCAAAGTCTTAATATAGTTTAATTTCGGGCATGAATATTTAAGTATTTCCCACTGAACTCTATAATGTTGGCCAGGACTCTGGGTTCCCACTTATATTCTGGAAATTCAAGGATGTTTACAGTGATATTACCAACCCTCCAACCAATGCAATTCACACACAAGCATGCTTCAAAGGGGGAAATAATTAATTAAATCACCATTTATCCATCTGAAGACGTTATGTGTGACAGTATTTCTTTAGATTTTGAGTGATACCATCAATAAAAAAAACAATAAACACTATGTTTGTGATGCTAATTTTTTTTCTTATTAGTAATTAAAATCAAATCCGATATAAAGAGAATGCAATGTTAATACAACCATGACATCTCAACAGGTTGTGTATGATTTTGACTGCAGTATGTGCTGTGAACTCACAGTGGGCAATGACATTTTTGTTTTTTACAACCTCGTGCTACCAGTCAAACAGATTCTGTACAGAAATGTTGGCTTTCACTTGTGACTTTGTTCTTGACACAGCATGAATAGACAGCTCTTGTTGTAGTTTTTTATCCCCCCCCAAAAGAATTCACATGGCCTGCCGGATGTTTTCCAGACTCTTCTCAATGTTGTCAATAACCTCCACTGCAGCTTGTGGGATCCTGGTCCCTGGACCAAAGATGGCACACACACCGCTCTGGTACAAGAACTCATAGTCCTGCATATGACAAGAAATTAGACTCCACTGCATGAAATCAAGGAAATTCTACAGTGTGGTAACAATGATTATATGAATCAAGGCAGCCCTCACCATTAGGGATTGGTTCTCTGTCCAAATGACAGCAAGATTACATTTTATATGTTATCTGTGTGCTTATCACACAATGCTTAATAATGTGTTTTCAGGGACACCAGTGGTCATGCTGGAGGCTATGCAGAAAGAGCTGGCCTGGGATCTGTAGACCAACAGATTATTCAGCACTGCTGCCTCAGTATCTACTGCCTGCACAATGCCTCCTTGTAACTAAGAAAGGACCACATGAATCATATTCAGATACTGCTAAATATTGTCTACACTAACGTGAGCGTTTTTAGTTTGTGTTTTCCAACTCAGCCATTTTCTACTGAATGCCTAATAGAAAGATAAATACTCTCCAGATCTGCTTCATTTGTTGAAAGAAAATATTTGCACACATACTGGGAATATTTTGTGGTTTTACTGATTTTGTGTTATGCCAAGCTTAACATAAAACAATACCTTGTCAGATAAAATGTATGACTACAACTGTACCCACGCCCGCTTTGAAAGTCAAGTTGGATGGATATACCTGCACGCTGAATCACGACAAGTCTCTATGGACAGTATGCACACAGTCTCTAGTGGATGGACTTTCAATTCAAGCATGCATAGTATAAAATAAAGTAAAGTTTGTACAATGCTGTGGACTGTTACATTAAGGATTGCTTTGGAAGAATGAAAACAGAAATTGAGTTAAGTTTAGAGATTTTGTCATGAAAGTCAGAGGTTACCTGTGGTGGGATGACACCTCCACAGATGACAAGAATATCTGGCCTGTTGAGCTTCCGTAGTTCCTTGATGAGCTCCGGGACTAGGGACTTGTGTCCTGCAGCAAGTGTGCTGACCCCGACACAGTGAACATCTGCATCGACTGCCTGCTGGGCAACTTCAAGGGGAGTCTGTTCACCCAAAACCCAGACATAGAAAAACAAAGAAAAAACATCTCAGCATGAGAAGGACTACATATTACAAGCACCTTTCAACATAATATAGTGCAGTTCCTCCACAGGCTGTGCTTGCACCACAAGTACAGAGTCAAAATGAACCATAGAATTGAGTGAAACCATGAAAATCCTAAGTAAAAGTCTCTTTTTTCTTTTCCATGACTTTCACTACTCAATTTAAAAATAATCGTAATTATTAGTAAGATACTGTATTCTATTCTGTTTGATGAATCCTGTATATGACACTAATTATGTATTCATAGAGGCCTTTGGCTTATGAAGCAGGTTCAAATCCAACCAACTAAATTACTTGCAGGCTTCAGTAAAGTTGATCACTTACAAGTTACTTGCATAGGAAATAAAACGCTGTATTCTTATCCTCACCTATGACTCATGGTTTTAGATTTAGCAAAACTGCATTTTATCACAGTATTATACTAATTTTAAAATATGTCCATAGCAACATCACTACTGCCAAACTTGCCAGAGTTGCATGTCCCTGGGGTCCATTTTCAAAAGCTACATGCATTTCCCATTTAGCCCTACCATAGCAGAGGTTCACGGGTTCACATGAAGGTCAATACAAAGTTGTGAGTATTTCTGCCCTTTCTAACTTAAAACATAATTCATCATGTAAAACACTGTTCCCAAGGCCCTTGGTTGTGTTGACAGTAGTTTAGCACAATACTTACTACTTCATTCTGTAGTCACTGCCAGAGGCTGTTCTTAACACCAAGCCTATCTATTTATTGTATGGCACAAAAGACAGATAGATTCTGAACAACTTTAGGGAGTCGTCTGTATTTAACACATTACATTTATGCACCCATATAATATCCAGCATCGGAAACTGAAAATCATCATGGTGAAGTTTAATATTGAACTCTCTAACCAATCAACTAAACAACATACTGACTGCATGTGTGTTATGCAGTATTGGTTGAAATTATTGGCACCTTTGAATTTTAGTTACAGAAATTAGAATATCTTCAGAAATAAATGCAAATTAACGAATTTTGTTTGTCAAAATATTTTAATAAAATGTCCAAGGTTACTTAAAAGAAAATAAAAAAACATATTAGTGAAATAATAAGAACACAAAATGTATCCCAGACACAATTACTGGCACCCTAATATTTGGTTGTAGAACCTTTGGCAACAATGATGGCCCCAAAATGTTTCTTGTAGCCATCTACAATCTTCTTACACCTGTCTGCTGGTAGTTAAATCAAACACTGCCATTCAACATATCCTCACCTGCTATATACATCTGGAAATCAACCAAAGTTACAGCGGGTAGTGTCAGGGAGTGTGGCTCTGTGAAAGGCATGCTCAGTAGCATCCCCACTTGGCCTACTTACACTAGGATCTAGTATACACAGAGCTGGGCCTGCCTTCCAACAATTGGGCTATAATGGTTTTCTGCCCAATCAGGTCAGAGAAATTGAAAGGTTCAGAATGACATCATTAAATAGGGTTCATTTTTTGTTTCATTGTTCTTTCACATAGAGAACAGAAGCAAAGAACCTACTCACAGAATTTCTTACAGTGCATTTTTTGACTTGTCATAGCAGGGAAAACACAGGTCCGACTACTATCAGTAACGCTGCCTCTGTTGCATTTGAATGTGCCAGCATGCACAATAACAGGAACACCGACATCCTTGAGTGGAATGCAACCACCATTTATAGGGTTATTAGTTGTTAATATTAGTTGCACCTGTGTTTCGCCAGCCTAAATGTCAGTTTTTGTCCATTTTGCACTGCCTGATAGAAAAGTATACTGACAGAAGGTTTTAACACCAAATGTTTTAGCTTTTTTATATAAATGTCATCCAAAACTCCCTTTATAAATGTAACTAAATTAGAGAATAGAAATAAGGGAAAACTTTCAACTAAAAGGGAAATGTTTGTGACTTGAAAAGACCTACATCTTAGTCACTACTACTGCTGCTATTACTCACTATTATTATGCACCTGCAGCAGTCAACATACAGATGTATACCTGGCTGCACCCTGCAGAACGGGCTGGGGTTCAAGGTCAAAGGTTTAATCTCACCCACTATGGTTTCATGATTGGTTCAACTGTTAAAATTGGACGGGATTAAACATCGTTGTGAATGGAAAATTAGGGTTAGGGTTAGTGGGTGGTAAACATTAGTGGATGGGATTAAATGCTCAACGTTGAACCCCGACCCATTCTGCAGACTGCAGACAGGTACTCTTCAATATACGGTTTATTTTTCTTGTAACTGTCTGTTTTTATCATGTATAGGCTTAAGTATTTATACTTTTCAATGCACCTGGCTTCAGTAAAGCACTAATTACAAGCCCTTTTATTGTATGAGAATTTGCCAGTTTGGACGTTAGAGTGTCTGGTAGAAAACTGTAAGAACACTAAGTGCAAAACTTTGTCTTTTAAGTCTTATAATATACATCCCTGAATGTGTACGAATCTTTAAGCGATGTGGGTTTCAACAAAAGGTTAGATCTACTGTACGTCAGTGTGTAACTAAACTAAAAAACATTTTTCAAGTCACTTCTATCTATTTCTTACCTTTTATATACATTACTTTTTTTAAATTTTAGAGTGTTTCTTCTTGGCAATTCCCAAGAATTGACCTTAACTGTCTACATACATTTTATAAGGTATTTTTTTACTAGTAGTTTATGTAAATACCCTTGCTTGAAAGGTAGGTTCTAGGTAGAGATAACAGCTCTGATATTAACTCTGTCTTGAATTTTATATCTACATTGGCTGAGGTGGCATAGGCAGCAGATGGTTAGCTCCATTCTACTTTATGACACTGACCTGAAACAGTGGTCCGATGTCCACATCAAAGCCCAGGTCAGCAAACCCTGTGGCAATGACTTTTGCTCCTCTGTCGTGACCATCCTGCCCCATCTTTGCCACCAGCAGTCGAGGGTTTCTGCCCTCATGCTTATTAAAATCTGCAACTCTAAGATTTGAAAGAGAAAAAAAAATTTTTATGTACCTGAAATAAAAGAAATCAAACTGTGTATCCTGACGATCCAGATGAAGTTTAGTTTTATTTTCTACCTATTGTGAGCCTGGGCAATCTCTTCATGCTCCCCAAACTCGCTGCGGTAAGCCCCGCTCACCATCTTGGTGCTAGCCTTGTGTTCGCCAAAAACTTTCTTCATGGCATCAGTAATTTCACCAACAGAGCATCTGTAGATAGGAGCACACAGTCTTCCTCAGTATGTTTTCACATTCCAATGATAAATAATGCAGTGCCATCATTATTTTTTCTCTAAATCATTTTAAGACATTCCCCATTCAATAAACTAAATGCTAGGTTGCTTGCTTCTTCATTACAGTTTCACAATTTATTGCAGCATGCTTGATTATCTGTATGATTAATTGCAATTCCTTATTGGTATCTATGTCACATGGCAGAAAGATTTACTGTTGTCTCATTTCCCACAAAATCACTGATGCTTGATTATCTGTATGATTAATTGCATTTCCTTATTAGTATCTATGTCACATGGCAGAAAGATTTACTGTTGTCTCATTTCCCACAATATCATCGTTGCTGTGACGTGTAATAAAATATCAACAATCAAGTAACTTCAGTTTAATTTGTATGTCAACTATCGAAATGAAAGTCACTCTGTCATTTGTGGTAATATGAAAGTATACAGCATATTATATTGAGAAGGATTAAATATCTAATGGTAGTAAAATAGCATGGGATGGTTAAATGACTGTAGATTATTTCGAGAGCTGAAACATTAAGTAATCCCAGTCATACTGTTCCGGTGCCTCTCAGCAAGAGGTCTGTGATCATCATGTGGGCTCTTCAAACAATACTGCATACAGGGCTGCACACAATACTGCACAGTTCAGTACAAAAATATTCTGTCAGATCTCTCTTTTCTGGAAACACGGTGAACAGTACTTGTGTTTAAGTCAGTTTAACCATGGGTCTGGGTGCTTTCCCACAACCCCAAATTTACCTCTCCGAATTTAGTCTGACTGTTTAAAGGTATAGCAAGTGATTTTAATCCAATACACTTTTTGTCTAATTCAGCAAATATCTCCTCACTGTTCTGTGAGTGTGCTGCAAAAAAAATCTGGTGTTTCCACACAGCCCTGGCTCTGTAAATGCGAAAAAAACGAAATGGCCTGGACCAAGCCACAAAACACTATTACGGACAATAATCAGCAACAGGGGGCGTTCAAGCTCAGGCATAGGACAAGGAAAGAAGAAGAAGGCAGTGGGAGCGAGAGAGGTAAATCTGGCAAATGCTACTGTGCTGAACTCCCTGACATAATCACACTGTTAAGAAGGAGAGATGGCCGAGAAAGAGCCTAAGAGAACTTTGGAAGAACAAACACTGAAAAAGAAATGCAACGAGCAAGCAAGTGCGAAGAGCCATATTAACATCGGTGAGGTTTTCCAATGGTGAAGAGAAATCCGAGAGTTGAAAGGCATTAGGATGGATCCGGAGGTTGATCCGTTTCTGATTGACAGAAAAGGGAGGGAGGCGTGTGTAAAACATTACTTTTCTTTTGTTTGACAGAGCCAAAAGGTCAGTATTGTCGTGTCCCATTTGCTGATGTTTGGGATAGGTTATTCCAACTGATTAGTTAGCAAGCAGATACCTGTGTCACATCTGTGTATCTGGTAACATTAAATTACTTGCCCACAGACATTGACCAAGAGACAATATAAGAGAGTAGACAAACTACTTAAAGCATTTTGAATAGAAAAGGCTGTAAAGTGAGTAGAGTGGGTAACCGAAAGGTCGGTGTTTTATCCCTGCCTCTGCCATTCAGCATTTCGAAGTGTCCCCAAATTGCCCCTGATGTATCATCGGTGTGCGAGTGTGTGTGTGTGTGTGTGTGTGTGTGTGTGTGTGTGTGTGTGTGTAGAAAGCACAGTATAGACTAGACTGTATAGAAAAGAGCGCTGTATGAGTGTGTGTGTTTGAATGTGGCAGTAATGTAAAGCACTTAGAGTGGTCGATAAGACTAGAAAAGTGCTTTATAAGTGCAGTCCATTTACCATTTAAAGCCAAAGATGGCGGTTGTATGACCCATATCCCACCCCTTCCCCCAAAACGGAAATTGTCTGCTTTATAGCAGCCAAACAGGAAATATATCAAACCAACCTTATTGTTGCAATGACTCAAATGAAATGCATACGTAGTATGTATAACTTCTTAACGACTCAAGTGACCTCAATGACTCACTTTTGTTGCTGATCCCACCAGAGGATATTTACCTGAAACTCCCCACTAGTCAGTTAGAACTGAAGAAGCCTTTCGGAGAGAGGCGAAACGTCTTCAAGAACTTCAAGCAATTCCAATTGTCTTTGCAAAGCACAGAATACCAGACCTGGATGACTGAGAATCTTCACAGACATGTAGTAGAAGTTTAACCTTTGAAAAAAGTGTTTTAAACCTTATTTTGGGGGTAAGTCCCCAAACCTCTTGAGCAGTTTTTTTTTTTTTTTTTTTAATCAGATTTGACTAGTGATTCTATACATGCAGTTGTCCCGGCGACAAGTGAAAGTGAAGTTGAAGCTCTTTCCCCAGTCATTTAGATAGGGGCCTGGTCTTGTTAGCCTGAAATAAGTGCCTGGGGGCGTTGCCAAGATGGCTGCCGAGTGGCGAGACTCGCCTATGTGGCAGGACAGTCGTGAGTATTGCTGTCTTAAGCTGGCGTTTTGGCTATGGGAAACTGTCTCTTCCTCTCTGCAGGTACGCTTCGCAGCAGCAACTGTAGCAACAGTTGCTAACCCACAACCTAGCTAACAGTCATTACTTGCTGTCTCGTTTGATCCATATCATGGTACTTGTCCCTGCAACGTGCAAAGGGTTTTATAGCCACAAAGACCTAAAAACACAAGTTTGCTACCACAGTGGATTTATTTGGATTGATGCAGTATTCGAAATGCTATGCCAGGTAATGTTACCTTCCTTGGTAGCATAGCTACAAACCTACAGTCCTCACTTCTGTCACTGTAAAAACAATCTGAAAAAACAACTCTCGCTAGTTCTTCCTCCAGTAAGTTTTGGATGTTGTGTTTGTGTGCATGTCATTTTTTTTATATCGTTATATATTATAATGTATGTTTTGCTTCAGCTATTAGAAAGCGTATCCACTTCCATGCCGTATAAGATGCTCTGGATTCCTACATATTTCTTTTCTTGTCAGCTAGCCCAGTTGTTAGTGTCATTGCCTTGGCAAACGTGTATATGAATTTTGGGGGTGGAGCTTCTAAAGGAGCACTGACGAGAGGGGTGTATTTGTTTTGCTGTTGTGTTCAAATATTGCCAGTCTTCCTCCAGAATCCCTTACCTTTCCTTTAATGAACTGCCACGACAGCCTTGGGTATGAACACAAACATACTGCTATAAGATCCTTATGAACAAAATAGCTTTCAAGAAAAATACAATGATGTTCATGTAACTGTATGGTGATGTTTGCAAAACAAGATCATAGAGGATCTTATAAAAGGGGACATGTTGATGAAGGTGCAATTCAGTCTATTAAACAATTACGGAAAGGCAGGAAATATTATGACAATTAAATTTCTAAATTCATGCAGACATAAGAATGGTCATTACAATCAGAGATTTTAGTGACTGTGGAAAGTTTGACCTGGCTCGAGCTGCTTCCACAGCCAGGGCTAGAAGGTTACCCTCCCTGGTTTTGGCACACTCCTCAATGGCTGCCAGGCACTTTTTGGCTGCCACTGGGTCACGACTTTCCCTCACCTAAATCAAAGGAGGTAACAAGACATAAACATGGCATTCAGAGTGTTTATCTGCACTGCAAACAACATTTATACTACTGACAGAATTCTAGATACACTGTACATGAATGTGTCAAGTGGTAAAAATTTTTTTTACATCTGTTTAATTACTATTTGACAGAGAGAATGACAACATTCAAACTGCTTGCAGACTTTCCTTACAGCAGATATTTAGTTATTAGTTGCACCTGTGTATGAGAAGTCTAAATGTCTGCCAAGTAGAAATGTATACTGTTAATAAGTCAATGATAATATTTTGGCATTTTTAAAAAATGTTGAACAAAAATCCCATCCTACAGTAAATACTATAAAGTTAGAACATATTAAAGGAAAACTTGGCCTCAACCTAGACCTTGAGCTGGGTGAACGGGCCTAAATTTTTATGATTCCTAAGCACCTGCAGCAGTGCCTTATATCTGTCTAAAGTACAGCCCAGTGCCCCTTCATAATCACTTGGACATGCCATTAACATGAAATGTTTGTGACAAAGATTCGGCCTTGGAAGATGAGCTATAGTGTCTTTACCATACATAAAAACACCTCAAACACTGTGCAAAACTGCTTAAAACTGTCAACAATCTAGTGAGGCATGTCCAATTCTGCATAGAGTCATGAAAATGTATGCATCAAATCGATGAAAAAACAATTGTCATGTGGAAATGGCATATTGTGACAATATTCTGGTCCACAGATTTAACAGTAATGGCCTAAAGTACAAACACTTCATTGTCTTCATGCCACAGAAAAAACAAAAGCTTGTCATCTGCATTAGTACAAAGATCGAAGTTCTTTTCCTTGCTTCATGCATATGCCTTAGGTGAGAGCAGGGCTCTAGACCAACTTCCTCCACTAGAACCAACAAAACAACTGGGAGCACTATTCAAATCAACATGCAATGCAACACATTAATATTTTATTATTACATTTTTTTCCATCTCTGTATTACAGATAAAGCTTTGGTAATAAATAGAGAATTTACAGAAATAACAATGTGCTTTTTTATTTCAAAGGAAAAAATCACAAAGTGTAGTAGTGGTTCAAGAGAAACTAGAATTACCCCTCGCAGTTGTACGCCACCGCCAACCAATCAAGTTGCAGTTTACATCCATGTCTGTCCAGACCCATAATATATGAATTCCAAGTGGATGTTTATACCAGATGTAATGAAATTTGGTCCAGGTGTTCCTGATGTATTGCGTTCACAAGAATGGGACGGATGTGAGGTCAGTGACCTTGACCTTTGACCTTTGACCTCCAAAATCTAATTAGTTCTATCCAAGTGAACCTTTGTGCCAAATTTGGAGAAATTCCATCAAGGCGTTCCTGAGGTATCTCATTCACGAGAATGGGACGGACACACACGTAGAGATGTCCTTATGGTTGAACAACCAAAAAAAATGTAGTGACGACTGAAGGAATTTAATAAAAGGTATTAAGAATAATTTTTCATAATTATTGTAGTCATAGACCTTTGACCACCAAAATCTAATCAGTTCATACTTGAGTCCAAGTGAACATTTGTGCCAAATTTGAAGAAATTCCCTCCTGGTGTTCCTGAAATATCACATTCACGAGAAAGGAACAGATGTGAGGGCACAGTGACCTTGACCTTTGACCTCCAAAAATTAATCAGTTCAACCTTAATTCCAAGGGAACGTTTGTGTCAAATTTGAAGATACTACCTGAAGGTGTTCCTGAGCTATTGCATTCATGAAAATAGCACGAATGGATCGATGAACAACCATCCACACCCGCGAGTGCTATTAAATTTTATAACTAAAGTTATAAAATTTTGTGCACTGTCTCCAAAAACGGTCAAAAAATGCGACTAAATGGTCGGAGCCCGGAGCCCAGGAGTGTACAATTCTGGTTAAGCAGTGTGGTATTTCGTTCTACCTGTTCTGACAGTTACTCGCCAAATATGACGTTAATGCCCACTGACCTTTCAACAGAGACAGTCAGCCCAAGATACTAAACTGTTCAATGACAGCAGGTACAGAAATGTTCTCCTGTCAGTTTTCATACAGTATGCCTGCAGTGTCACTTCACATTATCATTGTATGCATATATCTTGTATATACAGAAAAAAAGAAGGAGGTTGAAGAATGCAAAGCCGAATGCTCAATTTTTCATCGTCCAAAAAAATGCTGCGTCGTGAGACAAAAAAGCTGAAACTGGTTCAACTTTTGCTTCGGCGCAACATGTTGTCATCCAGCAAGGCAGTGCATTGCCAAATCACATACATGCAAGCCCGTATGGAGCCTTAGTCCTCCAGTCACCAACTTCACTATAAAATCTGAGTTAAGGTGCAATGTGGATAAGATGTATGGACAAACTGTCTGACTAACACAGTTTTTCCTCAATGTTTGATTCTCAAAGGAACACTCACCTTTTTCAGTTTTTCAATCTGTTTCTGACGTACAACAGTGTTATCTATGGCTAGCACCTCTACACTCTCCTCTTTTTCCAGACGGTACTTGTTCACCCCAACAATGACTTCTGAACCTAAAAAGAAAAGGACAAAGGTATGTAGGTAAATGAATCAGCAAGAAAAAAATACAACACAATGGTAAATGTCTTGAAAGAAAGCACACATTTGTAAACAGCCTTTTAAGGTTGTTATTCAGGGAGCAGGAAGAGTAAACTTTTAGATAAAATGTGAACAACTGTCTTTTTTTAGATATGGAAAAGATCCTCAGAAAGGGAATTGGTGGCACAGCACATAAATCAAAAGGAATACTTAAAGCAAATCCAAGAACCACAAAGATAACAGGTTAGTAAACCTGTTTGGATCTGCAATATCATCATGGAGTACAAGACAGCAGAAAGTGTGAAAGAGCACTGTACTATTTTTACCACAGCATACCCTCTGAACTTTCAGTTTATCCCTTCTTCTCTTTTAACTGTATTACATTTAGTTTAGCAGTGTATCAGCAACCCCTTTTACACACCTAACCTACAGTATCTCTGATTTTATCCCCACTGAATATTGACTTAATACACAAGTTAACATACAGATACCTTCAGAATTTGAGGAATCTTTACATAATTGAATTCCTGAGGTTATTCCCACTGAAAATAATTTGTTAAGATATTTATTAAGTTAAGTAATAATTATTTTAATAATTACTTTTAAAACTATGACCTATAATAAATTTTGGTGCTGAAAACTCATACACAAAAAGCAGACAGAAGGTTTTAATTCTACATTATACATTCTCCAAGGATCCCAACATATGCAATATCACAATCTGACCCCATATAGGAAAGCCGAAAATTATCTGAGACCCTTACATGGTCATTCAGAATTCAAGGACCAACAGAAGTGAATAAAGAACTGTCAGCAGCAAAGGTGTGCTGCCAGGGTGAGTCAGAAAGCCAATGAATATCAATGAGAGCAGGCATCTTTGGGATTATGAAGAAAAGCTACCCAGTCTGTGAGAGCTCTGGTCTGCTCAATCGCAATCATTTGTGGCATTATGGGTCTTAAGTAAAAGTTAATTTCAAAGACACACATATAATCCTTAGTTAAACTCCTTGGTAACACCCTGACACATCTCCCCAAACAAAACAACAAAATACACACGGACAGATGGATTGAAGCTTTGACACAATCTTGGGTTGGCTGCTTTCCTATCCACTTGTGGGAGCTTTGCAATGCCATCCTATATTTTTAATCCAGTCTTTGTGGTATAAGGCACATGCTCAGGTTAAGCGCACTTAGAATAGGCCTATATAAAAATACTTTGCAGGTGACTGGATGAACATTTTAGTAGTCAGAGCTGCAAACTAAATAACATGTTCAATTCACACTCAAAGTTCTAAGCACTCAGAGCACTACTAATAAATACTGGACACGTGAATCTTTATTAATACAAATTTTTAATCTTAATGCAGCTTTGCTTCAGAAAGTACTTTTATTTCGCTTCTTTGCAGGCTAAATGCACACTAAATCTTTTATAGCAAAGAGCACTGAACTCCAAAGGTTTAAAGTTCAAAGTCTGGAGTGTATTGAGACCATACCAAGGGGTTTTAAAAGGGCAGAAAACAGCCCCTGTCTAAGGTAATATGGCAAAGTCAGAGTTATGTCACACCAATTTGGAGAAGAAAAATAACATCGCTGTATGGTAAATCAGTAACTCAGTAACTCACTGTAGTTTCTTGAAAAAGACAAAAAAACAAAAACAAAAAAAAAAACAAGAATAAGGTCATTTAATCAAGTTAAAAGTTTCATGCAAAATTTGGTGAGAAACCATTTCAGACAGAATGAAGAAGCGGTACACTTCACTATGTCAAAACTGCAACCTCCATTTCACGTATAAATTTCATTGCAGCATTGTTCCACACAGGCCTAAGTTAAGAGGTAGAGAGTATTAAGTTCTTAAGCAGAGGAAGAAGATGGAAAGATGAAAGAATAGGAGGCTTTATGGCCTTTAGCAAATTATATATTTATACAGTACCTGAGTCAATGCGGGCCTGTCTACGTGCTGCACATTCCTCAATGCGAAGTTTTGGAATGCCCTCTGCCACAGCTCTGGCCATGCCTCCCATCTCTTCAATGTCTTTAATGAACTATGCGAGTAAAACACAGGTTGTGAATGAGTGTCTGAGATGATGGATTACTTCTGTAGTCATTTCACTTCGTGTATTATGATATTTACCACACTAAAACTTGACAGGCACAAGACAACATGGTTGTAAAAAAATATTCTAAACCAAGATTTCAAAGAGATAAATTAGCCATTAGCTGTGCGTTATGGGTAGGTTTAGGGTCAAAATGTGGCAGAGCAGTGAACTATTAATTAAAACCCTCCTCTCATTCCTTTCAGAGGAAGCCAAGGAAGTTGCCCATTTGTCCCCGTGACAAACCTTCAGGGCTGTGTTGTAGACATCATCCGTGAGAGACTCCATCATGTGCGAGCCCCCCCAGGGATCAGCGACTTTGGGGATGCCCGACTCCTCCTGGATGATGATCTGCGTGTTCCTGGCAATGCGAGCGCTCTTCACTGTGGGCAAGCCCAGAGCCTCATCGAATGAGTTGGTGTGGAGTGACTGGGTTCCCCCAAACACAGCTGCCATGGCTTCAATCACCGTTCGGATCACATTGTTGTATGGATCCTATGAGAGGAGCCACAGTGGAAAGTTGTAACTATTGTCCATTCATTTGACAAGTTTAAGTTTGATTTTAACATTTTCTTATTCTTATAATAACTTATATTTACTTGTTCAGTGAGAGACCAGCCTGAAGTCTGGCAGTGTGTGCGGAGAAGGAGAGACTTTGCATTCTTGGGCTGGAAATTGTCTTTAATGAGCGTGGCCCATAACCTCCTGGCTGCCCTCAGCTTGGCAATTTCCATGTAGAAATTCATCCCAATACCCCAAAAGAATGACAACCTGACAGCACAAACAACATATGTAAAAAAGAGAGCTGTATAGCTAGAGTGTTAAATCAGCTGGGCAAATATATCAGCTGATATTAGCATATCAGTGCACATGCCAGCTGATAAGTAACAAAAAAATTGCTGTTGAGAAATGTCAAAATATGGCTAAGGTTCAAAAGAGTTTAAATACATGAAAATTAAACATATAATATCGGTTGATTGGCTATGTGAAGATAGCAGACCAAAGTAATTATGATGCTGTAGCATAGCCAAGATTGAGTTAATCATGATTAATTTACTGTTCTGTTCTTGATCCTTTTTCCACAATAGAAAAAATTTAAAATGTATTCAAAAATAAAACAATAAATTAGAGCTACAAGTAATGTCTATTTTCAATACTGACTAATATGCTGATTGCTTTTTCAATTAATCAATTAGTCTACGATATGCTGAAAAATAGGGGATAAAATGCCCATCACAACTTCCCAGAGCCCATGGTGACATCTTCAAAAGTCTTGTTTGTTCTGAAACTGATCTGACCTACAATCACAAACCCAAAGATACTCAGTTTTCAGTGATATATGATAAAGAAAAACTGCAAATCCTCTGATGTGAGAAGCTGGAACCTGATAAAGTTTGGCATTTTTTCACTGTTTTAGCTTGAAGAACAACTGAATCAATTAATCAATTATCTGTTTCAGCTCTACAATAAATAATGCTTATAAGTAAGGACAACTGATAGAGTATGAGCATTTCTCTTGTAAAGAAGCCATACAAACCTCTAACCTTGACCCTTTTACTGTATTGCAGAAACTCTTCCCGTAGCTCCAAAAACACAATATGACAATACACTGAAAACCCACCACTGTGGCACAGAAAACGTCCAAAAGGATGAAATCACAGTCACATTTCCAGTCTTTGTTCGAACCAAAGAGTATGCACTGGTTGTGAATCAAGGAAAGTCAGAACAATCAGCTGTTGAATAGCCTAGGGTGGAAAAACTTCCATTTCACACTATTGAGTGACATCTTTATATTGATTCAGATTGACTGTCTGTAAGGCCTATCTCAAGCCTGTCTCAAAGGTCAAGCTGGACTGGGTCCTCAGGATGTTCCCGAGGACTGCATGCCCATGTTCCTCTGCAATTATATGATTAATTGAAAGGCAGTGAAAAAAAAAGTAGCTGCAGGACACATGAAGAGGAGATAATGGTAGGTCAATGCAAGGGACATGAACTGGACCGAGGGCAGGGTTGGATTAAAAAAAAAAAAACATCTGCTGTTTACAGCAAATGGTTTGGATTTAAAAAAAAACCCATCTGCTGTTTACAGCAACTATACATGATAGATCACCATTAATTTCAGGAATTTGTATAAATTAGTATAGGAACTGTCTGATTTGACTAGAAGCCTTTCCATCTGGCTTTAGCTGTAGGCTGGTTCAGTCTGAGACCCATCTGCTGGTTCAACAAATAAAGGGGAAGGTATCTGTTTGCAGGTTAATGGGGCTATCACATTTAGTTATTATGCATTAGTCAAACATGCAAAGCATTAGTGGAATATAAATAAAAACATCATAGATGGCACAACTGGGGCTATGTTAAGGTACATGCGAGTTTCTCCACTAACAGGATATTTAGTTAGTGCCTGAGTGAAATACTGAACTGGGTAGTTACTGACTGATTGCACAAGTTCCTGATCCCAAACAAGACACCGACATGTCATTATTTGGGTTATTAGTGGCTCATCAATTCCATTCACAAAAAACATTGTAGTCTAGCATGGCAAAAAGTGGAAATCACACGAGTAAGCAAACACAAAAAAGAGGGTAAATACTGAGTGTCATGTGACAGTAGTCAGTGTCAAAATTAAACAATGGCACCTAATGGCATCTACTGACACCCGTGGTGCTAAGACTAAGTTGACACCTTGTATCTGTGGAGTTTTGTTTGCTCAATAGTATTTTATTTGTTGCAACTGATATTCAGTAATTACTGACATGTATATTTTACCTGATAATCTGTATATCTGGAACTAGGACACACTTACCAGACAAGGCAGTTAATTTTAATTCATAATGTTACTGGTTGGATATACAACTAGACCGCATTTATCACTTTCAGGAATCTGTAGCCTAGTTGTTATACAATATATTTACAAATTTTCTGTACAAAGCTATTGTTGCAAAAAACGGAATATTCAGAAATAAGCCAGAAATTGTATCATTTGACACCTGCAAGTTTCAAGTAATAAACTGTAGGCATATCACAATCTCACATTACCACACAATGTCACTTTTACTCTACTTAGAAGGTATATCTGTGAGGATTTGAGCTCAGCTGTGGGAGGGGTCGCAGTATGGAATGTGTGATAAATATACTGGATATTGTGATGGTGTTGTGAGATGTGATAGAACTAAGATTTAAATGTGAACTAAATGAGTTGTACTCGCTAAAGTACAGAGCACAAGAAATGTAAAAACTGTGTTTTCAGACTAAATTTTCTGATTCTCATAGCCTTTCTAAGGTTATTATAAATATATGTGTTGCTTGGTAAAATAAATTCTTAATTTATATTTGTGCATATTTCACCACTTCTCTCTTTTTACAGAATTTTAAATATTGTGAAGGAGGTATACACTTTTATGGATGTTGGCAGCAATATAACAGGCCTATTTGATTTTATTTATTGTGGAAATTTATAATTAAATAATATATAAAAATACAATATCCAGCCACAATCATAAGCAAAAAATATGTAAATCAAAATCTTTCACCACTCAGACATATCTTAGTATTTTGTACCTTGGGGCAAACTCATCGATGGTTAAGCCTGCTTTCAGACCAGTGCGGCAGTACTCGAGACCATTAGCAATGGTGTAGGCCATTTCCAAAATGGCATCAGCTCCAGCCTCCTGAAGATGGTATCCACTGATGGATATCGAGTTGAACTTGGGCATGTGCTGTGAGCATGGTTGGGTCAGTAAATCAAAGAAAATATAATCTAATAGATAACATTAAAAACCTGATATTAAGTTTTCAAGTACTGTTTAATAAATGCAGATGAACAGATAACACTTAGCAGGTACATACCTTGGAGGTGTAAGCGAAGATGTCTGCAATGGCGTGCATAGAAGGTTCTGGGGGGAAAATATAAGTGTTGCGTACCATAAACTCCTTCAAAATGTCATTCTGAATCGTACCTGTTAGTTTGGCTTTGGGCACACCCTGCTCCTCTCCGGTCACAATAAACATAGCCAGTACAGGGATAACTGCTCCATTCATTGTCATTGAAACAGACATCTTCTCCAGTGGGATTCCATCAAAGAGCATTTTCATGTCCTCAACTGTGTCTATGGCGACTCCGGCCATGCCAACATCTCCATGGACTCGGGGATTGTCTGAGTCATAACCACGGTGCGTCGGGAGGTCAAAAGCCACGGAAAGACCCTGCTGTCCAGCTGAAATTAGAGAGCAAAAGAGAGAGTGGGTTAGAGATTTGAAAAGGAGATGGACAAGGTGAATGAGATTCCATCTACAATGCACAAAGAGAACTTAGGAAAAACATTACTAAAACATTAGCAGACATTTCTTCAAAGCAAATAAGACGTGCAGGCAGTTTCTGCTGAAATGTCACAGTAATGGGAATGGCGTAACATTGCTGAAAAGTTTAATACAGGGAAACTAGCAATGAATGAATTTACAAAAGGGCTGCTTCCAAACACTGGCTAATTCACAGTTCACAAGCATTAGTAACTCAAAGGATTCAATTCTAAATCATTTGTCTACTGATCTCAACCATTTGGCTTGTTCCCACCAAACCTGAAGAAATGACTTCTTGTGAGCCCTACTGTAATAACACTATACTGTAAATTTTCACAGCAAAAGATGACCTCTGTTTTCCCTTTATTATTATTATTTTACATTCCCGATGTCTTAATTACTGATCACCTCTCGAAACAAAATGGCAGTCTGATTATCAGACTGAAATGCCAGTATTCATTAAGATTAAATTACTGTAGTTTTGAATAATCTATTTGTGGTTAGCCCTTGAAAGCTTTGTTGACCTAGAAGGTGACAACTCTTCACGCAGTTTCTGAACATACATACATATAAATTGTGTCAAATATAAGTATTTGACACAATTTTCATAATTTTGCCTTTGTACACCAGCACAATGGATTTGAAACAAAGCCATCAAGATGTGATTGACTCTCAAAATTTAATTCTTGGGGTTAAAAAAAAAATTTCATTGACCATTTTGGTCTTACAGCCATTTTTATACGTAGTCCCTAAATTTTCAGAGGTTTAAAATTAATTGGTCAATTGAATGACAATCAGTTTCATCTCCAGATGTGGTCTGTTCCCACATGATTTCATGACAGATTATGCAGATTAAAGGTCTGGAGGTGATTCCAAGTGTTGAATTAGCATTTGGTAGCTGTTCATGGGAACTCTCAATATGCGGTCCAAAGAGGTGTCGATGCAAATAAAGGAGGCGATCATTAGGAAGAAAAAACAAAACAAACCTATCTGACAGATGGCAGAAACTCTAGGAGTGGCGAAATCAAAAATCTGGTGCATTCTTAAAAAGAATGAATGCACTGGTGAGCTCAGCAACACCAAAAGGCCTGGAAGACCATGGGAGAAAACTGATGGATGATCGCAGAAGTCTTTCCTTGGTGATGAAAATCCCTTCACAACATCTAACCAGGTCAAGAACACTCTCGAGGAGGTAGGCATATCATTGACACAGTCTACCATCTAGAGACGCCTTCATGAATGTAAATACACACAGTTTACCACAAGGTGCAAACCACTGGTAACACTCAAGAACAGTTAAGCCAGATTAGACTTTGCCAGAAAACATGTAAAAGAGCCTGTCCAGTTCTGGAACAAGATTCTTGGGACAGAAGAAACCAAGATTAACTTGTACCACAATGATGGGAAGAGAAAGCCAAATGCTGCAAAAATTATTGGACGGTGCTTCACAGTGCAGATGGATGATGACACAATAAATACTGCAAAAACAACCCAAGAGCTTCTCAAGGCAAATAAATGGAATATTCTTCAATGGCCAAGTCAGTCACATCACCTCAGCCCAACTAAGTCTGTTTCTCACTTACTGAAGACAAAACTGAGGGCAGAAAGACGCATAAACAAGCAGTAACTGAAGGCCAAGCAGTAAAGGCCTGGCAAAGCATCTCAAGGGAGAAAACTCAGCATTTGGTCATTTCCATGGGTTCCAGACTTCACGCAGTCATTAATTGCAAAGGATTTTCATCCAACTATTAAAAATAAGCCTTATATTTATAATTATGTCCATTTGTCCAATTACTTTTGAGTCTCTGAAAATTAGGGACTGGGTTCAAAAATGGCTGTAATTCCTAAATGGTTAATGCAATATTTTTGTTAAGCCCCTTGAATTAAAGCTTAGTCTAATCACATCTTGATGGCCTTGTGCCAAATCCTTTGTGGTGGTATACACAGAAAAAATTACGAAAACTGTGTCACTGTCTTATGTACAGTATATATATATATATATATATATGACCCTACAATGTCACAAGGGTTTAGTTTTTCCATCTCCTTCAATCTAGTTTTCTAATAATTCTCTGTAATTCAAGGTGTAGCCTCTAGTATAATAAAACATTTCAGTGGGAATTGGGCTTAAGTGTGGAGTCTGATGCACTGTCCCTGAAATTTGCACTAGTGAAGAGTCAGCTACTGTATGTGAATCATCATATGACTGACTAAACTGCCAGGTCCGAGGGAGAGGTAACAGCCAAAAATCACTGACTCTATGTGTAAGGTTCTGAGGTGTTACAAATTTCTGTCTAACAAAAAACAAATTCTGCCATTACAGGATAAGAAGATGTTATTACACAATAGGTTTGAATCTATAGTGTTTCAGCTAAAGATATAAATGTACACAACAACGAAATCTACCTTTAATATTATCTTTATAGAACTTGTTGCTCTCCTCCACAGTGCTAAAGCCAGCATACTGCCTGATAGTCCACGGTCTGTAAGTGTACATGGTAGGATAGGGCCCTCTAGTATAGGGAAACACTCCTGGCAGTTCATCGACACTGCCACTTGAGTCTGCTTTGGTGTACACAGGCTTGATGTTTATTCCCTCCGGCGTGCGCCAGATCAGATCTTCTGGGTTCTTCCCTTTAAGCTGTTTCTTAGCCAGACCGGCCCATTCAGGATGCAGCTCAACCTGGTCCTGCCGTGGAATGGAAGTGTGGATCTGAGAGCGGTGTGTGTGGGCTGAGGAGGCAGAAGCTGTAGCCAGGCGCCTGGCTGCTAGCACTGCACATGCCCTCTGTGCAGTCAGCATGCTTACTGTCAGTTCCGTCAGACACACATTGATCACCTGAGGTAGACATGGAGGAACACAGGAGGCGGTGAAAAAAAGTTGATCATGTGTACATGTTATTGGGAGTGAGTTTATAGTGCTAGTGTAACTAGACAAAAACTTGCCAACCATTGATAGCGTTTTGATCAATGGTAATGCTTCAAATAGGACGATTTCTGAGTCACCAAGAAGACAGTCAACAATTCGGCATGAATATCACTCAAGCAGCATTTTTTTCAGAGAGAAATTAATTTTCAGTGTTAATTGCCTGCTCGCTGACACCCTCTACAGTGTATTTTGGTGGAAAAATTCTTTTAAGGCCAACTACTAACATAATGTGTCCCCACCACGACCTGTTACAGACGTAAAACAAAGTCCTGTCGGAGCTATCAGCGCCAATAAAATAGGTAAAAGAGCGATAACTTTTGACAACACTCGAGAAAACCATAAAGGAACAACGTTAGCTAACGATAATGAACTTGACAGTGCGACAGAGACACTGTAATTAAATACCGGTCAGTTCATCAGTCACCGTTAACATAAATCGTACAAGTTCGGGCACGTTTCAGTTCGGGCCAGCATGTTATATTCTCGCTTAGTAGATGACATTTCAGAAATTCTACAGCGAAAATGTTAGCTACTTTTTAGCATTGCGGTGTTTCGACTTGCTAAACAAACCAATAAAGACGACAAATTTCTCCGTTTCTCTAGAAGTCACAAAGGCACAGGGTGATTAAATCGCTACGGGCGACTATACTGACTTTTCCAATGAATGGTAAAAAGACAAAACGTAGAAGTTAATGATGAAATAACGTTACATACGCTACAGTCGTTGGCTCGCTGCTAAGTACCTGTTAGCTAACCGTAGAAGTTGAATTGCTACAAGTGTTAGCATTAGCGGGAGGAACCAAAACAATGAACGCTAACACGAGACATTCTGCTGCCGCGTACTTTTCACAGTACTCATTTTCATATATTTCAAGATAGATTTCTGACCTTGTCGTCTTTTGTGCTCTTTCAGGTTGACAAAAGGCGTGTGTCCGTCTGTCCAATTAGGTTTCTTAACAATAACAGTCGGCCAATCCCATGCTTCAGTCAATGGGTAAACTTTGACCTAGGACACCGGAAGTAAATACTAAAGCCAAGATCGTTGAATGTCGTTGAGATAAGTAATGTCAACTACTGTTTATACATTCAACAGCTGTATACATGTTATATTACACAGTGACGTTAATGCTTACCATTCACCTTGTAGGAAAGAGACATTCCCATTATTAGCTAGTAATCAGCCATATTAGGCTGGTGTGCACTTCACTATTAGGTGGCGATGTTCCTGCAGAAGCCCGTCATACATACTGTACCTCCTTTAGCATCCCCTCTATTATCAGTCAGTCAATCACTCAGTCACAGATTATGCACAGGACTCAGATTTCTCAACACAGTACATGCCATTTTTATTCAAGAGTTTTACGATAGACTTTCATGGCAGCAGCAATGGCTCTTACAGAGTTCTGTACAGTAGTGGACTGGGTTAGACTGGATAGGGTACACTTGCAGTTAATGTTTATGAGGGATATAAAATATATTAAATATGGCAACATCATTCAGAGCATTCAGCAGGACAAACCGTTATCAAAGTGGCAATGCAGACAGTGGTATATAATGCCCAGTTAATATACAGAGCAGAAGTATTGTACTTTCAACACATGTACCCTTCCTCTGTTGTTGAAACTGTAAGGCAGTATGTTTCGATTGCAATGTAGTACAGCTTTTCCTCAATTGACCGATTTCCTCTTGGTTCAACAAAATCTACAACTTTAAATGAAATTAAACAAGAAGAGCAGCTCTAACAAACAATCCAAAATGTGGTGTATTTGTAAAAGTCTTACATGATGTGAACATTTTCTTGCAGTATCTATTATGACATGATGGCAACAAACAGCAGTAGATGCATTTAAATATTGAACTGAAGAAGACTGAAGAAATCAAAGAAGATCAGGTGGATGGTGGGAGGCAGCACCCTGTGGAATCAGGTTGTGGCGAATGCAACCTCATTAACCTTAAGTATTTTTTATTTTAACCCTAGGCATCACTCCAACTTGAGCAATTCCACATCAAATATAAGCGTGGCATTTGGGGGGATGACCCCGGGGTGGCCTGTCGGTCCATAAGCCATATCTGGTGTGCAGGTGATTTTAGCCCTCTGGCCCAGGCTCATCTGAAGCACAGGAGAAAATGAAAACATAGCTGAGTATGCTGCTGATGTTCTTTTCCATGCAGTTTTACAGACCCTGTGAGCATTCAGGCCTTTGTCACAAAACACATTTAGACTTGTAATAGTTGGAAAAGTACAGGTGTTACTAATATAGTGTCCCAGTAAGTCCTAACAGCGAACCAGCATAAACAATAACAAGACCCTAAAAAATTTAGAAGATAAATATAATTCAGACATCATTTATTAATTTATGTACACCTTTGCTTTTTCCTGCTGTGACAAAATGTCTTCTTTAAAAAAGGTCTATTATACTCTTTATTAGCCCAAGGAATTTGTGACCTCACCACTGAGCAGTAGTCTAATCAGCCTGATTAATAACTGAAATCACCTATGTGAGTGTGTAGGGCCTTGAAAAACCAAACTGCCAACTGTGCACGTTTAGACCAATTAAATCATATTTTATTTACTTTAATTTAAATATCTACTTCATACTTTTTTTGAGCAAACAAATTGTTTCTTTTCAGCATAGACTTGAGATTTGCATGAGATAAGAGGCACATGATACTCATTGTTGTTTAAAATTATTATAAAATTGCGCAGCAATGTAATTTTAAGCAAATTGTTTTAGTAGCGATACCGGTGTGTTCACAGTGCCACGGCAAAACTAGGTTCAAGATTTGAGACTTGGTTGCCAAGCAGTACTGCATTTACTATTCCAACTGCAAAATTTGCTGAATTTATATCAGACAATTTAAGTCAGACAACGTACAACAAGTGAGCACTCATACGATCTAAAGCGGTGGTAGTTTGTAGTTTGTAAAAACAGTAGTTTGGTAGCTTCTTACAGCCAACCGAAACAGCTCTAGCTCAAAATACAGGCATCATTACAATATCTTTGCCCCAGTTTGCCTGTCCCTGACAATTTTTTTTTTTTTAGATCTGAGACAAAAATCTTCAAGTTGGCAAAAAATCTGCACTCATGCATGTTATAGTGAGTCCTCTAGTTTTATCAGTTCTGTGACGCATCCTGACCACATCGAGTTTTTTCCCAGACACTCCGTCAGTTTTGAAACGTCTGATTTCACTTTAGCAAAAGACAAGATATGCTTGTAATTGGGGCACATTGGAAACGAGTCTGAGATAGGAGGAGAGCACTATCCAGTCACAGCGCTTGAGGAAATGTGGCACACAAAACTAGTAAAGCTTGCCTCTGTCTCTTGTCAAGTTCCATCACTAAACAGATGTAAACAAACCAGAAGTCATTTCTGTTAAGTGATTTCTTTTCATTCAATATCACAAACCATTCACTGCCTTCGTAGACGTTTCCAACTAGAGCAATCTTGTAATCGGTATACCTACTCTGAGATCAGCTCTGTAGTTTTTGCAGCCTCACATCACCGTGACAAAAGTCAGGGACAAGCAGCACCTTAACACACCCACCCAGAGGACTACTTAAAAATCTTAAAACATCGTTTTTTTTCCCACTGTATTATTAAATAACAATATAATTTTAACAAGAAGACGAATTGTGACCAGATGGGTGGTAGTCTCTTTAAACATCACAGGCATAAATGAATAAATGAACCTGCAGCTGTAGTCACACGCGGTGAAATAAATGCTGAACCATATTATGCAACATGGTAATGGTGTCAAAGAAGCACTTCCTTAACTTTCCCCTCTTACCTGTGCTACTCCTTCCTCCCAGCCCTTAATGACCTCCATCCGTCCAATCTTGAACTTAAAGGGCTTGTTCCTGTCTCGAGATGAGTCAAACTTTTTCCCATTCTGCAACATGCCTGCCAAAGAAATTACATTAACAAAGTTCAGAGAGTAGAGAAGCATTTAATAAATAAACTACCAATTTTGGTGATGTGATACAAAATAAAGACTAAGGGCACAATTATTTTGATGGCTGTTTTTCTCTGTAAGTAACTGTTCTTATGACTAGTAGTACTGTACCTAGCCTTCACTCACTGTCGATATTTATCACAGTGTGATGCATTATCAAAGCACGCCCTTCCTTCAGTTGCTAATGTTTTAGAATGACGCACTTTAAGATGAAAGGAATAAAGCAGTGCTGGCTCCAGTCTGAGGAATTATTCTGGTGGGGTTTCTTATCGGGATCTTGGGTCTGTTTCAATTACCCAAATGAACAAAGGAAATGTGAATCAGGAAGCAATGGCCTGATTCAGTGGATTTTATGAGATATTTTTAAAGTTAACTAGGTCATTGTTTGCCTGTATCTAGACCACAGGGAGAAAAGGGTAACAAAGGCGGAGCAGCGCAGGACTGTGCTTCTTCAGAACACTGACCAGCCATTCAGCCATGATAATAACATTTGGGCCATTAAACACTACTAAAGGCATGGAAACACTGGCTGCGCGTCATTAGTGGTTTTAACATGCCCTCCTTGACTTCGCCTTTTCCACTTTCCCTTGATGGAATCCAAACTGCAATCTGACGCGATGCTCTGTTCCTCTCATAACTTGTGTGAACCTTCTAACCTTTTTGACAACCAAGATAACAACTCTGCAATGATGAAGACCTCATAACATGTTATTTTTTGTGCACAACATATTTATGTGGAACAAGCAATATCTAAATGTAAATGAAGCATATTCTGAGAATTTTAGCTGTGGCGCTCATGTGATATACAGTACTTGTCAAGGAGGGCATGCTATATGACTATCAAAAGCTTGACTCCTGAAAAAACCTCCACTGTAGCCATGGAAATAAAGATTTCTATATTACAAGTTATGTTATACACATGGCACTAACAAACAAAGATGATTAACATAGCCAGTGCAATATATGAAGCATGAATTTTTTGTTTATCAATTCATAGTAGTTTTACCTTTGAAAATACATATCCATGCCTCGCATTAGCCAAAAACCAAGTTGCAATTCTGGTTGTTTCCAGAAACTGTACTATTATTATATTATGGCATATTTTTGATATTGTGATATAAAATTATATATAGCATGATTTAAGATTTTATGCGTATCTCCCACCCCTAAAATGAACAATCAACTTTTAAAATCTAGTTCAGTCAAAATGGCCTTTTTCTTTCAATTTGGAGGCTGCCCTGTAATCGTCCTTTGATTTATTGTTCTCTGTAGTAATTTAACAAGTGTGAATACCTGGCATTTAAATTTGTGTGTTAACTGAAGTTTAGTAATGGTGTCAGGCTCATCTAGTCATATGAATGTTGGTACTCTACTCCTTCTCCCCTTTCAATCCCCCTAAACTTAGTAGGTCCATCTTTTCCAAGAATCAGTGTAACCCCAATATCAGTGGACTGGGCCCGGTCCAACCACGGAGTCATCAAGTACACACACCAAGGTGAATACCCTGCTACAGGGCATTAAAGTAGCAGAGGGGCAAAACCCTCTCGAATCAACTGCAGAAAAATGGGTTCAGTTCCTCGCAGCTGTGCCTGCAACTCGCAAGGAAACACTGATTTGCAGTGCTAACAAGTGGGAAGGTGGTGAGGGATCATATCCTAGGAATTACAATAATGATGCCTACTGGTTGGTTGGGGTGTCTGTTGAGAGGCTGCTGATGTAGGGGAGATATTGTACACCTACACGCTTTACGTGCTTTTGGTAAAGACTTCTCACTGTTACATGAAAAGAACGCTAACAACTCCAAGTGTTTTAGAGGGGGCAGCGTAAACCAGCAGAGGGGTTAACACCAACAGGGACTGTGGTACACATTGGCAACTGGCAAAAACCAGTTTGAGAGAGAAAAAAACAAACAAACAAAAAAACAGCCAAACAAAAAATGGGGGAACAAAACTCCACCTGCTAAAAAATACACAGCTGTGTTGTCCTGAAGAGAGATATGGATTCCAATATTTGAGTAAAGTACATATAAAATATACTGTATGTATATACTGCCTTCAGTTTTTGATACACATAAATAAAGAGAGCTACACAAAATGTTTCACTCATGGCTGTCAGGCTTTATGTTACAGGAAAGTCAAGACATCCAAAAATACTCCTTAACCATACTTATATCGCTGCTCCGTTATCACTCTGTAGACAGCAAACCATGGGTGGGGTCTCTACAAAAGTAAAGCAGAACCCGTCCCTTCCTGAGGCTGAATCCCAGACTCTCTCTCTCCTCATGAGAGGCTTTCACTTGGTACTGCTATGGCTAGATTTGCAAAACGCTGTAGCACACAGGGGTGGGGTTATTTTTACTCAGCTTACTGTATCCTGTCTCACCCTCATCTAGGAGGGTTGCCAGCAAAACAACCCCCTCGGCCCAAGTGTGGTTGAAGTGTGATGCGTGTAAGGTATCTGTCTACGACAAACTTATATTTGTTGCCGTATTTCACAGCTGCAACCATGCACGTCTCAATGGAAAAAATAAAATCTTGCTCATGCTTCATTAATATATCAAGTGTAACAAACTGGAAGTAGGTGCAATGTGTAATTAGGAGTATTTTCGGCACCAATAAATAGCAAATTCATTAATAGAGCATGGATAGCCTGAAAATTATCCTCAGAAGTGGCATAAAAGTTCTTCAAATACTATCATTATACATGTCAAACAAGTAAAATCTGAACAAGATATGGGGTGTCCTGGTTCTTCCAAGGTAAATTATTCATGTCATTGTCACAGCTCACCTCAAAATCCTCTGAAAGAAGATGTCCTGCCTAGTCTCTATCAGAACACAAGCCTTGAAAAACCTGCCAAACACACACACAACCCAGTACTCAAAGATTAGGCATTGCCCCTTCGGGTGCCCATAATGAAGTGAAGAGTCCAATAAATTTTCATCCATAATTTATGTGCCTATGTTGAGGAAAACTTGGACATCTACTTCTTCTGATGTTATGCACTCTGAAAAACCGAGACACCTGGACGCGTTAATTCACTAAAAGCTCAAGCTGATTTAGGATTTTTTTATCCCAGTTTAGAAGCTGTATTTCAACACCTTTCTTGCTCTCTTTAAGTTCACAATCTTGGGACTTAATGCTTCCCCTGGCATTCAATCACAACATCCTCCCTTGGAAGGCGAGATTGAGATCTCCTGACATACAACCCGGTGTTTCAGTCTATCTATTTCTGTTTAACACACCGAGAGCCATTAAGGCTCAACTTCAGCACGTTTCATGGTGAAGTCTGGAGCTCAAACATGGTAAGGAATGACGTCCACATTTAGGCATGACATCATATCCAGTAAGCCTGTTGCTTCTAAAGCTCATGCACCTGGTCTGAACTGGACTGTTTATCATCACAGCGTAGTGCCATACCTAATCAATCAGGGAAACCCACAGGCTGCTGTGGTTTTCTTAACACTGACTGATATCAGGTCTGCTTCCATTTTTTTCCATCAGTGAACACTCGAAAAACAGATATGAGCTTGTGATTGCAGGATTCCTGACTCAGCCTGGCCCTTAAACATGGGACATGGAAGCCCGTCAACCCCTAACAGCTGCTCAAATCTATGATCTGCCCCCAAATCGGGCAATTTACTATTAGCTTTTCAAGCTCTTGGCCAGTCATCTACATTTGTAACTGACTGGACTGGGCAGCTAATGTGTGCATGAGTGAAAGCATAGCAAGGCGAGTGAAAGATAATCCAAGAGTAGACAGATAACACATCTCAGGCCAATTTGAACCACACCAGCCTGCTTGTCTGTGCAATACTGCTCTGAGATGCAATGATGATACAGCTGCTTCTCTGTTAACAGAATCCTACTAGAAACAACAATGTGTTTTAAAGAATGAGCAGCTTTTCAAATTATTTCGTCCTGCCACGTTTGTGGCACCGGAGAGCCCTTACCTGCCCCGTGGCAATGACCACTCGGCTAAATTGGGCAACCACAACTCATCAGAGTCGAAGGAGGGTCACGTGCATATCTCTGTGCCTGTGTGCTCTGGCATGTTAGTTTCTGCATATTTAAAATCCCAGAGGTGAAAGTGAGGATCAAAAAGGCATAGCAGTGAAAGTGTGTCAGAGTTTCTGTGGCAGTGAGGCTCTCTAATTTTAAATGCTGCAAACAAAGTGGTCTCAAATCCCACTTAGTATTGGGAAATCACTCTCTCCTTACCCTTACTGTTTATCTTTGCTATCTGGAAAACAAATACCAGTGCAGGGTGCAGTGGAGGGTGCACTCTGTGGAGCCAGCTGGATGCCTTGGACAGGCTTATATCCCTAATCGACAGCTAACCTCCTTCAACAGTACTATCCTTTTATCAGTTATCCTTATATTTAACTAATGTTGTCTTTACGCTATTGAAGAAAACAAATGTGGGTTAGTCTCTGTCTTTACTACAGCGCACTGACCTAACAAGTAAATAATCTTCGGTAGTTTACTTTCATACAAATTCCTGGGTGACTAATCCACATTACACGACTATACAAATTCAAGGAGAATAACCAAAATACAAAATTACTTCATCTGTATTCCAGGATTACTTTTGCTTTTTGGAGATTATCAACACAAAAAGCCTAAAGAGGGGAAAAGTTCATATCTTCCTCATGCACTCCACTTCCAGTAATGTAAGAGCTTAATGTCTTCTTAAATTACACTAGGTTAACATGACCAAAATGTGAATGAAATCAAAATGACCTGGTGGTGTAACTTGTTTACATACATACATACATACTTAACAGAGAGTCACATATTGTAGCACTAGTATTACTTATTATAAAACAAATCCTCAACTAATCTCCTGGCTAGTGTTGTACACTAAGGTCTTATTTTCACACCGTGTACAGCTGTATCCTTAAATAACAGTACATTTTTTTCTGTTTACCCACTGCAAACACATTTCCCCTGCTCATACAATAATAAATATGTAGCTCTTTTGTTTTCCACTGGCAAGGTCCTTGCTTTGGCTTTACTCTGTATTTTGCATGCCACCGCTGCCAAAATACCAGGAGTTTATGGATAAATCCTGTGAGTCAAAAAGGAAAAGGAAAAAAAAAAAAAAAAAAAAGAAAGAGAGATGGGGAAGATTTGAATGAATCAAACAATGAAGAACACAAGCTAAGGATTGTTCTGTCTGCTTTAAAAGTACAGTTCACTTAAATTAATCACAGGCCATCCCAAGGCTCTAGCACATCCTGGTGTTAACAGATCTAGTAGTCAGGAAACTGTAGCCAATTTTGCTCCATTCAGGGATGTGATAAGTATAGAAAACAGCAGTTGATGACGTGATCATGACAATAGAGAACAGGAAATAAAGGCAGAAAAACAATAAGAAGTGTATCCAAAATATGTATAATTCTTGATTAGGGTGAGGTGCTGGTGGAGACTAAGACTCATCTGCTTCTACTAATTTAGTAACCAAAATACTGGTAGGTACAAGAAGAGAGAACCGCCAGGCAAAGAGCAAGTGACTACCAAACCCTCACTATGCATTACTCCAGTGAGAAGCTCACAGAGCAACTTCATGTGCCAAGATGTATAAATTCCAAAAATAGCATAATTCGTTACTGCAGTAGCTGATCTCTCCGAGGATCAGGCCAGAAGAGGAAATCTGATTACTTTTTCCACTGCCCCCAAAAACACTGAACAACACAACCTGTGTTACCCAGAGCTGGCCTGTATCTTTCTGACTCTAATCACGCACACGCTAGTCAAACAAAGCTGCAATTCTTATACAAATCAAAGTATTATTAGCAAGTCAGTGAAGCCAGGAAATAAGTATATTCACAGATTACGTCACATTCATGTGGACCCACTTCAAGTGATAGAGAGGAAATCCCCACAATCAAGCGAAAAGAACAACTGACGATACAGGCATGCACACACATGCACACACAATACGACAATACTCGCATGCTTGAGTCAAACCTGTTTACCACAGAGACAATGCCAAGGAGCGCGCAGTAACTTTTACAACCGTGTAATAACCCTGTGATACACAGACAGATTGATGACATGTGAACTAGGTTTTGTTTACTTTCTGTCTGACCTAGTTGTCTGGTCTGCCAACCCTGGGGTACAGAATAACCCACATTTATTTCCCAAACAGCTCAGCGTCTCACTGCCATGCCTCAAAATTTGACCATCTGACAAGAGACAAACAGGAAAAAGAAAGAATGCTTTTATTTATGCGTGTTTACATGAGTATGTGATGCACGTTGTAATGGTCTCTGAAATGATACAGACACCACGAGACACCAAAAGTTGCCTTCAAAACAAAAGAAAATCAGTATTTTCACGGTGTGGTGGCAGCTCCACCATATATTTGAAAAGGTAAGCAACATACAGGTACATACATGTCTGACAGACTGAGTACACTCTAAGAGCTGAGTTGTAGACTGAGCCCTGTTGTGCTCAAGATATTGACGACAAAAAAAAAAACAAAAAAAAAAAAACACACACACACACACACAGGGACAAATTTCCTCTGTCAACACGGAGACAGGAAAGACATCTGGTGTCACGGTTGCCAAAAACAAAGACAGAGTCAGTTACCTATGTAATGAACAACACATGTCTGGCCCTTCTTTGGAAATGTTCTTCCTGTTGAGAGAGAACACAAGTGTTATTTTGTGTTTGTACACCTCAGAGGCTGTCAGGCTAAACTTGTACATTGCAATGACAAGGGTGCGTCTGGCGAGGTGTTCCTTGCAGGAATGCCATACCCTCCTTATGCCTGCTGACATACTGAAGTCAGATATTCGTCTGTTACTCTCATCCTAGCATTGAAACTTTAGCCTGGAGGCGTATTTTTCCAGGGTAAGGGGCTATCGATTGCCTTTACTTATGTTATCATTTCGTTTGTCAGAGAGAAATAAGCCTCGAGGAGCCACATAGGTCTACCTAACCTTATCTTTTCCTTGTCAAAGTTACCTTATGAGCAAATTCTCAATTTAAAGACACTTGGAGATTAGATTGGCAGGGTTCACCCATTTAACAGTCAGTAAGTATGCAGTTCTGGAAAGATGCAGTGCAGGCGTCAGTGATGCTGAATAACGCAGTAAAAAATTTTGGCTTTATAGACCCCTTATTAAATCTCGAATGGTACCATTAATCTCTAGCTATTTTATCGAGTAATTTACCGTACCTCCTGCACTCCGGAACTTTATATTCTTATAATTTTTTTTGATATCTAATACGATTTGAACGACATTCCGAGGAATTAACGAGCCCCAACAAGCGGTTAAAACAACTTACCATCACCGGGAGATATTGTCTCGACTTCCACGCCCATGGTTGTTCTACTTCAAAGATTAGCTCTGAAACATACAGCCTAACAAGCCCTTTCGACAACCAATGGCACCCGTTTTGCGGCTACAAAGCGGACTAAATCGGTGGAAACCATGCATTCATCGACCACCAACCCGTAGCTACAACCAAGATATTTTCTAGTTTGTAGCGCGACAGCGTCGAGATCTACAACTACACCACGTACGCCGTCTCCAGCGTTGTCAAATACTGGCGCCACACGGCGGTTGTGCTAAATTTCAAGCGAGTAGATTGAACTTTGTCTAATGCCAGTTTAATTTAATTTTCCTGGTTAGCTATAATATTTATCATAGTACATATTCAGCTTGCTTTAGCTGTGTTAAATGCCCGGCATTTGATTTAACACATACGCAGCGAGCAAAGTGGTAAAAAAAATAAAAAAAACTATTACCATAACTCAACTACATATCCCACAATGCACCCACATTGTCGGTTAGTTTTGCTTCCGAGTCAAATAAAAAATTAACGTTGGAGACACATTACAACCGACAAAACGTGAATTAATAGATGGGAAGCTCACTCTCAGTGCTTCACACGGAACCCACATGAGATGCTTGTGATTTTTTAAGGTACGCGTAGTATAAAAATGCATGTTTGTGTGGATTTTCACGTTGATTATTTGTTAGCTCGCTACATATAAAAAATGACTAAATGCATGTAAACCGATGATTTCCAACGTGTATGTATGGGTCTTATTTTGATTAGGGACGGCCGAATTTCTCAGTTTCACCAGATCAAAAAAGAGTGAATGCTGTGATGAGCCACTCCTACTTAACACATACTATTATTAATACCCTAAAGTCCTAGCAGGACCTGTGTGTTGTTAAGGTCATTCGGGCATAAGCAGCTATAAGTGTTCGTCACAACTGCCTCAGCTCAGGCAGAGGAGATTAAGGCATGTACTTTGGAAGGAGACACGAGAGAGGCTTTTGCTATTCTTAATCTGCATGGGTAGCCATAGCTACTCCTGTGCAGGACCCATTCAGATCAGATACAGGTCTCTGTCATCAATGTTCATTTGCTGAGTCATATTCTTTTCTTTTTCTCTTTGAACAAGATTCTTCCTACCTGCCAGGATGGATCTTGGTAAGGCAAAGCTGCTTAGGACGGGTCTCAACAGTCTACACCAAGCCATTCACCCTGTGCACGGGATAGCATGGACGGACGGTAAGCAGGTCTGCCTGACAGCTCTCTACTTCATCAATGGTGAAGTGAAGTTTGGGGACACCAACGTTATCGGGCAGTTTGAGCATGTCTTCGGGCTTTTCTGGGGTCCACTGTGCTGCTCTGACTCCCCTGCCTTGCTGGCTGTTCAGCACAAGAAACATGTTACCGTGTGGCAACTGCAGCTCAGTGCCCTTGAGCAGAACAAGCTGCTGTGCACTCAGACCTGTGAGATGAGTGAGCCTTTCCCTTTGCTCTCTCAAGGCTGTGTGTGGCATCCTAAACTGGACATTCTGGCTGTGCTGACCAAGAGGGACACGTCTGTGCTGTTTTCTGTCAGGGTGGACAACAGGAGAATCAAAGCAGACATCAAAGGCAGTGGACTCATCCACTGTGCATGCTGGACTAAGGATGGTACCCGTCTGGTGGTGGCTATAGGCAGTGCTCTTCACTCATACATCTGGAATGACATCCAGAAGAGTCTGGGGGCTTGCTCCTTCTGCCCCATCTTTGATGTGGGAGGCTACATCTGTGCCATCGAGGCCACGGGGGAGGCACAGGTAGCTGTGGCCACAGAGCTACCTCTGGACAAAATCTGTGGGTTAAATGCAGGCATAGCCTTCGACATGACGTCAGAGACAGTGTCCCTGCAAGGCCAAGGCTCACGTGGGGTTATATCAGATGATGATAGCCTTCTGGAATCAAGAAGGAGATCTCTTGAATCAGAGAGGTCGTACATCCCAAGCTCAGGCCCTCTGGATCTCACACACCTCCTGGCAAGGCACCGTCGCTCTGACCCCAGCCCCCTTATCCACCTGCGTCGCCGAGACACTTTGACAGGTTCTGGACAGGACTCCTCGCACCTCATCCTTGTCAGATATGAGCGCAAAGTCACTACCACCCGCAAAGTCAGCATTCCTGGGATTTTGGTCCCAGACATTGTTGCTTTTGACCCACATGGTTCCACAGTTGCGGTGGCTTCCAACACCTGCAACATGGTGCTTGTATACTGCATCACACCCTCTGCTATGCCGAACATTCAGCAGATCTCTCTGCAGACAAACGAGAGGCCTAAAGGAGTCTGCTTCCTCAATGACAAGATGCTGTTGTTGATGGTCGGCAAGCAGAAGTCCAACGATCCTACATTCCTCCCATCTTCTAACACAGATAAATATATTCTCCGTCTAATAGCCAAAGAATTGATGTACAATGGTGAGACTCCTACTACACCACCCCCCTCTACTCACAACCATGAGACCACTTCTAATTTCTGCGCAGGGATTAGGAGGCACTCTGAGCACCTATCTAAGGATGACAGGGAGCGCCCAGGGATAAAGGACTTGGTGTTGCCTGGAGGCGGAGTATTTCGTTCACCAGGGAACAGGCGGAGGCTGGTGGAGGAGGTGAGGAGCAGCGAGCCCAGCCCTGTCACCAGCTCTGTGGACTTCTCTGACCGAGCATCAGACAGAGCCCTCTCCAGTGCCTCCTCCATCACAGTGGAGAATTTCGACATGGACCACGTCAACCGCATGAGCAGCCTGGCAGTGGCCGGCCAGGGCAGCAGAGACTCAAGCCGGGCCAGTTCTCCTCGCTTCGAGCCGTCGGACAAGCTTCACACCGAGCCGACGCTGCCTATGCCTGAAAAGACATCGGGCCCTGCCAAGGAGCGTGCACTGGAGCAGCTTGTCCGTAACATGGAGAGGCTTTTTATTCGCTTTGCAGATGTACAGCACTGCCTGACAGAAATCCGAGATTATACCCAGAATGGCAAGAAGGCCCTGAGTTTCTACCCCAATGCCTCTGAGCCCCCCTATGTCAATGTCACATGTCAGGTACAGTTTTACTCACTACTTCTTCCCTAGCTTAGGTAGATAGATTAAGCATTGCTGTAGTGTTTGTATCACACTGTGTGGGAAGTAACCCTAGCTAGTGAGAAGGAGATTCCCTTTCTTGCTACAATCTCTGTCATGAGCAGTTTTTCCATGAGGGGCTTAAATAACTTAATCAGCTGCAATGTTCACTCTAAGGATAAGACAGAATCCAACTTGCTTTCTTTTATTTATCTCTGATGGCGACTCTTTCTTCTTTCTCTAACTTTTCCATCTTTGAGCACATGCAGAAGCAGTTATCAGAAAATGTGTTCATTGATGAGCGGAGGCCAGTGCTGCTGTGTGATGGGAAGCTTTGTCTGCGTGCCCTCCAAGACCTCTTCAACCTAGCTATAGTGGAGATGATGTATGGTATGTGCAACCAAGTTCATGAACAAAATAACGTACTTTTTAGCCTTCAAACTCTACATCACTTTCAAGACTTCACTGCTGTCAGTTTGATGTTGTGAGTCCATTCACACCCTAGAATAGCTCTTGATTATGAAGCGGTATCTAAGTTGCCCTCTTATAACCCTCCACATTGCATTGCCTGTAAGATTAACCACGTTGTGACAGAGAGCGTATAGGGTTAATAAATTAAAACCACTTCGAGGAAACTCCTTGTAGGTCTCTTAAGAAGGTCTCCCCCTGTGACTATTTTCAACAAATTAGTGTGATCCATCCAGAGGAAACCTGGAAGTCATCAAACAGATTATCCAAGCGGAACGCTCTATGCTTACTCTTTTTAGATTTTTTTTAAACCGTCAAGTTACCCACTCAGAATGCATTTTAATTGATAAAGAACCTCATTTAATTGTACAATATCGGACAACACGTTCTAGCATTGTTCTTGAGTTAACATGCGTGAGGTATAATTGGAAGTGATTAAGGCTTAGGTCAGATTACAAGGTTTTAAACAAAAGGAGCTTACTACCATTTAATGCACTGATTGTCCCGAACTGAGACACAGCAGCAAGTTACTATCACAAACCGCATTTTGTGGTGGTTTGGCAGTAGGGTTTTTTGTTGTTGTTTGTTTGTTTGTTTGTTGTAAGGAAACAGAACCAAGATGTATGGAAAACCATTCTGAGCAAATAGCCTTCTGTTCTCTTTCCAGGTCCACTGTGGATCGTACTTGTGGCAGATGTAGACGGCTTTGTGCCTCTGACGTTCAAGCCCAAAGAGGAGCTCACGGTGCGGAACGGGAAGCGGAAAACTACCCTGCGGACTCCTGGGAGTCCAGAGAGCTCTTGCCCATCCAGTCCAGCCCCCAGCCAAAACCCCAACACAACCACAGAGGCCTCAACATAGTGCCTCTTAACACACACCTCAATTTATGGACTTATGTACATTCATATCCCCATTATTTGAATATCATTGACTGGATCCAGGTACACAGTGCAGACAGAGCATATGTGGCAAGAACATGCAAAAACTCACTCGCACAGATTACCAGAGTTATATGTCAGATTTATTTTTGTATTTGAAAACAGTAGTATTTTGAAAAGGGCTGCCTATTCAGATGTGATGTTTACATGCTGCTGCTTTGAAATGAAAGCTTACCTGAAAGACGTTTGAGCACGGAGCCATTTATTTCTTTTCTTTGTTTGTTTTGACAAAATGCAGTTGTTGAAGACTAATCCTTCACTGAAGCAGGATACCTACTGTGCTAGGATGGCACTCCACCAACAATGTTGAGTATTTTTAAGAGATGCCTAAGACATGCTTTCTGTTTAATCTGACTCTCCAGATACCAATTGTCAAGACATCCTGACACAAGAACCAACATAGGCTTATGTATGATGTGAATGTTTTGTTTTGTATTTGTTATTACTGGAGAACTGCAGAAATCCTTATACTAAGGGCAATAAAGGTGTATGAAATTTTATGCTGAATAGTCCACGTCAAATGGTACATCATTTAAAAACCTATAAGTTGTTAATCATAAATTATTTTCATGAGAACACAGTTGAAGCCCTTTTTCTCCTACATTTGTAATGTTATCAAGCTCATTAACTCAACTGACCATCAGAGGGGGAAATACTTAACAAATCCTTCCCATCCATGGCTGTACTGTGTTGTCGTGGAAGACAAACTAAGTATGCAGAGAGAAAAAAATGTGGTGTATCTTCTAAAAAAAAAAGTAGCCTTTTGAATATTAAATTTGCATTACTAGTATTCCCTCCCGCCTTTTTATATTACTTATTTCATTTTGCTTCCACCTCTACAGCAAAGAAACATAACACAGACACATTTATTGTCTACCAACCAACCTCTACAACATTTATTCATTTCATTCTCATCGATCCTTTGTAATTATATATCATAAATAAATAACATTGTTGTAGAGCTAAACACAGCAAATAATATACATTCATTCATATAAATTAGGTAATCTCATTATATATTTATCCAAGATGACTATACAGTACATGTGAAAATGAAACAAAGAATGTTTACAATAAAACAATTGAACTATTTATCAGTGTAATATACACTAATGAACAAACTTCCAGCTGTGTTACTGGAATATGTGGCTCTTTGAAATTCACTTCATTCAAGATCCAAGTCACACGTCATTCAAATCTTCCATAGTTCTGGAGCTGATGCTTTGTTTCCTGTAGGAGACATGAATATCAGTAAAATGTTACATTAATAGCACTGGTGGAAAGTTGCTAAATACATTTAAAGTAGTTTTACATTACTTAAGCAAATATTCTACTTTTTACTCCAATACATTTATCTAATGGCGCAGCTGACCAGGCTGGCGTTGAATAGTTTTTTCCACAGTTCAGATAGTCAATAGGAGGGAAGCACTGGCAACCACTCATAACAGAACAATGTTAGCTTTTTAAGTTGAAATCCTCATGATTAACATTTTATATCTTTATTTGATGACATCTCTTTCAAAAGGCAGGGTAAAGTGTAGTCTCTATTTTGTAACATAAATTGGCCACAGAGAGGAGCCAACCAGACACAAAAATGTCATGGATTAAAGGGTCACTCCAGCAATTTAGTGTTTTAGTGTTGCACTTGAATAAATTAGAGGACTCTCAAGAGTCACATTAAAAAATGAATGGTCAGAATTAAAGCAGCACAGGCTGAGATATCTTGACTTTTAATCTCTCAAAACGCTGGATTGTACAATTCTGATGTGCAACCCAATGCTGTCTTTCTTTAGATATTTACTGCCTCCTTTAGTGCCCACACCTCCAGTTTGTAAAGCAGGCTTTCTCTTAAAAAATGTAATGTCTCAAACCCAAACCTAGCTTTCTAACGTTCATTAAAATAAGCCTGATGACATTGTCAGGGTTAAAGAAAAAAAACCTAATGATGTCATCAAAGCTCGCTCCAGAGCTATAGAAGACTTTGTACGACTGTTTTCACAGGCTGAGTAGTACTCCTTGTGACGGATACACTGAACTTATTGTGAAAAATTGGTGGAGTGCTCCTTTAAAGGATGAGAAGTTTACGTTTTTTTCTCAGGTGTAAATCTGTTATTTCTACTCACCGTAGCTCCTCCAGGCAGAGTTTATTCCTGAGCCGTACATCTTCGCTGATGGGATAGAGGAGTAGGATCATTAACCCTGTAACAATGAAGGCCACTGGAGCAGCACCAATCAGCAGCTTCAGGGTGTACACTACAGGAGCAGGTTGCTTGCAGGCGCCGGTGTCATACCCTGCAAACCTACACACACACACACGCACACACACACACACACACACACACACACACACACACACACACACAAAGATGGAGAGATCCCATTTAAACACAGGTTACAGGGAAATCAACAACCAGCCTGACGTTGCAACACTGCAAATGAGCAAAATCAACACCCTTTGCATGATGAATTATGCATCAGGTAATGCATTTTTGCAAGGTATCATGACACACTAAGTGCAGATACAGAGCATCATGCAGTGTGTAAATTAAGGGTGCATGTGTGATAGTAATGCAGACTCACTCCAAACAGAGGGTGGATACTCCCAGGGAGATGCCAGCAGCAAACTTGGTGAAGAAGACGTAGAAGGAGTAGAAGATGGCTTCATGGCCTTTAGAGTAGGGGTTGGCCAGTCTGAAGTCATCCACCACATCTGGCAGCATAGACCTGGATTGCATACACACACATGCACAACTGAATGAATCTGAGCTATTTGTTTTACTTTTTTTGCAAGATTTTGTGAGCATGTGTCTGTTGTCTTAAATACTCAGCATCACTCTAAGACATGGTAAAATTTTAAGCTGATGTGTGCCCAAGACCTCCCTCACGCTTACACTTTAACCATCTTACACAACCAGTCAAGATGCTAGAAGCTGATAATGTGAGGCCTACTTTTAGTGCTCTGATAAACTGGTAGGTTAAAATGACAGAGCTAATAACACGATTAGATGATGAGCAGTGGGCGATACCTCTGGTCTGGACCCACAGACTGGATAAACAATCAGCCCCTTCCAAAATAAACATGGCCCTATGGGAGGGCCCTGTAATTTGGGTTTTTAGGGAGGGGGCAAGAGATGAGTGATGAGCAGAGTCTGCCATAGAAATGATTGGAAAACAGATGTAGAGAAGAAGACTGTTTTACCTTTCGCATTGTATTAGCTCTGTGATGGAATACAAGATTTATAGTATAAGGCGCTTCAAATTCTTAAAAATGACATCACTACCATTACCGTGACATGACCTGGGTGAATGGACGGGGCCTTCTGGGCACCAAGTCACCACTAACAGCATGTTTGTTCAGTATTGTGGTTTGAATAATGACATTTTGCATCAAATCAAAGGGGACTGACATGAGCAGCAGAGCCACAGCACAGACAAACATATAGCAGGACTGAATTTACATAAACAATGTCAGAGGCTAGGTGGATTTTGAATATAATATAAATGGATATGACACAAACTGGAACATGTATTTCACTGTAATACTGTATTTCTTTTAACCCTTTGTAGTCATTGAGGGGATTCACCAAACCTACACTGGGCAGATGGCAGGGATATGCCCTAAACGTCCATTACAAGGTTGACAGACTTTAATTTACATTTAAGTACCAGCGGGCAATATAGAGTCTTCATTCTGACTAGTTTGCCTTTTTTTTTTTTTGGACTGCAATAGAAAACTCGAGCACCCAGGCAAAAAGAAGAAACTCTTGATCCATCTGATCTCGTAACAGATGCCACATTGGAGGCTGTCAGTTGCCACCAACTTGGCTCAAATATTTACACCATATTCATAAGTGATTTGGCTGAATGATGATCCACTGATCCACTTGAGTGCAGTATGATGTAATATGCGCTGAAGTTTTGAGTCTTACCATGGCAGCAGGAGGGAGGCAGCCACACTGAGTCCAGACGAAACAGCCACAACATAGGCCACTACCACATTAGGGATGAACACCAGCATCAAGGTGAAGGGCATGATCCACTGGATAGACAGAGCAGTAAGAGGTTAAAATGGATCATTTGCTCCATATTCTTTTTGTTCTAAGTCATGCAAGAAAAAGTTTTCTATAGGTTTTCAGTGTGACAGGACTTCATTGTCACCAACAACATGAGATATTTCATTTTTCCAGGGGGTTTCCGTGATTATAACAAGGATGCCACACTTCCAAGTTTGTCCACAAGATGGCAGAAACATCAGAGCATAATAGTTTTAAAGGCTAAACCAAAATAAAAACAGTATACTCACTGTGATACCACAAAAAGCTGCCATCTTTTTCCCAAACCTCTGCAGAAACCATTGCCACAGTGGAATGCTTATCACTGCAGAAACCTGTGTAAACATGCCAGAAGATTATGTGTTACACATACATGAGGAGAATTGTTTTGAATATGATTCAGTCTTGTAAGCAAATCTGAAATAAAAAAAGAATGGTAATGGAGACCATGTCTCAAACTTTATATGATGACAATATTGGATGTCGTTGTAAGTGTGTGCAAATGTAAATGGAGCAATTTTTCAGTTCTGTTCAATCAGGGTGATAGCCTTAAAAAAAAAGGGTGACAAAAATTTCAAAAAGAATTCATGAATTCTATGAATTTTATGCTGTTCAGTCAAGGTACGTATTTAATCATACTAGTATATCTATGTTACAGATCTTTGGGTACTTGTGAGGTGAATGAGTACCAAAAGGTGAACTCACCAGAATGGTCAGCACAATATTCTGGAAGTGATCCCTCAGGTCGGCAGCATAAGTGCAGAAGAGGACAAAGTTGCTCTGTACCAGCTGCAGAAATCAGAGATCAAACATTCAGATATTCAGTCTCGTCTTGTCTACTCAGCACTGTCGCAGGGCACTCAGCTTGCTATGCTGAGTGCCAAATGAAGTCACTGGAGAAGCTGCTGACGGTGTTTTGCAGTGATTCATACCCACTCTGGAGCTCACATGGTTGACAACTGACACCTCCTCAGAGATGAGAGGGGCAAATATATACAGAAATAGATCTGATGCAAAAGTTGGAAAGTCTGCAATAATTTAGACAGTCTAAATCTTAAATGTGTAACTTGTAGCATCTGCCTACAAGTGACAGACAAACAGAGGGGCCTGGTATCACTCTCAAGAGTCCTGAGACTTAAAACACACTTTAAACCATGAGCTTTCAGTAAGTGCTCTTCTACATTGATCAAATCAACATCTAGTGCCAGAAATTCCCCAGCAGCATCACGATCCAGGACTGGCTCCATTTACTGTAATGTTGAATGTCGTGTCTGAGAGGTGCTGCCTAAATAAATTTGCATTTACCTGAATAGCGACAGTGATGAAGAGGAATGCAGCAGTTAGAGTGAGGTATGGCCCATGTCTCATCACCATGATGAAGCCCTTATAGAACGGGATCTGCTTCTCTGTCCTTGGGGCATACGGATCTGAAAAGGTTACATGTGGAATAAGAATATGAGTATGCAGCGTATCGAATAACATGCAGTAAGAGAAAAGCAGTGGAGTTGCTCACTGGCAACCCTGGAACTGCCCCAACATTGGATTGGATGCTGTTTGTCCCACTGAGAGCTGTCATTTTTAGTGTAATATAGATCAGAGAATGGTGGATTTCCAAAAACTATTTCAATGACACTCTCAATGTGTAGGAAAAGTACAACAGATGCAAGGGAGACTTTTATGTGATTAAATAACCACAGAAACGGTAGCCAGGGAAGGTATTGCAAAAGTGCTAATGCACAGATACCATAATACATGCACAAATGCATTTTTTCATATTGGCCTACCCTCCAACTAAGAAACACTTAGACTCCAAGTGTCACTGAAATAAATTGTATTGAGAAAAACTGACCTTCATCTACAATATGAACAATATGTAAAATACTGGAAAAAATGACTATTTATACAATATATGTGCCTATAAATATGTAATTGAAAGACCCTGTTCCTTTATAAGTACTGTGTTGCCCATGTCAAGCAACTCATTTATCTTAGGAAAATAGCAAATTTTAAGATGACTTCCTTGGCTGTTTTGACTTTATTTGATAGATAGCATTCACCAAAGGTCCCCAGTGAAAATACAACTTGCAGTTAAATATTATGCATGTTAGACCACTAGCCCAAGGATGTCCCCAGGCACTAATTTTGTCCCCAACTAAACTCATTTAAATCCAAAGTGTGATCCCCAAATTGGAATATTTGATAATTGATTTATGTGTGGATTGTTTTTTTTAATTAATCATCAGTCTATAAAGTGCTGAAAAATAGTTTTTAAAAAAAGTATGTCACAAGTCCCCAGCATCAGCAACTCCAAACTGCTTGATTTCATACAATGCTATTTTAAAGGAAAAGCAGCAAATCATTGCATTTGAGAAGCTGGGACAATGTTTGGCATTTTTGCTTAATAAAACACTTAAATGATTAGTCAGTTGTAAGAGTTTATATGATGATTAAATGATCAAATGATTACAAGCCACAATAGCGTGGCTGGTATTGTTTTCACCTTGTTTGTGTGCTTGTATGTGTGTGTGTGTGTGTGTGTGTGTGTGTGTGTGTGTGTGTGTGTGTGTGTGTGTGTGTGTGTGTGTGTGTGTGTATGTGTGTGTGTGTGTGTGTGTGTGATCATGGCAAAATGTGGTCCTGGAGACACCTACTAATAATGCTAGGCTAATATTCTGTCAGTACTTTTGTTCACACACGCAAAAAGTCTCACCATCTCTCTCTTTGACTCCCAGGAACATCACCACTGTGCAGATAAGAAACACTCCTCCAATAACCCCAGCAGCGATCATGTACACCTCCTTCTGTGGAGCGAAAGAACAAACATGTAGCCTACATCCATCCATCTCTTCTTAAAGAGACAGCACAATCTATTCTGAGCCTTTCTTTAATCTTTAATTCATGATGTTCTCATATACTTAAAAAATTTAAGGGCTTCATTTAAACTTGCTATATATCAATTTTGGAAACAAATTGCCGCAATAGGTGTGTGTTTTTTTGTAACTGGTGGTTAATGTTATTTTTTTCTTTTCAGTTTTTCCTTAATTTAACACTCATCCATGTAGGATTTATTGGCTGTGACCATCTGTGTTGTTTTTCCACATGAGTTTAAAGTGTAAACTCACATGCACATCACATACGCTGTACAAATACAAGTATAAACAGGAAGAAACCTCAAGTAGATCTGTATCCCAAAATACAGCCTTAACTGTTTAATGCCATACCCTGACAGGAACTGCTCTGCCTTAAACAACCTCTGTTTGTTTGCTATTTTTTTCCATGTGGCTCAGCCCAGCGGTTCATTATTATTTATGCACATCAAACCCTCCCTGTTTCCGAGGGCAGACTCAGACGGTGTGCCACCCTCACCAGTGACCGCGGAGGAATTTAGCGGGTGGCTGCAGAGGGTTTGGCTTGGTGAGTGGGTTGCCCCGATATGGTTCACACAAAATCCACTGGAAAAGAACCCATTTTGAAGCCCAAATAGCTGTGGCGCAATCAAAATTCAGCGTAAGACAGTTTGGACTCTGGCCTGTTTCAAGTCACATGATAGATTCACAGGAGCAGTTGTGTTTATTCACAGTTCTGCAAACTGAAATGTGGACATGAATGTGTCCTATCATGGTCTTCTCCCTCTAACTTTAAGTTAAAGTGCCGTCACCTAGAAGCAAAACTAATATTTCCAAAATACTGAATCTAAGGTGTCTTTAAATGTTCTGGGTGAGACATAAATAGTCCTAATGACTTACAGACTGTGGAGACCCCTCAATGCAATGGGGCCACAGTTGGGGGCTTGATGTGAGGGAGGAACCCCTTTGTGGTCATGAGAGGGAGGCTGGCTCAGGATGTGTGGTTCAGATATCAAACAGTGGCGTCTCCTTTCAATCCCATGGGTTACATGGGTTGAAAACATGAAGCCATTTTGGATGTCTGAACCTCTAGACATTCTGTAATAAGGCCTCAATTTAGAACAATCCTCCTTTTCATTCGGATATTTTGCAAAAGTAAACTTGAGCACACACCACAGCTCCAAGTTAGGCGAGAAGGCTGTTGAGAGTCCAAGTTATTTTCAAACCAACTCTGTGGCGTACTTTGAGCACACCTGGGCTCCTGGCTTGGCACTGTGACACTTACAGCATGTGACAGGTAGTCCTGCGAGTGCACCAGGCTCTTGACGATCTCTGCCCCGCTGCTATTGCCAAGGTAACCAGTAGACATGTTGTGAGTTGGGCAGTGCTTCAGAGTGTGAGCGCTGGCCACAATCTGGCCCTGGATGGCAGCTCCCACAAGTGTCCCCAGAACCTCCATTGTCATTCCTGTCATTACATAATTAAAGATTAGATTATCAGTTCCAATCTTTCAAAGTAAATCACACAATTTTAAACTGAACAACTGCAAAATGCAAATGGGAGAGAAAAATTCAGCATAAAAAGCCTAACTTTTTATTTTTTTCATATTAAAAGACCTTACTGTAGGCAGTGGCTGAGTCTCTTTCCTTCTGGTCGGTACTCAGGAACATGGTGAGAGCAGAATAAGGCACATGGAAGCACTAAAATGGAGCAGAAAGACAGTCATGTTTTAGGTCAAACAGAAAGAAATACTTGCCTGACACAGCAGCATTTGGCTGAAATATCTCAGTAACTGCTGGAACCATTGCCATTAAATTGTGTATGAACATTCATAGTCCCCAGAGGATGAATCCCAATGATGTTGGGGGTCCGCTAATTCTTCCTTTAGTGCCACCACGAGCTTGACATTTGTGGTTCTGAGTGAAATGTCTCAAAAATTTTTGAATGGATTGCCATAAAATTCATGTTTGCTTCAGGATGAGTTGTAGTCACTTTGGTGATCCCCTAACTTTTCTCTTAACACAATCATTAAGTCAATATTTATATTGGTGCAGTATTTTGTTTATGATTATAAGCTGATAATTATCAAATGTTAACTTACTATCACGCTAAACTAAGATTGTGAACATGGTAAACATTATGCTTAAACTGCTAAGCTAAATTTAAGCATGTTGTCACTCTCATTGTGAGCACGTTAGCATGCGAGGTGTTAGGATTTAGCCCATAGCACCACTGTGACTCCCAGCCTTGTTGGCATTCAATATTTGACTCACAATCAGATGGGAACAACCCATATGTCTTTAGATGTATTTTATCTACATTTTCCCATGAAAAAGCAGAGGCAAAATATACAGTACACTGCACTGTATATATATCAAAAGCAATCTCTGCAGTTTCCATGTTGGCAAACCTCAGATCTGTTTTCTCCTTCCACCTCTCCCAGAGAATAGGCGAGCAAACCAAGTCCTGGTTCACTTTGTAATTTACACAAGGGCTCAGTCAGCACTGTGGCCAAAAGAGCATGCTTAGCCACGATGAAAATAAATGCGGCCGTGAAAGGATTTTTTTCAGCCACTGCTTCTATACAGTATGTCATTTATGGGCCCTTCACTGGATGCAAACATTTATAGAATTGAGCATGCATAAATGTCCAATACAGATGGAAGTGAGAACTCGTTAATTTTAAGGAAAGCCATTATTAGTTGATTGCATAAACAGATTATATATCGCACGCTATCCTCTGTTTACAGACTGTGACCTTCTAAATGATAACAGCAGGCCTTTCCCAGCAAACTACACACAAACGCATATCCAGAGACAATGAAGGGAGGCTAAAAGTGGTAACCAGCATTTACCCAGCAAGACGTTCCTGGCAGGACTGACCATATACTTATCAAGTAGTTAGAATGACATGCCATTACAGCTCACCGCAGTGTGGCTGCGGCGGTCTACATGCTCTGTAGCACATGTTATATGGGTTACCCCAGAGCTGAGCAGAGCAGAGCAGAGAGGGGGAGAGAGATAAATGGTCTCGACCATAATAACAAAAGGCATCCTAAATAACTACACTTTCCCTTTGAGGTCAGGTATCTAAGAGCTCTGGGCTCTAATCTCCTGCTCGTCTCACAAATCAAAGTGTAAATCCCACCAGGAACTGTTGGAGGCTAGCATGAGATAAGTGTAATCATCTACACTTCAAAGTTTGTTATTCGTAGTATTTCCTGCATTTTATCTACAGTATATGTTATGTAATGTGTCATTCGTAGCTGCATCAATCAGAGCTTTTATCTCCTGTTTCCCACCTGACATCTGTCTTGTACTTCATGTGAAGTCCTGCTGAGTTATCTGAAGCATCATATACCAATTTCGATTTCTTAAACATCAAATATACAGGGATTCTGAAAGAGCATGCACACTTACAGTGATGAGGGTTTGGTAGAGGCAGTAGAAACCTAGGTACCAGATGAACCTGCCGCTGGTTAAAGGAGGAACAAACCAGAGGTAGAAGTAGGAGACCACCAGAAACGGAGTGCAACCCACCATCCTGCAGAACATAAAGGTGCATCACGTGAGACTCCTAAGAAAAACACTTAAATCAAAACACAGAAACTTGCGAAACTGGCGAAAAACGAACAAAAAGTTATACAGTTTTCCCACATCTTTCTTATCCTGAAAATTGATGTTAAAAAGACAATTATCTGAATTACATTTATGGTTCTAAGACACCTAAAAGCAGCCACCGTCACCATTTCAAATTGTCAGAATAGGGATGACAGTGTAATTTTCAAAGCAGCGTTAAAATCAGGCCATATTTCTGGCAGATTACAGTGAGAGTAAGATGACTGCTCACTGATTATGTTGTTGTAAGTATGATATGAATCTGTCCTGTGAGGGACCGGCGAGCAGAGAAATACCACAATATTCAAAACCCACACATATCATTGAAACACACACACACACACACACACACAGACACACACACAGACACACACACACACACACACACACACACACACACACACACACACACACACACACAAATATGTAGTACACACTCAAGCAAACGCAGCATGAAGCAATTCTGCTGCGTTGTGTTTTTTTCTCAGAACTTGGAGCGATACAGTATATGGGCCATGTATAATTCATAAGTAAACAACTGGTGTGTGTCATTATGGTTAAAATGAACAGCTGTGTGTTTCAAATGCAGGGAAAAAGGCAAGATTATGGATGATCTGCAATATGACATGTCTGCAAACACCAATATATCATCCACCCTCTTCTTCCTTTCCTGTAAAAAGCAAATGGAGTTTGTTTGTCATGTGGTCTAGAGCCTGGAACAGCTGTAATGCCAGCACATCTACAGGTAGGAAAAAGGCACCAATGGAATTAGGTGACTGTGACAAAACCCGCAGTTGCTCTGACCTCTGACCTGCTCTACACTGTGAATTATAAAGAGAGAAAGTGGGAGAAAGAGGTAGAGAGAGGCCAGTTACGGTCATTTCTAGCATCGTCCAGCCCGCCCACCTCACTCTCCTCCTGATTGTTTGCTTAAACAAAGGCGGCTGACAACGCTGGTGCTGCAGTATTGACCGCTTGGTCATGGGAGCAATGAAAGGGCCCCGGGGCCGGGTGAATGGGACAGTTAGAATGTTCCTGCAAGATGACTGTGTTCAGGGAGAGGCAACAAAGGCACGTGTGCAAAAACACTCGCATACCTTCTCACACATCAGGGATGCATGAATACACATTCACACCTGTCCCAATAATTTGCACACTTAATTAAGCCAGTGCAAGCTGATAGGAGGCTGGCACTTAGAATTCTCTCCTCACTGACTTGTTAGGGACACCTACAGCATGTTAATTAGATGATGTGCAGTGGAACAGAGGGGATTTATAAGAGGTCTGGTAGGTGAGGGTGTGCCTTCTTGGTTAATTTTGGGTTTAGTAGTGTTCATACCCCAGTGGTGGAAAGTAACTAACTATGTTTACTCAAGTACTGTACTTCTGGTAAGTACACTTTACTTAAGACACTTGTAGATACTTTACTTGAGTATTTCCATTTTATGCTATTTCTACTCCACTACAATGCAGAGGAAAACGCATTAATTTGACAGCTTTGGTTACTACTTTCCAAATTACAGGAGGGACAGCCACAATCAATGCATAAAACCAGAGGTATTGTCTTTTATATTCCGCACATTTTTCTTCCTTGTAATAAATTGGTGTCTACATTACCCACAGTGCAACTGTCTCTGGAGCCACAAAAGGCTTTACACAAATTTTTCACATATGCAGTAGTGATCCCATAGACCTATGAATAAACTCAGTGCAAAAAATCAGTGCACTTCCTCTTCAAGATTTTACATTTAAAAACATAGTATAAACTCATAAAATACAGTCTATTATTTAACATTGTTCAAGATTAAACCAGTGGTTCCCAACCTTTTTGGCTTCTGACCCCTTCCGAAAGAGCAGCATCTAATTGGGGCCCCTGTCCATAGGTGTTAGACACCAAAAGAAGTAAAGTTATCCAGGATTTTTTTAAAAAGAAAAAAAAAGAAAATATCAGCTAGTACAGAAAAATTCCAAAAAGTGAAAACAGATTTGTGAAGGAGAACTTTGTTTTTGTTTGTTTTTGTTTTTCTTTTCTCATTAATCATCTGGGAACCACTTGATTAAACTAACTGTATAAAGTAGTTAAAAGTAGCTGCATCTGGACCAGCCACAACAGTAAAATACTACTAATGCATTGACACATTTATTAAGAATCTAATAATGTATCATACTCTATAATGATTTATCAGTCATAGGGTAAGTTTCACTTTTACTGTTAATACTTCCTTACCTTACTTTAAATTTTACTTGTAATGGAGTATTTTTTTTTTTCATTTTTTTAAGTAAGGGAGTACTTCTTCCACAACTGATATACCCTCACTTTCACATTGTCTTTCTTTAACTGAGACAATCTTTCTCAAAGTTCTACTTGCCACTGGGATGGTGCCTGACTACAACCACAGAATAATAAACATTGCAAAACCCAAGGGGGCATGCTGGGCCAAATGACTTCATCCTAAAGAACTCAGGGCAAAGATACAAATCGCTATGTGTCTCGCTGTGGATGTGACAGTCAGAAACGGAAAAGGACTTCCTGCTTGATGGGTAGAGGGGACTTTCCACAGGAGTAAAAATGAAGGGAGTGGCTTGCACTCTCATCACAAACACTGATGAATACACGTTTAAAATACCCTCATATACCATACAAAGTATTGACATGGACAAACACAAGCAAGAACACCCACACACCTAAAGTTTCCCGGGGGTAATCAAAGTTGATTTAACAATCATCAGCATCTGTCCACTACTGAGCGCGGCTGGCTGGCCACAGCGGACTTGGTTCCCCTCCAGCCATGTCAGCTTGTGTGTAATCTATGGTTTATAATGCAGTAGGCATTAGATACTGGCTGTGTAATTACAGTAAATGTCAAGCTAGTGTCTTCAAAAGACATATATTGCACACAAACACATAGACAGCCGATTATAAGATCATCTTTGAAAATGGTGATTAATGGAAATGCTGGTAACAGCCTCAAATAATCCACAATTATAGAGTCACAAAGTAAGCTGCACTTGCTCTTAAAGATCATGAGATACTGGGAGATATCTTTCAAACAAAGAAGAAGAAAGCTGGATGATTCGCAAAAGTTAGAGGAGGTGTTGCATTAATGTAATAAAATGTCAGAGAGCTACACGGTAGCAGAAGATCTATGAAGGAAAGATGATCGACCTTCTTGACTACGGAATTGTTCTCTGACATCAAAAGGCAAAAAAACGGCCCACACCCTTGACGCATACAGTATGTGTAGCTCATCAGAGGGAGTGTCGGGAACAGTGTAATTAATGCAAAATAGCTGTTTATGCAGCACAATCCTCAGGTAAGAGGCACAGGCTGAGAACAATTTCAAAACCATTTGAAACTGGAGCACATGGCTTGTTTTTGTTGAGTTTTCACACAAACATTAGCATCATGTAGTGGCCATCATTATGTCTGAGGGAGTGGGGCCAAACCAAAACATGTTTCATAATCTGTCGACAAATTACAGACAGCTTACCTGTGTGTCAACCGCAGCACTTTACCATGTGTTCACAAAGGAGAGGAGGATAATTTTGACCTAGGTTATTAGCTTAAATAAATAAACAAACATAAATTCCATTCTCAGGGGGTCCTTAGATAACTTGGGAGTAGAGCTGAGCAACACCCCAACATGCAACCTGTATTCGCATTATTGTAAGTGCTTAAATGTCATCCTTTTCTTGTCTTAAAGGCTGCATTACAGTTAACAATACAATTTTGTTGATTAATTTCAAATTTTAGCTAAATGGTCAATAATTTTCGGTTGTGTCAATAACCTGAGAGCAATAATAGTCCTTCCCTAAAATACTGTCTTATTATCAATATTTGGGTGTTTTCAGATGTTTTGAATCAGATTTTGTCAGTACTGCTTAGCTCTGCCTTTGAGTCAACAAAAAAAATCTAAATGTAGAAACACAGGAAGAACAAGTAAAGGAGTAAGGAAAAAACAATGACAGAATAATAGGACTAAGGCATGAGAAATAGCAATGATGGAGAAATACAGGGGCTTTCTTCATAGTGTGAGAAGTGGGCTCACCAAGGCATGAGTCTGCCAATCTTGGTCCATTTGCTCTTTGTAATGAAGAAACCAACAACAGGGTCGGTCACTGCGCCCCAGGCTTTACCAATGAACAGCACCATGGAGGCCTGGAAGGCAGTGATCTGCAGAGCAGAACAGAGAGACTGGAGTTAAAAAAAAACTTGTAGGCACAAAACTACAATACCCATTTATTCATATATGCAAGCAACAGACATTCTCTTACACCTTCTCCTTCTCTTTTTAACTAAACACATTACCTGAGCGACATCAAGCAGGTAGATTTGCAGGAAGAAGGCTGTAGCACTGGCAGCCACCTCCTTGGGTGCGCCTCCGATGGCGAAACACAGTTTACTGCATAATGACAACTTCTGGCTCAAGTCGGTCTGTGAAAAGAGAGGTGACAAGAGGGGAAAAAATTTAATAGGATAAGGGTGTCCTTGTAGGTCCGGCTCCTAATGAGCAAATTAACTTTTCTTTACACTAATCATTCTTATGAAGACACTCATTCCAGGTGGGAATGGGAAATGGGGTAAACAAAGGATGCCAACCACTGAAAAAACGATCGCTGACACTAAACGCACAACATAACTGTTTACTTTTGGAGTATAAACTAACTATAAGGTTACTGCTTCCAAAACTGTCATGCATTTATTGACACAAATTGTTTGCAAGTCACATAACCATTTAACCACCATACAATCTCACAATTACAGGAAAAACTCCCCAGACACACCAATGTGAAATTAGGTGTGTCACTTTAAAATAAATTAGGCAATGAGAACAGACTTATGACTCACAAATAGTGAATCCTGTAGTGAATCCCCGTTCATAATCCGAATCCTTTCAAATTCTATTTAAGGGCTCCAAAAATAACATTCTGTCTTCGTCTTCATGTTGCAACAGTTCAGTGATTCAGTGGAATGTACAGAAAAGTATAGCAATTCCTAAGGTGTTACCACATCACACTGTCTGTGTATCATTGCTGTGATGTGTGTAGAAGATGTCTACACAGTGAAACATTTATCTCATGAATTCCACTCACTAATAAACACAAAAATTGTCTCCCAACTACAAGCTTTAAGTGTGTGCATCTATTTGTGTGTGTGTCAGTGTGTGTGTGTGGTGTGTGTGTGTGTGTGTGTGTAAAATAGAGGATCAAAAGGAGTCCCCCTGCCAGTTGTTTGCATTGTGGTAAATCTGTGCAGACACTGAGGCACACGGAGGAGCACGGGTAACCCACAGAATCATCCACAGCTCAGTTTCTCCTCACCGTGCACTACTAAAACCATCAGACTTTGTGTGTGCATTTGTGTGTACGTACATGTGTCTAGTGAGAAGGGCAAGCTTTCATCTACACATGAATAAGACAAGACACCACGGTCTAGGGAGCCCAATATTTACCACTGTCTCCGAGGCTGTGCACACATATCCACTTTTGCCTGTTCCCCCTTCTGTACAACCTTTTTTGTCAAACACACACACACACAGAAAACAGTGTCACTCCACATCCAGTGGCCCAGGCTTGGCCCGCAGCTGCTCCCCTCAGAGCTTTATGAAAGAAGGAAATCACCAAAGTAACCACAGCCATGACCGACACACTGTTATTATCCGGCTCACATTTTCTCTTCCTACTTTTTTCGCCCCATCAAAACATGGAGAGGTTCGAGAACGACAATTACCGGGAGGGAGGTGTGTAATTATTCAATCGCAAGACAAGCGGGTCAGAGGAAAGTAAAGGCTGCGTGGCGGTTCTGACTTCAAAACTCTCTCTTCTTCCACTCTCACTGCAATTAACTCTAATTGGAGAGAAAAATCAAAGTCTTCGGTGTCTGGAGAATGCTGCTTAACTGATGATGTGCAAAAGTACTCTGTGCACCCAACACTGTCTCTCTCTTTCACTTTAAACACTTATTCTTTACTCTAAATCTTTCATTACTGGGTTTTTATCATCAAAGAGGATAAACAGGATATCCTGTCTACTGTTGTCTGGATGCACAAACAAAACCTAATACACACATCTCAACACACACATACTTATATAGAAACACTGGCTCAAAGTAAAGGGAACATCTGCAAAGTTCAGGCTGTCAGCAAGCAAGGGACGGGGACAGATAAGACTAATCTCCAAAGTTAATGAATCCTTAACTGGTGAGGGAAAAACAATTTAAAATACCTGAACTGCACCGCAAGTAATTTAAATCAGGATTGTGAATAATTGTATGGAGGTCATTTATTCATTCTCTTGAAAGTGCACCACACGCATGGATATCGTCAGAGTGAAAAAGCTCTGTTCGAAGTACGTTTGTGATGGATCGGGAGGCTCATCGTGTGGAATTAGCCGCAATAGTTTACACGTTACTGACTATGGATCTATCATTTTGTCTCATTCACAAAGAGAGAAAAGTCTTTCATCTATTATGCCCCACTTAGGCATTCCTATAAAGCAAGTTTTTAATTAATTTCCAGAAAATCAGCGATAGAATATGCAAATGAATATGTGCTCCCACCCCTACAGTTTACATGCATGTTAGAAGTTGGGCACATTGAGATAAGCAGTTGTTGGTGCTAATTCACCAGATGGGTGCTGTTAAACTACTGCAGGAGGAGAGGGTGCAAAGAGATGATGTAATTAAAAGAATTCTGGTCAGATCTCAAACGAATGATAATGATGTGAAAAATGTGATGGAAATGTGTCATTTATGTTTATTCCATGTATTATCTTGAGGAGGGGTACAGTTAAATATGGATCTGATGTTTTCATCTGTTGCCATATTTGCACTTTGTCCCATTTTGCTTTTTTCAATAAACCAATTTTTCCACCTAAGCTAAGCTTCAAAACTTGTTTACAATATTTCAACTTTTAATTTCTGGCATCTTCACTTAGATTTTTTTTAAATGCGCAAATTGACTTAATGCAACAACGAAGCAAATCTGGCTGTAAAAATTGTCAGGGTAACTAAACAGTTATAGAATGAACTTAATATCTGAGCTTTATTTAACTTCTTTTCTCAAGTTCAGTGAATTTAACTCAGTGAGTTTTACATTACAATAGTTCATGAGCTAAACAAATTATTCAAGTTTAGGTAATTTAACTCAAATTATTTAGGGTAGCAGGGAAATTTATGTTTTCCAGTGTTCACATCAATCAAGTTCTGTGGTCATCAGCAAAACCAACTTCACCATGACATTTAAATTCTCAGGTGTCAAATCCAATTCTAAAAAAAAAAAAAAACCACTGTATATGAGAAAGACGTTTGGCAGAAATGAGACAGTTGCAGAACTGGTTAGACTGGGTAATTCAATGCTGTTTATGGGCATCCTGAACCATTGTAGCAATAACAGAAAATGAGTGACTAACTGCCATGGTATGGCATTACATCAGTATTTGTAACACTGGCTCCATAGTGTGGTATCTACCTTCCTAAAGGGACAATACACCATGTAAAGGCTTGGTATGGCTCTGTATGTCAGGCCATATGCATATGAGCAGCATCGATCTGAGGACATGGCTCCTTGTACTTCAGCTGGTACACAGATTCAAACACCTTCTGACACACAAGAGGCTTGCCTGCTTTACAGACTTATCACACACCAACGGCATCTCCATGTACCTTTCATAAAGTTAATCTAAATAAAAATTGACAGGAAAGTCAAATCAGTCTACCAGTGTTCACAGACCTGAGGGAGCCATCCCTTTCTACTGTCTATCCACTGTCTTTCCTCCTATTATGGATGTGATTATAAGCGTTGCTATTACCAAATTCCACTGATATCGCCAGCATCAGACAAGAGAAAGCAATCATCAAGCGGGTCATCCCATCAATGGGAAGAACCTTTCTCAAGCGAAAACAATTTCCAGGCATTGAATCTACAATCTTGGGATTACAATTCACAGGAAAACAATGCAGATGAATAATCACAAACAGATAACCAACTAAAGAGATCACACTTTCCATCTTTTTTCTCTCCATCCAGTCATGTGAAGTCTCTCTCAGCCAAACTAAGCTGCAAACACACCAGATGGGATTGAAAATTTCAGCTCAGTTGAGTGTCTTACTATACAGCCGTTGTCCAAACAAAGGTTACAGCTATGTGAGTTAAATTAGTGCCACTACATATGATAACAACCTGTAGAGCAATACAAAAGAAGCACCAAAACAGGTGATCTTACCTGCTGAGGAGTTTTGGGGAACAGCGGTTCAGTGGGCTTGATGAGCTTCCCCACAGAGCCCTGCACTCCCTTCTCTCCCTTGGTCATGGCTGAGAGACTGTGTGTGAGGCGACAGCCGTACTTCTGAGACTGTGTGTGTGAGGCAGTGTTGAAGTGAGTGTGACTGTGACTCCTTGTGTGAGCAACAGCGCGAGGAGCCTGCCACTGGGTGGTGTAGGTCAGAGGCTGAAACTGGATGTGGCTCTGACTCCGGTTGTGCATGTATTGCACATGAATGACGGCTCCAGAGGCTGGGAGCTCCTCCTGCTCCTCTGTGACAACTCTGCCACTTTCTGCCGCCATTCACATGCTGTTGTGCTCTGGAATGAGGCCAGGAGGGAAGGGCAAAGTCAGAAAGGCGGTGCCACACACACACACAAACACACACACGCGCGCAGAGAAAGCGCACACGTATAGGCTGCACACATATGCACTGAATGACAAGCACGTACTGCAACATACAAGCACAAGAATGCAGGCACATAAACACACATGTATGAGCACAGACAAAGACTTGCTCTTTGGAAAACACACATATAAATGGAACAATGCACAAGAGCACAGATGAATGAAGATGCAGGGGAATGCAACAAGAAATCTCTCACACACACTCACTCACACACACATGCACACATTATACCTTAAGCGCCCTTTTCAAATATATAGCCTACTAAAAGTCATTTAGGTTGTCGTCACTTGCTGTATTTGACAAGCTTGCACAGCTGTTATGACTGAGAAAGAGCAAAAAGGGGCACAAAATGCGTCAATGTCCCTTGCAGGAGATTGTTGTCTGCATTCATCTTACTATGACTGTAAGTGCCTCCATCAACAACCACTCAGTACACCTGATAAGAACACTGAAGCATGTAAAAAAACAAACAAACAAACAAACAAAAAAAAAACTAGAAGAAAAAACAAATACCATCTTACCCCGTGCTGATGGAAAAATAGCCGGTGCTGTGAGCGGTGCAACCAGTCAGTTTGTTGGTTAGTTTGACCAATGGGGTGATCTGCCAGTCAGTCAGACGGGCAGGATGAGAAAGGAGACTGCGGAGGATGGAGATGGTCTGCGCGTCTCCGCTCTCACTTGTTTTCAGTCTGCAGTGACGGAGCTGCGCCCTGCAGCGGCCGCGGCGGTACATGGCACATACGGACTGCATGTACCGTGTGGCTGCATGTGTGCGACTCTGGAGGTTACGGCAGCCAAGTAGTTTGAAACCGGCAGTATGAGTGTTAGATGGAAACCCATTTCAGTAGGGCTATGCAGCAGAAACACAGTTGTTTTCATAGTATTACATTGAGGCTTGCATTGTGTTTGAGTGAGACGGTGAACGTCGTTCTCTTGAAGTGGTGTGGTAGAAGTGGAATGTCTAAAATGCAGTTTGGTTTCCTCTCAATTACCTTTGCGGTTCTGTGGAGGAGGGAGCCTGAAAGGTTCGTGGGTGTGACAAGAATTCAACAAAGACGCGCTCAAGCGTCCAACGTATTTCCTATACATATTTCCCACGCTGCATCATCATCATCGTGATCTTCATTATGGTGGACACCTGAAGAAAACCGCAATCATCATCATCATCATCACCAGAAAGACTCATTTGTAATTGTTTGTATTGACAGCTTTTTGTACTTCAGGAAACTTTTAGACAGTATGACATTTAAAACTGTACATTCCAGTAACAAGGTGTAGCCTGTGTGTGGTAGGCCTGTGCCTCCAGTGATTCAGCACTGAACTTTTGTAAAGCTGAAAGACTCATATGAGACAGATTAAAGGCAGAATGGTCAAAAACCAGCTGCAGAGGCTGCAGAGATATCCCGACTTTTAGTCCCCAGAATCGGTTAAACACTGGATCTTTCATTTCCCGTAATGCAACTCTGCTCACACCAAAATTTTAAATGTCTTTAAAATAATCTGCGTGAATTTATTGTCCCTTTTAACAGCTGAGCAAGCAGTTACCAAGCTCGTTAGCTCTGAGAGCTTTTTTTCACCTTCAACAAAATAAATATTGAATGAAATTATGTAAGATTCTGAGAGTAAAATACTCAGAGGAGTAAACAGGACAGTATAGAGGAAGGAGAAAGAAGTTCAGGGAGCTGTTGTGACTACCTAGCTGTAGCGTGTCCTGGCTATCTCTCAGGTCAAATGTTAACTCACCGGCTGCAGTTCAACAGCTATCCCTGCGGGTAGTCCCTATGTAACCAAACCTGTAGAACACATGCAGGTTAATTTCACTCTGATACCTTCTCATCTGAAAAGGTCATCAGACTGCCCCTGCCTTGAAAAGTCCACTTCTTTCAAACACAACACCTCCAGTTTGTAATTCACTTTCACATCTGATTCACAGCCTGAATGGCAGTCCTCATGATAAGTAAACTGAACTTCTAGTGTAAAATTGGCAGAGTGCCCCTTTAGGTTTACTTTATTTCCTAAATTCTCATAATGTTTTGCAGGGTTAAGATATCAGTCTGAAATTATCTGTAAGATTACTATTTTGTTTAATTTAGAAAAAAACATTAATTCTATGAAATAAATTTATTCTTTATAATAAATTGTTCTTAAGATGGACTCTGAAAAAAAGTAATGTATGGCTATTCTGTGAATTTCATGTCAGGTTTGGGAATGAGATATAGTTCCACAAACACTTGTACTCCTATTTTATAGACCCTTTTTGAGTCTGTGACTTATGATATATTAAGTGCCTTTCCTTTTCCCACAAAACACTTTGATAAGCAGCTCTTTTAGTGCAAGAGGTTTGCTCTCCACAGTACGCCTCTCCTCAGAGCATGACAACAAACATGTAATGGAGACCTTGGTTGCTGAACCCATACCTCTCCATAAATTCCTAGCATACAAACCCCTCTACCGAAACCAAATTACTGACAATGAAAAAGGTGCCACGGCAGAAAAGTCAGGCATATGACCTGCATTAGAATGGGTATGTTTCCGATAATGCGTGAAGAGGAATGTGCAAAATGAAAGGTTGGCTGCCGCACAAGTAAAAGGGTCATTCTGAAAGGAAATGTGGGAGTTAAAGGCAAAGTAATTCCCTGCATGCTTAGCCTTATTAAATATGTAGCACAAAGGAAATGTGCTCTCTTTTACTCTTTAGCCAGACCCCCTCTGGCTGTCAACCAAGTGATGCTCACAGCCTGCACATTCAGGTAAAAATCCTAAAATGTGTAGCATGGCCTCATAGAAAGGTAATTCTTGAAAGGGGATTAGGATATTTCTGCTGGTGAGTTTCTTCCCCTGACCTTGACCAACCTGAGGCTGTCATCTCAAATGCATACACTCTCCTGTTCTGTACAACCCCCCCATTCCCTCCTTCCCATTACTTTAAATATTGAAGAATGGTAATGGTGTTCTCCTTCTTCCCAAGGCCAGGCAGAAAGCTCACGCTTATGAAAAAGCACACATCCTTACACATGCAGAGAAACACAAGATTCAAGATTAAAGAGGAAGTAAGGGCCCAGCAAGGATTCAACTTTATTTCACCCCATCTACATTGTAATTTTTACTTTTTTCGCCTTCCTGAACTATTTTGTTGTGAAGCCACTTATTTCTACAACCCATTGTCCATCAATGCACATAATGACCAGTGCGGTTACACTTCATATCAGATACGTCTTTCATACTCAGTGGGTTAGGAA